>NC_034412.1:35156799-35287817 GCF_002078875.1 Numida meleagris | reverse complement strand
GGGTCGGTCCATCTAATACCTGGACAAGGAAGTTATCGTCAACAGACTCCAGGAATCTGCTGGACTGTCTGCCGCCCGCCTTGCCGCTATCCCAGCAGATATCCGGGTGGTTAAAATCCCCCATCAGGACAAGAGCCCGCGAACGCGACACCTCCTGCAGCTGGAGCAAGAAGGCCTCGTCCACAGGCTCCCCCTGATCAGGTGGCCTGTAACAGACCGCAACCACCAGATCTCCTTTACCGGACCGATCGCTGATCTTAACCCATAAGCTCTCAACCTGGTCATGGCTGTTACTCAGACACAGCTCTTCACAATCTATCCACTTCCTAACGTAGAGGGCAACTCCTCCTCCCTTCCTGCCCTGTCTATCCCTTCTGAAGAGCCTGTAGCCCTCAATCAGAGTATTCCAATCGTGGGATTCGTCCCACTACGTTTCCGTGATAGCAACCAGATCATAATTTTCCAAGCACATCACGGTTTCCAGTTCCTCCTGCTTATTTCCCATGCTGCGTGCATTAGTGTAAAGGCACTTCAGCTGGGCTTTCCGGCACACTACCTTTCTAGAGGGACCCTCCCTCAAATTTCCAGAAGAAATCTGAAGTTCTCCCCCATTGCTTCCTAAAGCCCCAATACCATCCTGTCCATTCTTATGTGTTATCAAAGCCACCAACCTCACATCATCCCTTGTGTTCTTCCTACAAAAGGGTGTGTCGTCATCCTCATACCTCCCACAAGACTGTGGGATCTTACTAGCACAAGCCCCTCCTGGAAGCACTGGCTCATTACATACAGGGTCCTTACTAGTGACCCTGTTTTCACCCCCATCCCCCTTCATACCTAGTTTAAAGCCCTTTCAATGAACCTTCCCAATTCCCGCCGTAAAACCCCTTTCCACCAGTGGGATAAGCTACTCCTATCAGATGCCAGCAGGCCCGATCTCGTGTAAATCGAGCCAAGGTCGAAAAACCCAAATCCCTGCCGGGCACACCAGGCTTGGAGCCAGATATTAATCTGTTGCCCCATCATGTTTAGTCTCCTATTGTTCCCTATAATTGGAGGGATAGAGGAGAACACAACTTGTGGTGCCGAACCCTTGACCAGACGCCCTAAGGCTCTGAAGTCCTTTTTCATGGTTCTAAGGGAAGTTCTTCCTATTTCTTCACTGCCTACCTGAAACAACAACAGAGGATAATAATCCGAGGGCCGTACTAGGGACGGAAGTTTCTTCCTTACATCCTTAACCCGGGCTCCCGGGAGGCAGCAGACTTCCCTGTGTAGAGGGTCAGGTCTACATATTGGGCCTTCCACTCCCTTCAGCACCGAGTCACCAATAACAATGACCCGTCTCTTGTTCTTTGCTGAGGATGTTTTAATGTTAGGGGTAGCCCTGCTGGGCTTTGGAGACACCTCCGAGTGGGGAGAACCACCATCACCACTGTCCAGCTGTTCCCGCAGAGCACTGTACCTGTTCTGCAGGGGGAGCTGAGGAGGGAGGGGAATCACCGGGCGGGTGCGCCTGCACCGCCGAGCAGGGACCTTTTGCCATTGCCCCCTGCCCCCCAGTTCATCACCGTTGTTAGGTGGGGGAGAGGACAGGGGGATCACTGCAGCAGGAACACCGTCTGCCTGCTGGTTCCCCCCTGTTACCTGTTTGCAAGGCGGTAGGGGGTGACATGCTTCGTGCAGGGCCGCAGCTGGCTGCTTCGATCTCAGGGACGGCAGGGACTGGCACCACCGATCAATGAACGTTTGTTAAAATACTTGCTTTATCTAAGAGCACACCTCTAAAGGGCTTTACTATAATATTTGGATATGAATGCACATCACATCTCAAAGGAAATGCAGAGTCTCCACAGCACTGAGTTGCTGTGTCAGACTTTGCCCCAGTAAAGTGTGCCACAGTTGCGGTGTATGTGAAAGGGCACATCTCAACGTAAGAGTAGTTAGCGTGCCAATTACCTATCCCAATCTGCTTTATCCCAACACAGTCAAGCCTTGATGCACATTTTTTTTCCCTGTCGTTAGTTTGACTTCTGAGTTTAAAGAAGCAGTAATGAATGAGCCAGAAACCATCTTTATCTGGGTTCTTCACACTGCAGGAATAAACTTAACACCCAGTTAGCCCTGTGACAACTGGTGGAAAACTGCTGTCAGGGAAGAAGCATGCTGTTGAAGAACCTAGGGTCTCAGCACTTCGATGTATCAAGAACTAACACTTATTTTCTTCTCCTCCCTCACTTCACACAGAAGGCTTATAAGACAGATTGTGTGTGTGTTTTGTATTTTAATCTGATGCATGCTGCAAAATGATCATTTGTGACATATTTTGTAGACAAATGGTAAAAAAAAATTGCTTAAGTACATGCAAGGTGAGTGGAAGGTGTGCTAGGCTACACGAAAACCTGTGAAAGGTGAGGGTGAAGAAGGAACATGAAATTTATGTATTTCCTCTCATGTAGAAGAGCGGGGGGTCACTTGATTTTCATTGAAAGTGCGATTTTATTCAAGACGTGGTCTTTACAGTGTGGCCATCTTTGATGTAGACAGTATAACATCACCGCATATGATAGACGCATCTACTTATTGTGTCTGCATATAGTGATAACTTTGAATCCTAAGAACCTTGTATCTGGAGAAAAAGAGCTCTGGAACAACAAGCATTTGCTCCCCCTGTCTCACTTGCTCTTATGTAAAATGGCCAGATGTATGATAATAAAGGTGAGCTTTCTGTCAACAGATGTTTATGAATCTTACTTCTAAACCCTCAGGGAATGTTTGTGTGAATATTCTGAAGACATCACCTCAATGCTATGTTAAAAGTTGGTTTACAAGAAGTGTTCGTTCCTAAATGAACTAAAGCTCTTATTTGAGTTGCTTGTGCAATAACTCCAGATGCTCATTAAGAACTTAACACTGTTTATGTTGGGATTGAACTGCCCCAGCAGAGGGAGGAAAGGGAAATTACATTCCTGTAGCCATGCCAAATAACTTGAGTTCATCTACCTTAGCAACTTGAGTGATTAGAAAGACTGATGTTCTCTGTCGCTCTCCCAGTAAAGCTCGCAGCTCTTTCAAGCTTGGATTTTTACTATTTGCAACATTTCGTTACTCTTCACCTAATTGTTTTCCCAAAACTAATGCTAGTGGGGGCTGGAAAGCAAACATTTCATCCATACTCAGAATATATTTCAGGAATATTTGAGGTATGTGCATGAGGATTAAATTTATGAAGGAATCTCTACCTGTCCTTTATTTTTGGCTTTAAATTGTATCTATGCACATGAATTTCAGACAGTTATGTATTTAAGAGGTTATTTCATGTGTAGAAGTGCAGATATTTCCACTTGTTGCACTGTACCTGCAGTACTTTTCAAAAATATATTTGTGGATTAAATACAGTTCTGTGCAAGAATAACCAGTTTATTGTTGCTTGTACATCAGCTCACTCGCCCTCACGGCAGCCCTACAAATTCCTTCCAGTTCTGAGCTGGAGAGGGAGGATCTGTGTTGCCATATAGTTCCAGCAAGTAGATGTTTCTCTGTCTGTAGATTTGTGTCATCTCCCTCAAAGCAGAGTGCCCATTTGTCACAGGGTGTGCTCTCAAGTGGAGGGAATGTGGAAAGGTGAGATCCCTCTGCTAGTGTCAGGAGAATGGCCTAAGAACTGTGACGTGTAATTGAAAGTAAATTTTATATTAAATAAGTTTGCCTTAGTAGTAGTTCTTCCTTTGTTCTCACCCAACTTCCAAGCGTTACCTATGGAACTGTGATATTTTTTTGAGTTTTCAGTTGCTTTCATTGCCCTTTCATTGCCTATGCTGTCTTTTTGCAGCTCTGCTTTTATGTCTCAGAGCCTAATGTGTACCTTAAACTTTTGGCGATTGTAAAGAAGAAAAGAGCATTGATCATATCTATCCATTTTTAACCCTCAAGCAAACTCTAATTGATCTGTATCAGCATCAGAATGACTCAGTATTAAAGTGTGTACATATGTTGTTTTGGGTTTTTTGTTTACTCTTTGACTATTAGTCTTGCATGCAACTTCATTTCATGTATGGCTTGGCTGTGTCCTTTTTCTTATTCTGCCCCACAAGACTATGCGCAAGAGCTTTGATTTCTGCACCATCCAGCACAGGATGGGACCCTGCCTGTATCTTTTCTACAGTAACTTTCTCTCCCTCCACATTCTCTATCCTTTTTTTGTTTACTGCTTGAACAGATTTTCTTCTGCAACACTAATATTTCTGTAATTGTCATATTTATTATAAACTCAGTGAACAACTCGTGGTTGCAGACATCATGAGAGGTGCAGAACAAAACTGAAATTAGCTCAGATGTTGCCTCAAATGTGTCATGATAATTTTTATCTTTTAATTTTACATCTGTATTAACAGACTATGTCATGTGATAAAATAGAGGATATGTTAAATAATTAAAAAGAAGTTGTCAAGTACCATGGAGAACATGCAGTTGCACACAGGACTTGATTTGTCAAGGTCTTACATTACATGTCTATGCCCTTACTGTATGATGTCAAACAGGCAATCTGCTCAGTTCCCTGTGGTTGAATCTAAAACAGATAACTTTGCATGCATTTTTATGTAGTTTGAACTGTGTTTCTTTTAATGTCCAAGAAAAAAAAAGGCATCATGATTACAGTTGTCATTCAATCCATGAAAAAGGCTTAAACTGCCTGTAGAATGAGAAAAAATGGTAATCTATTATTTCTGTAATTTGTCTCCATTTTAATGCTTTGATAAGAAGTTGGTATTGTCTCTTAATCCTTCTTCAGTAATGTGCAGTGATAATATTATGCGCTTTTCAGGACAGGGTGTGGGCTAATGTGGGGAAGAGTTTAAACTGTGTTATTGCCATGGTGGACAAACTGCTTGAAAAAGACAACAGTGGCAACATTAAAGGTGAAATTGACCCTTCAGCAGGAGATTGCAAGCATGCAGACGGTAAGCAGCCTTTTGGTGTGTTTTTGTTTTGTTTTGTTTTTTCCATTTTTTATAACCATTGACTGGTGTAAATACAAATGGAAAAAGTCACAGAAAAATGAGATAAAGGAGTCAATAGTATCTTCGAGAGTGCAGATTAGAAAAGATTTGCATTGTCATAGCTTTCAGTGGTGGTGAATTATGAAATTGCAGGTGCAAGCCTTTATCAACAGAACTTTTTTCAAAGAAGCTTTCTTCATTCTTCAGACCTTTAGAAAAAAATATATAAAAATCTTAACAGTGAGGTAAATGTAATTGTCATCCTGAAACATTCTTAGAAAATGAACTCAGCCACATTGATTTTGTTTAAAAGAACAAAATTCATTATTTGTTCTTGTGCCTAACTCCCATCTTTTCCAGGTATTAACTAGCTTTTCTACTATAAGCTGAAATTCATGATTCTTATTAACAATGTTTTGCAGATAAAGCAGTAGTACACTTTCACAGAAATTTCCCCTGCTACTACAGTACATTTGTACTGAGAGAGTCACATGCACTGTTTTTTATCTGTACCCCAATTGTTAAAAGTACTTTTTATTAAGGAACAAAATTTGAGGTTGATGTTATTATTTTAATCCAGTCTTGAAAAATTATGATTTAGGATTATTCTTCATTTTTGATGCCTTCTGTTCATACAAGCAAAAACGCTTAGCAACATGAAATTTGACAAGTTTTCCTTTGCTATTTTCAACTCCCTGAAAATCTCCTCTGTTTTTCAGTATAAGCCACGAAATGTACTTAACCAGAACCATTTAAGTTTCACTATAGTTGTGAAAAAGAGTATTCTTAGCTTTGATTCATGCTCACACCCTGCACAGGAGAATTAAATATTCATTGGAATTTTTAGCTCACAAAATCCAAAACCCTTCAATTTCCTTTTAAGTATTATAGTAAGTTATCAAATAGAATGAGGAATACCTCTTGGTAAGCCCCTTGGTTTCAACCCCCCTGCTGAGTGCAGGGTCACCAACCACTAGACCAGGCTGCCCAGAGCCATGTCCAGCCTGGCCTTGAACACCTCCAGGGACGGGGCATCCACAACCTGCTGGGCAACCTGTTCCAGTGCATCACCACCCTCTGTGTGAAAAACTTCCTCCTAATATCTAACCTAAATCTCCCGTCTCAGTTTAAAGCCATTCCCCCTTGTCCTATTGCTATCCACCCTTGTGAACAATCATTCCCCTCCTGTTTGTATGCTCCCTTCAAGTATTGGAAGGCCACAATGAGGTCTCCTCAGAGCCTTCTCTTCTCCAAACTCAACAAGCCCAGTTCCCTCAACCTTTCCTCATAGGAGAGGTGCTCCAGCCCTCTGATCATCTTGGTGGCCCTCCTCTGAACTCTCTTATATATAAAGATTGTACTTTTACTAAAATTTTACAATTTTATACTACATTCAATTCACAAACAACACACATGTGAAAAGCTTGCAATATGTTGTGCTTATGTATTATACCATAATAAGAGCATAACCTAGCTGAGTAACACCCAAATATATGGGCACAGATATATCTTTGAGTCTGAAACTGCTTCAGTGCTGGAGCTGATCGTATGAAAAGTTGTGCTGCTGTTTGTAAGAAAAATGGGGAATACTCAGAATTTGATCAAATTATTGAAAAACACACCTTGAGGTATGGGATAAAATGTTTCCCTATATTAGTGAACCTGCCTGTTACAATACAGAATTTTATATAGCGTCTAACAAACAATGGAGAGTGCTAAGAATACATCACACGTTCATTTTAGATGGTAGAAAAAGTTATGAAGGTAATTTGATGTTTTTGAGCAATAGCATATTCCTGTAACTACAAATGTTATCATTAGACATATTTGAAGCTTGTGAAGATAGGCTTATATTTGCAGTCTCAAAGTTGATACTGTGTGATCTTATTCTTTTTTCCCAACATGGTTGTATTTGTAGGATGGGGTCTTTTTAATCTGAAATGTTTGTGGCACCATTTTTTGTACTTAGCTTTCAACATGAGTTATACCTTTCTTAGCCTAACTTTTCATGCAGTCTGACTTTTGAGTGTATTCTTAAGACTGAATTTGAGTTACCACTTACCAAGGTAACATGCTGTGGTTTCATCATTTGCAGAACTATGATTTCTCTGCAGGATAAATCAGGAAGAGTAGATGGATTTTAAAAGAGAGCTTTTTACTTTTTTTTTTTTTAAACTCAAGACTGGTTTGCTTTGGAGAATTACTTGACAGCACTGAATTGTCTTTATTTTTGTCTTATCATTTTTCATCAGAGTCAGAATGTGAAAGCATGTCCTGAAGAATTAGAGATGCCAGTAAAATGCAATAGTTAGTTCTTAGGTTTATACAGATGTCCATGTTTGTCTGTGGTGGTATGAGAGCCTGTTGTTCCCAGCTGCTCTTTGTACCCTTCCATCGGAACTATCAAACTCAACTACTCTTCCACTGGCTCTGTTTGTGTGAGCACTTCCTAATCTGCTACATACTAAATCGACAAAGTTATCTCAAAGAATTTAAACTGGCATTGTGATTGTACCTGGATTTTGCCTGGAGTGAACTATGAAGTCAAAAACTCTGCTGCTGGGCAGATGAATTGGTCAAGGGTAACCTTTAGTGTAAGTTGTGAAGAGTACCCCAGGAATGGTGCTGTATTTCATAGCTCAAATGAAGGAGAACATCCGTTCATAGCCACATTGCTACAGACTGTGTGGGTTAATTTTTTTTTTGAATGATCTGATACCCGATGAAGACTCTGTAAATCTGGATTAAATTCTTCTTTCAGTGCCCTAGGAAATTGCATCCATCCAAATGCAATTGCCAATAGAAATGTGAAATAAAATGGTGTGATTTTGTTTGCATTTTCAGAAGAACAGCTTTTATTTAAATGCTCATTTAGTTGGGAAGGTGAAAAATTCTCCCTTAGTCTGTTCCTTGATTAGCAAGTGCTATTGATTTTGAGGAAACAAAGAAGAATTCTGAAAAACTTACTCTGCCATTACTTCTCAAATTTTTCTTTCTTGTTTTCTTAGTCTTTGCATCAGCTCCTTTTCCAAAATGTAATGTATTTCTTGTATTGTTCCACTTTCTTTTCCCTCTAATTTCTTAGTCTTCCTTCTCTTTTTGGTAAGTCCATTAGCTGGGCTGTATGTAGCCCAGAATATAAGGCAACCACTACAGCAATACTTTCTATTAGTAATTCAGCTGTTGACAGCAGCTCAAAAATAAATGAGAGAAAGAAAGACAAACTGATTCAACAGACTATTTTCTTAAACAAGACATCAGAATATTTGTTGGATAACACTTCTAGAGAAAGGTTTCTACATTACTTCTATATCTTCAGTACTTTACATTAGTTTTAACTTTGTTGTTGCCATCACCTCTTTTCCTGTTTTCAATGAGACCAAAGTTTCTGAGGCACTAATATGTATGTGATTAGTTGGTTTCAACTTTTTCTCTTACTCTTCTGACAGTACAGAAAATCTTAGATGATTAGAATGGAGCAATAAGTCTCCGAGATTTTAAAATTGTTCCCTTTGGTACCAGAACTATGTGATCAAAGTTGACTGTTGTTATATTAACTGCAGAAATACATGGAAGACTTAGTTTTGTGATTTTCTAGTGAGAAGTGAGAAAGATTGCAGAATTACAAGGATAATAAAACCTCATCCCTTCTCAAAAAGCTGTGCCTTCATCCTTGAATTAAATGGCTCCAAAAGCTGAGTGGGAAAACAAAGAAATAGGGAGCATAGTCCTGTCCTGAAAGAGTAAATTCAGACCATTGGGCTTAAGTAGTGCGTTCTGTTTGCACCAGCTGTTTTTGAGGAGATTGTTTCTGTTTTGGGTTGGTTGATTTGTTTTGCTGGCCTTTTTCCTTAAGCAATTAGCTTTTGTACAACACATTCAATTTGTGATGTCAATAACTTTACATTATCTGACCTGTTATTTCAATCCCACTGTGGGCTTTGTATGTATTTGTATATATATTTATTAAGGGAATGAGTAGCTACAGTAAATGTTTAAGTCTTCAGTAGCTGCCATTAACTTTATAACCGAAAGTTTCTAGGGTTCTCTGTTCCTTTAAAAGACAGATGTTGTACATTCTTGTGCTTTAATTCGATTTCTATTTTCTAACTTCATACCATTTAAATTCTGGGGTGAATTAAAGCCATCAAAGATATCCACTGATTTTTAGGTGGTCCGGACAGGAATGATAGAATTGGCTTTTTTTCTCTGTTGCTGGGGTAAAACAAGGTAGGAGTGCTATTGCACAGCTTTAGGATCTTCTATTTGATCATCAGCACATTTTAACAAACAGTTCAGTAGGCTTGATTTTGAAAAGAGCAGGAGCTTGCTTTTCTGCCAAACTTTATCAAATTTCACAGGCAATTTGACATACTGCAACTTCAGTATTAGCATGTAGAATGACTAGTTGAGAGCTGAGAAGGTCATTTGCCTGTGCGGGCAAGTTAAGAGAATGAGACTGATGAGAATGAGAATCCTGCCCTAAACTGAACTTCCACAACTCTTTGTTAGCAATGAAAGTAGGGTACTACACTTGTACTGTTTTACTCTTGTTTTAATCTCATGCTAACTGTATAGTGATTATATTTATTCTTTTAGTTTCATCCTTCCATTTTCCATTTTAATGTGTCTGGCTTTTACAGCTTTAGTTTCCTATCTAAAGGCTGACTAGCATCATGTTTTAATTGAGTTTCCTTTCCTCATCACTTGAACCAGAATTTTTGCTGTAAGCAAGGAGTAAGTGATGGTTTTAGGTCATTTAATAACACAAGGGTATTGTACTTTCTTCTTTCCAGTTGTCAAGTACATATCTATTTTATATTCTACAATAAAGTAATTTCTTATTTATTTAGCCATTCAGGTAAGGCTTCCTACAAACTTTGGGTTTTTATTATTTTCTTCAAAGCAAAGTGCATATGAAATTAAAGCTTTCTTTAGAGTAATATTATGGCTCTGTTTGCTTTGGAACATTAATATTTGTTCTTCAATGAAAAAATGGCCTTGAGTACTCCAAACCTTCGAATTTCTTCTTAGTGCAAGAGGAGCTGACACATTCTGACATTACTTGTGCAAGTAATATGATAAAATATTTCCAATTTTTATCTTTACAAGAATTACTTTCCAAACAGTCTTACAAAAATTCTTTTGAGAAAAGGATTGTGAAGCTACGTAGCACAAGGAACATGACAAATAATTCAGAAAATCCACGAGAACAATTAGTTATCTGTTATTTACTGGCATCCTGGAAGGCTATATGAAGGGGAATCCACTTAGATTCACTCTCAGTCCAGTATTATTCAGTATTTTCATTACTGACTTAGCTTATGAAATATAGATGATTCTCATAAAATTTGCAGATGATTAAAGCTGGGAGATGCTTTAAGCACCATGGGAGTAGGAGTAGAATGGATGTTGACGAAATGGAGTGTTGAAATACTAGAATGCAGTTCACTGAGGACAAGTACAAAGTAATGTTCCTGAAGAAGCAGAAATACATTATGTGGATTGTCTGATGAAATGGCAACTTGGTAGAATAAGATTTCAGTGTTACTTGATTTTTGTGGTTGGTATGTGACCCACTCTTCTGTGAGGGAGAGTTGGAGTATCTCCTTAGTCCTCTCCACATAACTGAAGTTGTAAAAGCATGCACACAAAATGTATCTAGATCTACAAATTCATCTTTTTCTCTCTTGCCCTGGGTGTCAGTGTACTTAGCTGTGTCTGTCCAGCTCTGCTTTGGAACAAATGTCAATTGGCAGTACCTTCAGGTCTGCGTTTCTACCTTTAAGTCACCATGCTTTTAGAACTTAGGTTGTGCCACTGTTTGTAAGAAAAATGAAGACTACCCAAGGATTTCATCAAATAATTTGCTCAAGTGAGAAGCAGACAAATTCCATTTTTATCAGTTATGGCCCCGCTCACTGATTTAGTGTACGTTATGTGTTTTAATCTCATTCTGCTTTCCATGGCATTTATTTATTGCTTAATTTATTAAATCAGTATAATTTAAGACTAGAAAGAAGAATTTAGATCTCCTGGCCAGCCTAGTCTGACTTCCAGTTTTCTGCCTTATTTATACAGTTGAATGTGTCTCACAGCAGCCTGCCTTCAGCCTTTTACTTTTTTCTTTTACTTTTATTCCCTAGAATACAGATCCCCTTTAGTACTCTTCATTTTTTCTTCATAAAGAACGGAAATCAAGTTACTGCTTCATCTTTTTTACAGGCTTAAGAAGATTAAACCCTAAATCTTGGTAGTTCTCCTCTGCAAGCTCTCGTCTATTCCAGCAGTCTTTAAAATGTGTGAATTAGATCTTGGCATGCATTGTTATCAATATTTTTGTATGAAATCAACTCCTTGCTGCAACATGGAAGTGGAGATGCTTATGTTCTGTTTTGTTCACAATGGCTGTAACTCGATAACTGCTCTTTTCCAGGGAACAGCTCTTCAGTCTTTATTTTTTCCACTGAAATATGTATGCCTCTGTTAAGGCACAGTTTGTCTCACTACATAGACACTGTTTGCAAAACAATCCAAGTTATTCCCTCTGACCGCTCTGTCTTTATTCCCATTCCTTCTTTTCTGCAGCTTAATTTTTTGCAGTTTCTCCTTGCTTTCAAAATTCTATCCGTTGTCTTGGCTACAGTTTTATCCATTTCCATATTTTTCCGTAGCAAAGCCAAATTAACTTTGCAGCAGGCAGCTATGTGGTCTTGTTTAAGGAACTTCTGAGTACTAATGAGCCTCTCACTGATCTGATTCAGATTCTGTTACCTGAAAAAATGTGCGATTATCTTCCACCTAATTACAGTTTAAATTGAACAGATTTTGATTATCATTGATTCTTAATTACACTTATCTACAGGATAAAATGACTTAGTGATGAACAGTATTAAGTCAGTTACACTTCCTGTTTTTATATAGATTTTTCTGGAGCATAGGTTTCTTTCTTCAAAAACTACAACAATGAAAGCAAGAGGCAGATTCTGAAAGAGGACATTTTTTTCTTTATGATTTGCTTATTGTAGATGGATAGGCAAAACCACAGACAACTACAATGTAGGTCTGCTTTTATTAAATCTTGACAAATTCAGGAACAGCTCGGGTAATTGGGCGAGTTTGGGTAAGCTATTCTAGTCATCCTCTATTCCTCGTTATCACTTTCTATAATTTCTAATGTATTAGTGTCCCATTTTTTTGTATGTTTGACTAGCCTGTTTTTTTTCTGATATTCCTAACATACATTTTAAGTGAGCAAAACATCTTATAGAATTGTTTGAAATCTCTCTGCTCAGAGTAAATAAAAAAATGATGAGTTCAATATCTCTATTTAAAGAGAAGAATACAGACAGAAACTAAAAAGAAAAATGAAGGTGACTTGAAGGTTAGTATCTTTCCAGCCTATGCATTAAATAGTTATCCTTCCCAGATAACTATTTGTTCTTCTGTTTTGCCTTCCAGCACCCACTCTTTCTTGAATATATGCTCTTTATGAGTTTGTTTGGTTTTTTTTTTGTTTTTTTTTTTGGACTGCATTTCATTTGCATAGATCTGAGTTGTCATTGCTAGATAGAACACGAGATTCTCCATCATATTCATGTCATGTTAAATGAGTTTTCACTCTTATCCCTCTAAGCTCCGTGTACAACACTTTAATGCAGGCTTTACAGAGAAATTCAGTCTGTTAGAAAAACAGCCTCCATCTCAGTGGTGATCTTCCTCTCACATTTACAGAACCACAATGGTTGGAATAGAGCTGTAGTGTCGCCAGAAGTCTAAGACATTCTACTGCAGCCCACTCTCCAATCTGAAAACAGATTTTTTTTCTACAATTCTCTGTTTTGGAACTAATCATCTGTCTTGTTCTAGGTGACTGGTATGAGCAGCTTTATCCCCTGGTGATTACGCTGAAGGATTGCATGGGAGAGGTGGTCACTAGGGCGAAGCAGTCAATGGCGTTTGTTCTGCTCCAGGAACTTGCCTGTGGTTTGCCACAATGTTTGATGCTGACCCTAAGGAGAGACATTGTCTTTAGTCAAGCAGTAGGTTGTCTCATGTCACTTATTTCCTACTGTGGTGACTATTTTTGGTGATGTTGTTAGTGTTGCTGTAATTGAACATACTATGCCTGCATGTGTGTTGGTTTGTTCTTTTTTTTTCTCCCAGTTTAACACAACTTTTTCACATATTTTCCATTACATCCACCTAAATATTTTATAATGTGTTAGAGAAATCAATAGTAAATGGAAATCCATAGTAACTGAATCACTGAGTCACAGAAATAGGTCTGCAGTAAACTGGAATATCTTACATAATCTCTTCCCTTTGCACAAAGAAGCATCCATAAAGCTATTTACACAGTCTTCCCAGATTATGTATGCTAGTATCCTTACCTGTAAGTAAGGATCTCAAGTCTAGCCTGAGTATTCCTTGCTGCTATTCACACTAGAAATTTTTCTCCTGGTCACCTTGGAAATGAATAATCGATCAATTGTTTTCAGTTTGAATCAGTATTTTATATGTCTGAAGACTGTCAGCACGTCTCTTCTCAGACTAGTCCTCTCTGGCTAAATAGCTGAAGTTCTTTTGATTCTCTCTGTAGATGGTTTCTTCCAGATAGCTTGCCTCTAAATGACTCGTCTAATTTCTCCCTCGAGTTGTCTATTTTTCCTAACATAATTAAGGAGAAAGGGTGTGATGAGCAAGGAGATGTTTGCATTAGGTGCCAAACTGCATTGAAATCTATCATAATTCACATCCTTATGTGTTTATATTCTGTTGAGGAAGGTTCTGGTCTCATTTATGCCAGTGTAAATAATACAACCTCAAAAAAAAATGTGTCTGCAATATTAAATAAGAGAATATTTTACTTATTTTTATAGCACAAAGTGTCTCAACAAAATACTAATATGAAGGAATATATATAATCACTAAGTAGAAATACCAAGTTGTTTTCTCAGATATCCAAATATTACTCACGTAATTTCACATTTCTAATTGTCTTTATAGCTTGCTGGATTGGTCTGCGGGTTTATAATCAAGCTGCATACAGGTTTACATGATCAAGGATTTTTACAACAGCTTCATACTGTTGGATTACTTGTGCAATATGAAGGACTCCTAAGCACATATAGTAAGTACAGTTCTTGGACAAAATTCCTTATGCATGCAGACCAGATGTTTACCCAGGAGTTTCTGATTTTAACCTTGATTCTGATTCCAGAAATTTGGGTTATTGAATCAAGAAATATTACCTTGAAGAGAACATAGGCTTCCATATCATAGCATAGTTGAAGCCATCGATACATTGTGGTCAATTCAATATATCACAAATGAATTTATTTTTACTCTCAGGGAGCAATAGCTGCTGCAGAGTGCTGAACTACATTGCTTTAAATACAGGAGGTTAGCTTTATCAGTACTGCTAGGGGATCTCTTGATTTTAATAAATTCTCTGTTTGTAAAGGCATTTGACTTCACCCAAAATAGGTTTATAAAGCTAACCCAAACAGCACATGTAAGTAGTTACTATCTCCTGTGCCCTGACTGTTGTCAGTAAAGGTGATGTGAAGATACCTTGAAAATTGTTTAATGCCTAACTTGTTATAGGTTCCATCATTTGATATCTTTTTAAAAGTATATTTGGAGAGAGAAATTGCAGCTTGTTTCAAAATGCTTTGAACTAGACATATTGGAATACTTCCCCAAAATAGAAATTTTGGAATAAGTAGAGGGATTTAGCATTTATCCAGTTCTTTGCTCTATAGGCAATTGCATCTCCACACTTGGAGACTGCTATCAGGCTCCTTTTACATGATATTCACTGTTATTCTTAATACCTTTGTCCTCCATCAGCAGGACAGTCTTCAAAAACACTTCTGGAACAGATAAAAAATGGCTTTTCTGAGGTTATTCTATGCACGTATAGAACAGGTTGATTTTCAGAGGTGCTTAATGCTCGTTGTTATCATCTAGGCCACAGAGAATTGTCAGCAGTTCTTAAAATCAGCCTGCTTTTATGTAGGTCACTTTAATGTGGATTTGGGGCTGTGACTTTTAGATGCACAGTCTGGAAAATATAATCCCTGCATTGCTTTACTATAACCTATTCAGTGACTGATCTGTCTACTCTGTTAAATAATTTCTGTAATCTTTCCATATAGGTGAAGAAGCAGGGATGCTCGAAGACATGGCTGTGGGAATTTCAGATTTGCAGAAAGTAATGTTTAAAGTTATTGAAGCCAAATCAGAAGACTTTTTGCCTATTATAACTGGAAGACGGTAAGATCTTTTTTTCCTGGAGCATGTGGCAGGTAGTTTTAACTGGTAGCACGTAAAATCACAGATAATGGTTTGTTTGTTGCTGGGTTCTATTATATGGAAAATACAGTAGTTTCATTTTTCATGAGGCAAGTGGAGATGTAATGAGGTAGCAGGGATTCATAAAGCTATCAGTAATATGGGCTCTGGGTTACTTTCTTGATGAGGACCTGAAAGTTCCAAATATTAATACAAGTTAATTGTAACAGTGTCTGAATGGTGTGCAATTTTTGTGTTGTATTTTCCTTATCCAGACACAAAGTCAAAAAAAAAAAAAAAAAAAGTGACAAGGTCAATATTGACAGAAGTGGCCTCTGACTGAATATACCTTAGTTGGAAGCAACCAGAACTTATTTTTTAGTGACAAATGAAATTGCATTTTGGAGAATTAGACCTTGATTGTCTTAAGATGGAAACTGAAAAACTCAGATGCCAAAAACTAGCACAAAAATGGTCAGTTTTGAAAAATGAAGCCTATCGTATTTGCTGAAGATCATTCAGAACACATGCAACATCAGAAGTCCTTGTGGGAAGCTATTAATGCATTATGCATCATGCATCTCACATAAGCAATGCTGAATATTGGGACATAAACTGAAATACTTGATGAATTTGGCCTTGAAAAGGATTAAAAAGATTGTTACGCATGAGGAATGGGATTTTAATCTTCATTATTATTCTAGGCTGAAGATCCAGAAGTTTTTACTTTTTCAGAAATCACTTCCTTAATAGTATCGTTGTTCTTAAGGAGACAGTAAATTGAATTCAGCTAAAAGCAGCAACTTTGAGAAAAAATGTTTCTTCTGATGGAGGTTCTCACAACTGGATTTACTTAATTATTTTGGATGATTAATTCTTATCCGATGGGCCTACCCAGAAGGGATCAAAATAAATAGCAGGAAGGCCAGAGTATGATATGCAACATATTGGGAATAACTGAGAATAATTATGGTGTACAGATAAAACAGAAGAAATTCATCCTTCGTAAACCACACCAGTCAAACATCTTGAAAAACCTAGCTGCTACATTTACTGGCTTGCTGCTGTTGCTGCGGTACGTTGAACCATCACACCAGGAGGTCCTGGTTTTGTGAGACTCGAGCCGTAAGCTGCCTCAAGCATTTTGGATTGATAAAGTACTCATACTCACAGAAGAAGAGTTACTGCCTATGGTTGTTGTACTGTACATACTGGCAAGAGTTAAGTTAAGGGAACTGATATCAGACTGAAAAAAAAAAACATTTAAGGCTTGTATGGAGCCCTGTTTCTCTTAGAGCTGTAATGAGGCAGCACCTATCAAACAGCATTTGGAAGCTGATCATAAAAAGAGATGACAGTGGAAAAACTGAGTATGTGCCAATGAATGTTTAGAGAATCAACTATTTTTAGATTGCTTCAGTGTTTTGGGGGGAGATGAATTTTATATGATGTAGCTTAATAAAATGAGGCTGTATTAACTGTATTTACTGTAGAAAGGCAAAGCAGAACATGAAGCTACCAGTTCTTAATTTGCAGAGTCAGAATATTCACTTAAATTTGTTTTTTGAGGGAACTACTGCAGGCTGAGGTTCTACATATAAAACCAAAACAGTCCAAAGAGTATGGCATTGAGTAGTGTTCACAGGCCAGCACGGGGGGCTGACTCGAGCCATCCAGATAGAATGAAGTTCAGGCACTCGCATGCTTTTTAATGGACAAAACTAGTTAACTCTTCTATAAAATCCTTTGATAGAATGTATTTGATTGTGCCCATGAACTTTGAGGCATTGCAGGGTTTGATAAAATGCTTTCAGCTAAGCACGTGATCAGACTGGCACTTGCAGCCACATTGAAGTGATCTAAAAAGTTGTCACTTGGCTGGATAAAGCACCTCCCTGCTGAGAAACAGAGGCTGCTGGCATTTTTTTTTCTGTTGCAAAGCAAAGGTGCATATAAATGACTTGTCCTGTGTTTATGGCAATGAGCTATGTGTGCATTTACAGCTGACAGCAAACAGCTGCAGTCCGTGGCCTTCACCTACATGGGGTTAACTGTTAGAAGCTTTTTATCAAGATTGCAAGTATCTATCTATCCTATGTGATAATAACAAATGGAAGAGAATAAGGCAAATAAAGTCAGGGTACTCTTAAGCAGTCACATTTAAGTGAAGAAAATACAGAATACCTAAATTTCTATAATTAGTTTAGAAATAAATGATTATGTACTGTTTACCCTTTTAAACATGGTGGATTTCTCTACTGTTTGTTTTGTTTTGTTTTGTTTCTTTTTCTTCCTGAGAGATCATTAAATGTTAAGAAAACATGAACTGATTTTTTTTTTTTTTGTTTCTCAGCTCAGTATTGGAAAATGTAGTGGCCTTATTAACCATCTCATGTCAAAGCTGCCTAGTACATTTACACTGAAACTAGCCATAAAGAGAGAAACTAACTGACAATAAAATATGTTGCTTTAGTGCTCTTTCTTATATAAGTAGAATCATAGTACTTCTAAAATTTTGGTAATTGAATGTCAAGTCCTCCAGTTTTCAGTACTTTGGTTTTCTTACACTTCTTTTTTCTACCTGACTTCAGATCCATTTCTGGAGTTACACTTATAGCTGATAGCCTTTTTCTTAAATGATGAAAAGTGGATTGTTCTGATTATGCAACTTGTTAAAGACCTTTTAAATTTACCAGGGATTGTCTCTAAGACTTGAAAAAATCTAATATTTATTTATTTATTTTAAGGTAAGAGGAGGCTCTTAAATTATATGAATGTTAATTTATCATGCCTAAAGGTCAACATTGAGAAATGTTATTTCACACACTGAAAGATCTATAGTGATTTTGGGGATGTGAAATGTAGCAATACAGTGGTTTGATGATGTTTTTGGTTCAGTAACACACGTTCTTTAAATTAAACTAAACAAACGTTTCTTTTCAACCTCCTGAAAGCACTGCATCACAGGAGGAGGTTCTAGTAACTTCACAGCAGCTAGGAATGCTAGTTTGTGCTCTGAAAATGAATGCTGCTATATGAAGATCAACATTCTATACTGTCATCCTTGCTAACTCTGTATTTCTTTCATGTGGATGAGTTACTTAAATAAAACAAAATCTGAGTCATGTATCCTCCATTCATAGCTACTGACAATCTCCTCAATATGGTGCATCTCTCTTTTGCTCAAAGATTACGCACTAGATCTAGACAATACCAAAGCATGTGCTGTTGCCCTTGCCACTTGTAATTACCTTTTAATCATAAGTCTGTATTGGACCCTGTTTATTTTGTTCTCAGATATGTGGGCAGGACACCTGCTCTGAGATTGTGACTCTCATTTATCCAGCTTGCCATTTTTCTCAAAAGTTTTCTGCCTTCCCTGCCTCCCTCCAAGTTCTACGTTTGGGAATTCAAGTTTGTATTTGACTTTTTTAGCAAACACATGATTGATTGATTGAGAGACTTCAAGATAAATTATTTTAGTAGAAGCAAACAGTATTATTTAGAAAAAAATAACTAAAGTCAAAGAACAAAATACATCCTTTTCCATCTGAAGTTTGCATGCATGCATCATGTGAGACCGTAGGCCGGTTTCCTCAGGTAGGATATAGATCTTCCTTCACTACTGCTGTAATATTTTTCTTTCTTGATGCTATATTCTTTCTGTGTATTCTTTTTTATTAAACTAATTGCTCTAATAATAGAAAGAAAGCTAATAAAAAGTAAGCTAACTGCATACTGTTGTTTCTGTTGTGTCAAGTCAGGCATTGGTCCTCAAAGACAAGTGAAATTTAACTTGAGGGTTTCACAGTGAAGGACATAAGAAACTGAACTGGCAATCAAAGTTACATATTTTTAATAAAGTCTAACCAAAAATAAAACCAAAAATGTTGTATCACATCCTTCTCCTAAAATAGGATTAATGTTTCAGAAATCAATCTTGAGTTATTATCTGCACTGAGTTCCTTTTGTTGTTTATGATGCTTTCTAACCTCGGGCAAAATCCAGACACTGAAGAAAACAGGGAATTTTGCATTGGTTTTTTATGAAGGGTTTTTGCTGTATACAGACCATTATGACATTCTGAGTGGGATTTGAGGAATTCAAGTTGTGGCTTCCAGAAGAAAGTTGCTTTTATAATTCAACAAGATGCATTTTAAGAGTTGAGGTGTTCTCACTGATATTTTGGTAGTAGAAGACTTTTCTGACAATTTCATTTTCAATCTTATTTTCTCTTCAGCAAAGAAGTCGTTATCAAATGCATGTAGCTATATATACTTGCTTATTTCCAAATAAGCTTGTAGTACTCCTAAAACAAGCAAACTGGTTTGTAGCATTTTATGTCTTAACACAGTTAAGAGGAAAAAGAGGAACTGGTCCATATGCTTACATGTTCACTATGACTTATGAAAATTATTATTTCAAACAAACTAAGCAATATTCCTATTGTTATTTTTCCTTTTATTTTTCCTAGTGAACATTATGTCATAGAGGTCCAGCTTCCAGCAAAGATGTTTGAGTTGCTACCACAAGAGATTAAAGAAGGAAAGCTACTTCGTATGTATCCAGTACTCTTTAATGTTGGAATCAATGAACAGCAGACGCTTGCAGAGAGGTAAGAAGACACTTTCAGATATATTTTTCTTATTTTATGAGTATTCAGTGTAAGACATCTCACACAGGTTACAAATCATTTTTTGTTTGCTCTTGGACCATCTCAGCTTGACTTGTGTGTATTTTAAAAAGTATTTAAGGAAATAAGTACAAGCAGTGAAAAAAAAAAAGCAAAATAATATGAAAGGCCAAGTGAAGAGTTCCTTGGATATAGATATGAAATGTATTTCTAGTTTATATATATAGAAGTTTGTGTGTAGAGCTTTGGCGCTTAAGTCAACTGAAGTTCTGAAATTCCAAATTTATATTATCTTAGAGGTGGAGTTGAAAGTACTGGAAAAATCATAAACCACAAAGAGAACCTTTTTCTCAACTTCTTAGGCTTGATTATTTTTTATCAGCATTAAGGAGTGTTAATTATTAATATAGAGTATGCTAATAATATATTTGTAGAAACATGAAGGCTGATGATAAAATTATAATGTGTTAATATTAGTCCTCTGAAGGGATTGCTGGAAAGTAATTTATCAGTACAATCTTAGTCACAGTTTTCCCATCTTATAAATTTCTCTCTCAAGAGAAGGTTATCTATTGGTCATGTTAAATTACTAAGATTGTACAATGCTAAAATTGCAAGGTGAACATCTACAAGAAGACAAGTACTTTTTTCCTTTCACTGGTTTCATTTACAGAGCATGTGGGGGATGAAATATGTTCCTTCAGGTTGCATTCAGTACAAACTCAAAACCAAAAGCAATCTACATGTAGGGGAGCAAATACATGGGGATAGTGAAAAACTGTTAGCTTGGACAATAGGCAAGAAACTGACCACTACAGGAGTTTGACATCACATTCTCTGTATACAGCAGAGTAAAAGGGGACTTAAGGAAGTCTTCTAAAAGAATGCAGTCACGTAGTGTTGTGGATATTTATAGGGGACTTCTCTGAATTGTGAGCAGTGATTGCTGGAAAGTCTAGGTATTAAATTTGAATGGGAGATGAAGGCTGAATCAGAAAATGGAGATATATGTTAATGTTTTACCATAGAAAAACGTGTGAAGTTCATTAGAGAACTTGAAACACCCTTGAAATTGAAAATAGCTAATTCTTGATGCCATAAAAAAAGGGAAAAGTGATTTTATGGGATGAGTAACACAGCTAAAGTGATGATGTACAAACAGCAAAATCAGTCATGATAATTGTGAGTGGGATGCTTCATATTTTTCCAGATGAGAGAAAAGGAGAAGGAGGTAACCAAGAAGTGAGTTTGAGAGTGGGATAGGCAGGAAGGAGTTTATGTTATAAATGTCCTGAAGAAAAAGTTGACAAGATTTAGAAATAGCCTGAATCTGTAGAGTTTTGAAGGAGTTAAGTCAGAAAAAGATGTCAGCTGGCTTGCATGTGGAGTAACAGGAAGTGTGGTAACATTTTTCTTAGTGGTGATTTTATATTTTACCCAAAGAAAAGAAAACCGTAAATTAAAACTTGAATAAATATCTATCAGGCAAATTAAATTGGATTATTCCATGCAGAAACATGCTTTCTGCATGTAGTTACATGTGCAGACATTAGACTTAGTTCAAAATAACTGCTCAAGTCCTGAAGCTACACATTCGTCTTTGCAAATGGGAACACTGCACAAGTTTTTTGTTAAAAGGTGTACTTAGTGGGAGAATGCACAGGAGAACAGAAATAACTTGTTGTGATAAATTGTCACAAAGCAGTACTTGATTAGATGTAAACATGTTTACTTTCAATAAAGCACAATTGAGGATGCATCTGTTTTAAGACATGTTTGATAAACTCAGAAGGTGGGCCTTTGTGAACCTTATGAGGTTCAACAAAGCCAACTGCAAGGTTTTGCACTTGGGTCAAGGTAATCCCAGGCATGTAAACAAACTGGGAGAAGAACTTCTCGAGAGTGCCCCTGCTGAGAAGGACATAGGTGTCCTGTCTGATGAAAAACCGAACATGAGCCAGCAGTGTGCACTTGCAGCCCTGAAGGCCAATGGTATCCTGGGCTCCATCAGAAGAGAGGTGGCCAGCAGGGCAAGGAGGTGATTGTTCCTCTATTCTGCCCTCATGAGGCCCCAGCTGGAGTAGCGCATCGAAGTCTGGGGTCCCCAACAAAGGAAAGATGTAGAGCTTTTGGAGAGGGTCCAGAGGAGGGCCATAAAGATGGTCCAAGGGCTGGAGCACCTCTCCTGTGAAGATAGGCTGAAGGAACTGGGCTTGTTCAGCTTGGAAAAGAGAAGACTGCGTGGACATTTCATTACAGCCATCCAATATTTAAAGGGAGTTTATAAATGTGAGGGAAATCAACTTTTTACCCTAGTAAATAATGATGGGACTAGAGGAATGGCTTTAAGCTAAAGAAGGGAAGACTGAGATTTGATGTCAGAAGGAAGTTTTTTACTGAGAGAATGGTGAGGTGCTGGAACAGGTTGCCCAGAGAGGTTGTGGATGCCTCGTTACTGGAGATGTTTAAGGCCAGACTGGATGGGGCCCTGTGCAATCTGGTACTTCATGTAGCAGCTGGCAACCCTGCCTGTGGCAAGGGGGTTGGAACTTGATGCTTGATGAGGTCCCTTCCAAATGAAGCCATTCTATGATATTCCTCCGAACACTTGCCTCTCTTCATTGTGTGTGGCTTCAGTATTATCCAGCTCTGAGCCGCAGTAGTAGTAAGAGACTTAGTAGTTGTGCTCTGCCTGTGCTGCCATATGAAATTCCCACAGAGAGCCCTTGCGTTTGTTCAGGATTTGTGAAGGAAATGGGAACTTGTGCTTTATTGAATCACTGTCTGTAAATTAAGTACTCTGTCCATATGGTTTGGAAGAATTTTCTGTGGATGGTTACCTCATTCTCAAATATTACTTCTAAATCACCTGGAAGATGAGTAATTATATGTTTGACCAAATTTAATACATTCAGCACTAGGAAAAGAAATTTGAGTTATTCATACAATTTAAACATTCTGAAGGATGACTTGGCTATGTGTTTTAGGCTTTTCATTATTTTACTATGATTTTATAGGTTTGGAGATACCTCTTTGCAAGAAAACATTAACCAAGAAAACTTAGAACTTCTAAAAGAGTATTACAACCTGTTTACGGAAAAAATGCCTCCTGATTGTGAGTATAATGTAATACAGTATCCAAATGGCTTTTAAAAGGTTTTATAGATGAAAACTTATAAGGAAGGAATTTAAACACAATATTAATATGCAGATTCTAGATTTAGGCCTCGATCCTATAATATATTCCATAAAATTAAGCACTTGGAGCCTGTTTGAGCCCAAGGCCATAGCAGAAATGAGAGGGAGAGTGAAGTGCAGTAGTGGTGAACCAAACAGCTCCTTTAAATTAATAATACGATATGCTCTTTAATAATTTAAATAGAGGACAGTCCGTACTTACTATATTTGTACAGAGGTACTCACTGGGAATTTTCATCAGTTTTACTTATTCCCTCTGCCTTTCTTTCTGTGTATGTGCATAGGTCACTCTGAAAGTAACACCTCCTATTTCTGTGGAAATGACAACAGATACAAAGAGTGCAATAGCACTATTTGATAGAGCAAATTCTCATCTACAAAATGCTGTTTTTCAACACAGTTGCTACCATTAGCTGTGAATTTTCACCAGCAATGAACAAGAGCTTGCATGCTGCGCTCATAAAAATCTGTGCCAGCAGAGATGACCCACTGATACTGTGGCCACTGCTGAAACACACCACCCACCGCTTCACTGTGCTCGTATTTCCTGTTAGGTCTTCATAAATATTGATGTGTTGATGAATGTCAGTGGGTGCCATTTCTTCCACATGGAGGAATTCTATGACACACCTTTACTTCCTACTCACTTTCATGTCAGATGCCGTTTTGTCACAGTGCCCCTCCGCTGCCGTCTGTTGCACAGCAACAAAACGTAACAGATTATCAGTGGGAAGGTTCAGCCTCTACTACCGTACCACCACCAACTGCCTCTGAAGTTGTGGGCCAACATAATAAAATAGGGGGCCTTACTTTCAGAGCAGCTCTCGTATTAAGATATGGCAAACTACTGAGAAATGTACAGATATAAGCAGTGAGCTACATTATAATGTCATTGATATTAATAGCATGATTCTATTAGAATAGGTCCTATATTCAAATATTATGGATATGTAGTATTATATGCATACTGTTCCGTTACTTTGCTGAAGGCAAACACTGGAAGGACAATTTTCACCAATATAATCTGTTTAAAGCAGTCTTAATGGCTAAATTATATTCCCCTAAATTGCAAATTGTACAGCTTCATTTTAAATAGCTTGGATTTAGGTCTCTGCCCCTTATTCTTTGGTAACTATATTTGAAGTTCTATTGTCCTAGAGGACATTTGTAATTCCTCACAGTGAATACTGTGCAAAGCTTGTGCTCTCTTACAGATATGTTGGTTATTTTTGCTAACTTCCATTACATGTATGTACTTGGTAGTTTTACTAAATGTGGTGCTGTATATGTGTATATGCTTATATTTCATTTCAGAGTAAATTCTATTTGTTAATGATTTTGACAGAAGTGAAAGCTGTGTTCCTAAGGGGTGTGCAGTATGACCATTGATCCACTCACATCTCTAATATTTCTAAGTTTTCTACCAAAAGTCTTATGTAATGAGTTAGCGGATTTATTTAGGGGAATCCTGCCAAGAAAGCTTCCAAAAAAACTAACCTCATCTGGAATTAGGTCTAAAGTATATCTGCTACTTTATAAATGGATCTGATTATGTAAAAGCAAAAATCTACATGCAGATAGCATTTGCTCCTTTTCATTGACAAGAACTACTCTTGTACTGCCTTCCTCTAGGAGGATTATTGGTGTGCTGCACAGTCTTCCTCGACTTCTTCCAGACTGTGCAGACTTGTAAGAACTATGCTTGCCTGGCTCATCCTGTCTTTTCTGGTTGTTACTGCCTTCCTGCATTTTCTATGCCTCTGAGAGCCAAGTTTGGCTGTTGTCCCACTTTTACATAACACAAAGTACCTTCTGGTTCTACTGCACTTCCTAGTTGCTCTGTACAATTACATGGTTTTGATACCCTACAGCTCTTTCTGCTATCTAAACAAATTGCAGGGCAGAGATATCCATCCATGAACACTAGCAAGCTTAACGTTATCACTCTTTCAGCTTAGAGGAAGGTGCCTTTTAAGCCAGCCCCTGCCTATATTTTCCCCATATCTCTGTTTGTTGATTTTTTTTTAGGAGAGAGGGAAAAGGGGGACTGAAGCTCTCCAGGGTGTTCAGCCAGAAGAGTACTCCATTTCTTTTTCCTTTCCTCCACCTCTATGCTCAAGCTCATAGGAAGATATACCTCCATGCAAGCTGGCAGCAGCCCTGGCTGTGGAGCCAAGTGAGAGCCATTCAACATTGATGGCTTTGTCACACCTATCCAAATAGTTTCCTATAGTGCCAAATCTGTACTACAAAATAAACGCATGACCCATTTCACAAAGCTGTTAATTAGAAATGGTACTCATAAAACCCATAAAACCAGACCCAATTTGAGGACTCCCAGTCCTGTTGGCAGGCTGTTGCATCCACCATCCTTAAGTAGCCTCACTTGGTATACATCATGTCAAAGAATAAAGCTTTGCACTCCCATGAAGGTATTGCCACCTTTGCTATTAGCTTTTCTCTCATTGCAGTACTTTTGATTGCATGTTCAAGCCTTCTCTCTATTTCTAATTATTAAAAAATTTTAATTGTTAATGCCTGCATATACCAAACGTTGACTTTCTACCTAACTTTAGATGAGTATGCACCCCGTCAGTCTTCTGTTCCCCAGTCACTTGAATTATCTCCCAGTAGGAAATTGTAAACCTAGTAAATTAAAACGTGCCCCAAGAAAGATTCCTACCAGAAATGCCAACCAATTGCAATTGGTTTAGGCACCAAAATAGCTTTAATAGAAAAGTTCATGACAGAAGACAGAAATGTGATTGTTGTTTAATAGTACGAATGTAATTGAAAAGAGTGCCTTAGAACTCAATTAAGCAGCTGAGAGCATAAAATAAGGGTGTGTCACAAGTGATATTTAGTATCGCTGATTTGCTACCTAACACCCACAGCAACATCACTGTTGCAGGATATCATCCCACGTGTGAAAAGTTATGCAGCAACGTTTTGAAATCCTGCAAGCAAATAAAGCTTTTCTTCCTTAGCATCATAATGTATGTAGCAGTACTACTACAGATGTCAGCACACTGTCTTCGAGTCTGTTTTGTGCTTCTAGGCTTCTCCCCCTTATAATCTAGGAAAATGATTTGGCAGTTTAATACTGTTTTGTGATACAAGGAATTTAAGCTATCAGTCACATCCAGTCAAGATACAAGTCACTTGGCAATATTATAAATTAGGATAATATTGGTTTACCTATTGTGAAGTCATCTCTCTGATGATGGATTTTCTGCTGTGAGCCAAAGGAAAACTATTTTGATACAATAAAATGTTTACCTAGTGATATATTACCATAATCTGGGAGCATCATTTTAGAATACTGTCTGTATGCTATCTATTTTCAAGGAACAGTTGCAAGTATAATAGTCCAGCAGGTTTTGATGTATGTTTATATGCTCTGCATTATCTAATTGTGTATGGTCAGGAATTCTAATGCTCAGGTCATGCAATCCTCAGTAAGATTATTACAAAACAGGTTTTAATGTATTTTTCCTGTGTGGTGTTTTTTTGTTGTTGTTATTGTTGTAGTTTTAATTAATTTTTTTGGGGGGTGGGACTGTGGTAGGAAGGTGGGGTGTTAGGCAATGTGTATAAGAAAATTTACATGTTCTAGAACATTTTTGTGTTTATTTAAATGATTTCTTACTATGAATCATGGATAAAGAAGACTGGAATTTTTTGAAGATAAAAGGTAAAAGCCAGTTGATAAGAGGTATCATTTAAGCCACGAATAGCTTAGGACAGTGAATTTTGATCTGCGTTACAGCAGCTGCATCATTTTTACTCTCTGAAATTGATTAAAAATTATAGGAGTTTTATTTTGTTTTGCTTTTTCCTCTTGGATAGATCATCCTTTTTTTCTTGATTGAGGAAAAAAATGAAGAATCGGTGCATCTATATGCAGAAAAAGACTGTTTTAATAGATTTAGTTTAAATATTGTTTCAACTGGTTTTAGGACTTAATTTGAAGATATTTTTTCTGCTTCCCCATTGGAAGAAAAAAATCATTTAGAAAAACAGATTTTTGTTGTTTTCAAAAATAATTAAGATAAAGATAAGATTAAAAATCCTTTTATGTGTCCACAAAACTCAAGAGGAAATTGAATTGTCCACTTCTGAATTGCCTCTAGGTCTGTACAGTTAATAAAACTTCAGCCTTTCTATCACAATCAGGGCAAGTCAGTAAGACTTTAGATTTTAAGTAAACCTGAAATTATTTTGTACTTGAAAATCTAAGTCAATTTTCTTATAGACTGATTAATATCCTTTGTTAGATTTTGAGGGATGTTTAATGTTGGTTAACCTGCCTGTAAATTTATGTTATTTTAGGAACTAAAGCGTCATTTTAAAAACAAAAATGAAACGCATCCTTTAGAAAGCAAAAGTAAATATTTTGACTTGAAAATAATCATCACATCAAAGCAGCTCTAATTAGCACCCTATTATTTCTCTACTCATTTCCCATGAATGTTTGTAGTGGTTGATGAACAGAACTACAGCAAATATTTGAATCTTTTCACCTATTTATAAGATGAAGGTTGGAGACATTTTAATTTTCCAACGTGAAACCCTTAGGGAGGATGACCTAATACACAGAAATGAGGGTTTTTTATTCTCTGAGGATTTAGCCAGTTTCTTCTATCCTGCTTTCTCAAAAAAGTCTGTAAATGGTAGACCTCTTCTCTAATAAAAACTTCATTTAGTCAGTCCAACACTATCATCAACCTTGCCACCTTGCTGTGATGATCAACCCTCTGCTGCTTTTTTTTCTTTGTTTCTTTTTTTTCAGGTCTACCACATTTTCAAGAACAAAATGATTTAAAGGGATTACTAGAAAATCTTCATCAAAATATCCAGGCCAAAAAGAGAAAGAATGTAGAAATCATGTGGCTGGCTGCAACGGTGAGATCTTTTGTTTCAAATACATTCATATGATGTATTAATTTTCACATGCTTTCTGCTATTACTAGTTAAATGGGTTTCAAGAGTCTGGTTGGAAAACTCAGTGATTAAACTAGGTAGCTAAAATGGTTCTCTAACCATTCTGTTCTGCTGATCTCTCATCCCACTCATGAATATCTCTCTTCTTCCTACATTTACGTTACAGATATATTCTTTCTCTCTTTTCCTAACTGAAAGAACTATCCTGAATTCAAAGACAGAGGTGATCTTGGTCACATTGTTGCCAACATCCCTTAGATCCTAGACAGACAATCCCTGGCCTGTGCAGCTGCATGGGGCTGTTTCACATCAAGTCAGGATTTTGCATTTTTGTCAGTGAGATGCATTGCAGGCCTTTGACACGATGCCCCACAACATCCTTCTCTCCAAATTGGAAAGATATGGATTTGATGGGTGAACTGTTCAATGGATGAAGAACCAACTGCAGGATTGAGTCCAGAGGGTGGTGGTCAATGGCTCCGTGTCTGGAAGGAGATCTAGATGTGTCAGATGAATGGTGTCTGCCAGGGGTCAGTGCTGGGACCGATACTCTTTAATATCTTCATCGATGACGTTGATAGTGGGGTCAAGTGCACCCTCAGCAAGTTTGAAGATTACACTAAGCTGTGGGGTGCAATTGACACACCCAAGGGACAGGATGCTATCCAGAGAGACCTAGACAGGTTTGAGCAGTGGGCCCAGGTGAACCTCATGAGGTTCAACAAATCCAAATGCAAGGTCTTGCATGTGGGTCTAGGCAACCCCCATTTAGCACAGCCCTGCCGAAAAAGACCTGGGGATACTGGTGGATGGCAAGCTGGACATGAGCCAGCAATGTACCCTTAGCCCAGAAAGCCAACCCTATCCTGGGCTGCATCAAAAGAAGCATGGCCTGCAAGTCAAGGGACGTTCTTCAGTTCCAGTTTGTGCCCACTGCCCCCTGTCCTGTTGCTGGGCACCAGCGAGAAGAGCCTGGCCCCATTCTCTTGATTCCCGTTCTTTAGATATTTATACAGATTTGAGATTCTCTCTCAGCTTTCTCTTCTCCATTGTACATTTTACACATGTATGTTAAAAACAAACTCAAGCAGATGTTTATAAAGAGCTCAGACTTATGAAAAGTGTGAAAATCAGTTAGATAATTGCCTTAGATGTAGGAAAGTACCATTGCTGGCAGAGACTTGAGCCTTTGCTATCTACTGAAAGTGAAGAGAACTTGTGTTTTTAGGAACTTTCAAATGCATATGCCCTTTGAGGTAGACAAATATTTGATACAAAATATTAATAAAAATTTTCATGACTTTTCATTAACACAAGGAGCACAATGAATATTAATTATGTCTATATCAGTAATACCCGCATTATTTTTTACATTGCTAATAAAATTTTCATTTTGGTTAATAAGTATTATCACATGCTATTGAAGTATAAATCTTTTGTAAGTAAAAAAAGTAAGCTTTTTTTTCCAGTATCATTTCTGCAATTACTATGAAACATTGCCTTGCAAAGAAGATAAGATAAATCAGTACAGGATAATGGGAAATCAGCTACAAAGAGTATGATGGAATTCACTTAATCTGTGGACATAGAAAGTTGTCTTCTACTATCTATGCAGAATTTCCTGAAAATTATGTCACGAGTAAAAATAAGTTCTTTGGACATTAAAAAAAAAAAAAAGTTTCAATTTTTTTCTTTCAGAGTATTATATTTCTCTCAACTTGCTTTACTGTAAGCTTCTGAAATGGGTATTTTTGGACCTACTTCTATGCACACTGTTGTACTATATCATATGGTGGAAGGACAGATTCTCAGCTGTAAGGACATCACTATTACAGCAGTAGGTAAATGAGATTCTACATGGATGTGCATATGTAATTGCACCTGCAAGTAGTCCTGTGAGAACACATCTGCTTAAAAAAAAATTCTGCAAATTGATATCACAATTATTTCTTATTCTAAATGTAGCAGAAGATATTTAAATGTTGTGTATTCTTCTTCCTAAAATGGACTCTTAATCTTCTGTCTTATTTCAGGAGGAAATAATCGGAATATCGATTTTTCCTTGTTTTAGTCTCCACTGTTTTATATGCTTCTTCATTGGTTTACATTCTCTTAAAAATTAAGCACAGTCCTAATCATTTACATCTATGTTTGTGTGGAAGACTTCTTAAAGCTCATTTAGAAGAAATATACATGTCCTATCTGTCCCACATATTTGGGGAATGAAGTCAGCAAAAGTGATTATCCTCACTAAGTCAGCTGGGCACATATTGTAAGCTTTTGATTCTGATATTATGATATTACCATGGATTTGATATTGTATCTCGCTAGATTTCTTGATGGTCTGATCATTGTTTGCCCATTTTAATTATTTACTTTTGCTGCTGCTGCTTAGTGAACTGAGTTATTCTGAGGATTTATTTGTGCCAGCCTACCAGGTTGACCTAGATTTCTCTTAGATCATAAGCTAAGGATTTTTTTTTAATTTAATTTAATGGATTGTTTTCCTTTTAAACCACTTTAACACGATTGAGCCATTTCTGCTGCACTTACATGCAAAATAAACCCTCCTGTTTGGGGTTACCCTTTTGCTTGTTTTCCCTAAAACACTTCTCAGTTCAAAACTGACTCTGTAGCCAGCACTTCAGTCAGATGCTGTCAGCTCAGATTTGGGACTTAGTCTCCCCTCCCTGCACCAGAGGTCATCATCCATCCAGAATAATTACCTGCTTTTTGCTTATGACTCACTTCAAATAGTCATGATGACTCATGAACTTCAAAAGAGAGAAGTGTAAAGAGAATTAATCTTTTCAATTAAGCAGTTATCTGCTTTGCAGCGTTATCAACCCTACTTGATACTTTCTCAAAATAAGAATTGTCTTTTAATACATTATTTAAACCCCCATGGCACTTCCCACATTTCTAAACAGATAAAAGTTTTAAAATTTGAATGTATAAAAGGAAAGAAACACTCACTGTTTCTACTTAACTAACCTGTACTTCTTTGGATTCAAAGTTGAGTTCAATTAATTAATTCCCTGGACTCAGCTTGTGAAATGTCCCTCACCATAATGCTACAGAGATCTTAAACTCCATGTAAGTGTTGTCTGGATCACTGATTTCAATAGAATTTCTGGAAATGCCATTACTGTGGATAAAATGTGCTTATTTACTGAAGTGAGGTTCTGAAGTTCTGGAAGCTTTGGAACTGAAGATTCAGTTTCGTCCTGATGCCAAGTAAACACTCCATAGCCAAGCTGAAAAGTTGCTCGGGCTTGGGCCTAAATAATTTATAGCCTTGCCTCATTCTCCTGATGTAAATTTTTTTACATTGTCTTACTATGACTGTCCAGGGACAGAAGTTGGTAGACTTTCACTTTCTTAGGGCAAGTGAAATGAGGGGAAAAGTAGACCCATCCTTGGGCACATCAGCTCTCTTCAAATTTTTCTTTCTAGTAAACTCTTGCTAGAGCCAAAAGCTTACCTTAACAAGCTGATACAACAACAGACTGATTCTTGAGGTGAGAAATTATCCCTATAGCTATGTCATGATTCCCTTATCCCTTAGAATTTTGTCCGAATGTCTGGTGAAAGTAAGCAATCCATGGCATTTGTTTGCGTTAAGTTTTCATTGTTCTGCATCGCATGTTGAATGGTTTAGCTGTTGAAAATAAGGACTGTATTTAAATTCAGTACAAAGATAGATGTGTGTGAACTGATACACTCATGAGAAATTAGTCCTCTATGTTCATGAGTCTGAGTTAAGAATAACTTGTCGAAGTTTTTTTCATTTATTTTTTCATCATTATTTAGGTGTTCAGACAATTAATCTTTAATTGAATAGGATGATTGCCACAGAAAGAGATATTAAATGAAGCAACTTTGCCTTTTATAGCCTATATTAACACAGTTGCTTTTTATTTCAAGTTCAGTAATTTGGATGCAACAGTTTGGTAACCTGTAACAGGTGTAGATTTTAGTAACTTGTTTAACATGCTAGGGACTAAGAGTCATAGACTCATCAGTTTCCTGCTTCACTAGGGCTGAGATGTGGGGGCAGAACGGAGACTTGATTGATCCCCTTATAATAGAGAATGGGGCCATCCTTTGTGAACTATTTTGTATCTTATCTGTACCACTTGGGCATTGCACATCTCCCTGCTTTGTACAAAACCTGTTCCTCATCAGTCCAAATATGGTGCACGTGTCACAGTGCTATGATCATTGACTTTAAGTGATAAAACAGAAGGCAAGACCTTCTACTGAAATAGAAGAAGACAGAAGATACTAACTCTACAGTATGTGTTATGAAGAAATTTGTGCATGGTACTTATGCATAAAGCGTGTGTTTGAAGGGTCAGGAGGTGCTTTAACTACAGTAAATACCAAGGTCACAAAACATGTGTAGACTGCAACTTCAGTTCAAGATTGTTTGCAGCTCCCTCCTAAACACAGTAAGGACTTTTTTTCCCTCAGTGGGCAGGTTATTTATGGGCTTGTCCTGATAGTGGAAACCCTTAAGTTCTGCTTTTAAAATCTTTAATCTTGACAAATTGGAAACAGGCTATAGATCTGTAGATATAATCTCAGGGTGCTATTTTGGGAGAGTGTTAGTTCTGCAAGATCATGAACCAAAGAGAAATTTACAATCCCTTTCAGCACAAAATTTTCACCTTTTGTGCCACCGTGTCAGACCAGCATGGGCATAATCCTTAGAATGTGATGGTCCCCAGGCAGCACTAATAACTGGTGTAAGGACATGCTTCTCAGCAGCCATATGACTGAGGTTTGAGCTACCAGCTTTTAATAGCAGTTTTCTTCCTGAGAAATGTTGTTTGGATGACATTGTAAAACTGTGGGATCTTCCAAGTCTGCTAGTGTGTGGAGAATTAAGTGTGAAAAGAGCAACCCTCTGACATCTGTCTGTGTTTCAGATTTGCCGTAAGCTGAATGGAGTCCGCTTCACCTGTTGCAAAAGTGCCAAAGACCGGACGTCCATGTCAGTGACATTGGAGCAGTGCTCCATCTTGAGGGACGAGCATCAGCTTCACAAAGACTTCTTTATTCGGGCACTGGATTGTATGAGAAGGTATGTGAAGATTGTTGCATATCCCCTGCTTTTTGAGCTGAACCAAGAACTGCAGAACTGGCTGAAGCCAGCTGCAAATGCATGATAGGCCCCTGTCCTGATTTAGCACTATGCCAGCTATGATTCACTTCTGCATGCAAGGACTGTATTTTAGCACTAATGAACAGTTTCTGAGATTTATATGTGTAATGCTGCAAAGACTGAAGAATTTGACCAGAGTAAAAAGCCGTCATTTTAACAATGCCTTAGGCTTACATAAAGCTTATGACTGTATTAAAAAAAAAGTTATTTTTTGTTTTTAAAATATTTCTGAAATGTTTACATGCTCACTAAAACATTTGTATAAAATTTAGGGAAACTGTGAAAACTAAATAAGCTTTTGCTACAGATGGCAATTCTTATTATGTCATGTTATTAAAAATAAAAATAAGAAAAGCAATTTTTGATTGATGGTGGTTGCCACTAATATTTGATAGAAATCCTTATTGTGGAAAGCAAACAAAAAACCCCATATTTGTTTCATTCTAAATTACAGCCATGTAGAAATGAAGGCTGATGTAGTTAGGAGAGAGTAATTGAAAGATGTAAAGATTTTTGATTATCTGAATCTTGTAATTGGGGAAAAAAAACACACTGAGCAAACAAGTTTTGATCACAGAATGAGTCCATGTGCTATCTTCTCTAAAGAAACTGTTTCATTACTGGAATTAATGAGTGCTGCATTGTATATCCTGTAAGGGTTTACTCAAGTCATATCCAACAAACATCCGCACAAGACTAATAGAAAATATTCTGGTCAGCCTGCAAAGAAGTAACTGAATTTTATCTTGCACTTCTGTGAAACACATAATGTGACTGCGTGTTGAATTTGCAAATATTGTGTCTAAGTAACAGTTGTGTTTAATGTCTGTAATTGAACATTCTTGACCTCAATATTTGGTATTATGACATTAGGAGTTTAAAGTTTAGGTTAATCTGTAGCTTTATACAGGCAAGGTCATTTGTTTTTTTAGCAAAGGTAAATATTCTAAAGAAAAAAAACATAATTTTACATAAAATAATCAAGCCAAGTGCTGAAACAGCATAAAAGTATAGCTGGTTTCAAGTTGCTAGTGCAGTGTGAAACTGAGGTATCATTTTGTATCATTAGCTTGCATAAGTCCCTTAGTCTCTGCAGTACTTCAGTGAGTGAATGACTCCTGTGTGCAACCTTTCATAACTACATGTTTTATCATTAATGAAAAATTTGAGTTTTCTGTGTTAAATTCCATTTGTGTTGGCATTTCAAATATGTTTTTTTTAAATGTCTCCAATAAATATGATAGTATGTTAAGTTTGAGCATGTTGTCATGAGCACGTTGTCAGATACAGATAAACTAGTTATGTGAAATTATTATGTAGAATACTACTGAGTGGTAGATTGGAAAAATTTCACAGATATAAACCTGATTTTTAAAAAAAAATGAAAAAACGACTGACATTTATGCAAACCAATGTTAATATTGAAGTATAGAAGGATTTTGTAGACTGAAATGTAAGGGACTTTACTTGCTTTTCTATTACATAACTGATTTGAAAACTGAGATGATTAACACGTTAGTTATATTGGCAGGTAACAGTAAATTAGCATCACAAAAGAATGGTAATAAGCCAGAAAATCTGGAGAAAACTTATCAAGTAAATGAGCAGATGAATATAAGAGGCTGAAGCAGCATCAAAAAATGTGAATTTTATGTTTTTCCTGTAGTTTTAAGCAGATAAAAGCTTTTTCCTCTTAATATCCAGCAAATGAATTTGAAACAGCCTTAAACTGAAGTAGTTGCCACATGTTGCTTTTATTCAAAGGCAATAACTTTGACTCAGGTGCTAGAATTGTCTGGGATTTGAAGGAAGGTCCCTGAAAGTGGCAGCAGTAGCATATAAATTTAGCCTGTACCATCAGGAAAACAAATAAGTAAATCTGATGTTTATGCTAATTTGTATCTGCATTGCTCTATGCACACAACTGTTGGTTAAAAGAAAGAAGAGCTGCAAACCTTCTTTCCCTCTTGAGCTGGTGAAGTAAAGCTCGAAAAATCAAAACACAATTATAAAAATGTAAAAAGAGGTTACAGAATATTTAACTTTACCACATTACTATTGAGAGTTGGTCAGACAGTTTTAGGAGCCGAATTGTTTTTTTTTTATTGTTCTTTTTTCCTTTCTTTTTTTTTGACAAATGTTTAAGGAATGCAGTAAGTTATTGTATCTTCAGCAGGGCTCCTTCTGCTTTCCCACTGCGACTCTTTTGCCAGCGGTGCTGCTGGAGCAGCTCTAGAAGTTGCGCTTTTTTCCATTTCTCCCTCTCCACTGACCAGAGACTCAGCAAGGCCCCTCCAGCTGTGCTGCCTTGTTGAAGGGAGGTGAACAAAGGTGAAATGCGGGAAATTGCAATTTGTGAAAGCAAACTGGGAAGGAAAGAACAGCAAGGCAAAAGGGAGGGAGAAAAAGCCATAATTCCCACACAAAGATATACAATGGCATTTCAGCTAAATGCCTGTATTTTATTTGAGGAAACTTTGGCAGAAACATCTGTGGTTTGTGTGAATAAGGTCAGCAGTTAGTTTTTCGCTTGTTGTAGTGCTTGCCTTTTTATCCTTTCTTTTCATATGGTTACTATTACAGAGTGTTAGTTAAAATTGTGCATTTTTATGCCTTTCATTGACTACTTGTTCTGAGCTTTTAGATTGATTTCCGCATCTAGAAGAATGCATTTTTTTTTTAGAGGAGAGGGAGAAAAACTCTGATCGCCTTTTAATTTACGATTTATGCAATTTTCCCCAATGAATCTTCTCTAGATAACTTTGTTAAACCTTGTCAAACAAATTCCTTTATGCTTGATCGCCACAAATGACTTTTAAGCCTTTCAAAAGAAAACGTAGACAAGAAAAATTCAGTTTTAGCATCCAGAATCCTGACAGACTGGATTGATCTTTGAAAGGCTTCTTTCAAGGATTAACAGTGAGAGATAGAGTATTGTGAAACAAAGGGAGTTGTAAAAGCAGATGGAGATTCAAAAGCAGCCGTAAAGAAGCAGCTACAAAAATTAGAAAGGTTGTGTGTCTATGAAGCTTTTCTTTTTCCTGCCATTGCTGATGCAGCTTTGGTAGCTGTTGTAAAAAGGCAAGCATGGGCCTATGGGTTTGTGTAGTCATACCTTCAGGGGCAGTTTGGTGATGCTGGACTCATGTGCTGCTGTCTTTTGTCTTTGATGGTGTGCCTGAAGGCCTTCGAATTTTGAGTAAACCAGAAGCAATTTCAGATGTTGTTGTTTGCTTTTGTGTACATTGTACAATGCTGTTTTGAAAAACACTGCCAGTAGCTATTAAGCTATTATTTAGTGAATTAGTTAATTAGCATATTTAGTGTCTTATACTGATAACAGTATGAAGTTTAAAGCTGTGTAAAAATCCTTCCATTAGTTGTCCCTTCAGCTTATGGAAAATGAAATCATGCTTAGGAATTCAAGATCTATCACAATATTTAAAATGTGGCTTTGCCTTCTGGGCGCAGTTCTAGCTATTATGATGCTGCAGCTACAGTGTCTGTGAAAGCAAGAGTGACTATTCCATGAATAGTTCTGCATCCTCTAGTTTCCTTGGTAGATGTTTGTGAATTCCATTGTTCTTAGTGATATTCATAGTGCAGAATGAGGAGAATCAATGCATTATCCCCTCTTTATCAATTGCTTGCAATTCTCATAATATTGAAATAATTTTTCCAATATTACTACCACTTTCAAATCACCGTTTTTTGCAGTCAATATTGATTTCATACTTTTGTATTCACCATACTCCATTGTATGCACAGATATTTCCTATCATTCAACATCAACTGTATTCCCAGACAGAGCAAAGAGACAAAACTGATTTGCCTGAGCACTTTCATTCCTCAAAGCTGGCCACTGCTTAAGGGACCTTGGACACTAGTAGGCAGCACATTATAAAGCAGTTTTGTAAAACTCTTTCAATTTTCTTTTCTGAACATGTTATATTTTAATGATTTGGTGGCAGGGCCTCTATTGAAGTCCTTGGGTAGATGTAACCTCAGAATCTTCTGGTTTTTGAACATGTTTCCAATAAAGCCTCAAAAATAAGCAAATGACATGACAAATCCACTATGTACAGTGAAGCTTCGAGGCTTTCAGCCTTGTCATGATTCTTAGTAGGGCACAATACCTGTCATATACTTCAGACACTGAATACAAAATTTCTCTCAATGTAAGACACAGTTTTCATCTGAAACGCCAGTCAAGGATATTTCAGATGATTTTGGATAAATGGCATATCAAAAATCTGACTGAAATACAAGTATAAAGAATGAATGGTCTGGGCAACAAGGCACAGACTTTTGATGGCCTAATTATGGAGCAAATCTCGTCTTGTAAAACAGATGTTTGAGGGCGTCTTTTCTTAAAGATCATCTTAAAGATGTATAAGTTGAGGAGGGATGGTTTTAACGCTATAATTGTAGCTCTTTAATCGCCCAAAGATAATCTAGATGGAAGTTCAAGCAGAAGGACCTCTTCAATGGAAAGGCCTACAGTAAACAATACAGTATTGTGATTCCTACAACCTAGGAACCAGGAGCAGAGTGACAGAGTGAGACGCTGGATTCCATATGCAGACCTTTCTTGACTTTTCTCCTATTTCCTGGCCTTCACTTGTTCCCTGTGAGCTTGTAGTAGTAGATGGAGCGCATGAGTGGTTACGCAGAAGAGAAAGCATGTGTCCTATCAGACCAGGGAGAGAAGGTCATACCAACAGCAATGCACATTGTCTGTAAATTTTGACACCAGAGGTAGTTGGGTGAGTAGATGAGATGCACCTACTTCACTGATAACATAGAGAAGGGTGGGTTACTTCAGGAAGACTCAGATCCTGAAAGTATATTTTAACTACCAAGTAGCAAAACATATGAATATATCAGCTGCAGTATGTTACAGGTAAAAAAAAAAACACAGTTATTTTTCCTCTGAAAAAGAAAATGTTTGGCTGTGTTTGGTTTTTGCTTCGTGGGAGTCCTTGGCCCTTGACTAAGTGCACACATGATGCCTTTCTCTAAAGTTTTCATGGAATTCCAATCAAAACTCGACCTAGTTTGAGTTGTCCTGCTCTAATTTGTACTTTTTTTTCTCACTGAGATACTGACATAGTAAATGTTCTCTTACCTAGCCAATATTAGTATTTAGCATATATTGACCCAAATGAGAGTGTGGGGAATTGAGCTATGCCTTCTTTCTGAGAGATTTTACTTACTCAGCACAGATAGTGGAAAAGGTGCAAAATTAATTACCAGGTGCACACTCTGATGACTCAATATTCAATTAAAAGGAAGTCTAAAAAGCGATATCAAAAAAATTTGCTTTCTCATTTAGTACTGTGCTTTAGTGATTATGCTGTTTCTTATTTGGAAGTTCTGTGAAAGTCTTGGTCTTACCTGCAATCAGAAAATAGATTTTTTTTTTCCTATTATGTGTCATTTCTGTTAAGATTTTCAGAGGGATTGCATAGGAGAAATCCTGCATGCATATTTACTACCTGTTAAATCTCCATGAGCCACAGCTGAATTACCCTAGCTTTGGCCATGTACAGCTAAAGCTCTCAGGAAAAGCAGCACTGCCAAGCCTAAAATTTAGATAAGAAAGGAGCAGGAAATGAGGAGAATAAGTGGGTAGTAATAGCATACAATAGCTGGTTAAAATTGTCATGAATCCGATCTCTTCAATAATGTATCCGTCTCTGAAACTACATTCTTCTCAAAATAATATAATATGGGCAGGGAGAGCTGGTAACTTCCTGCAGCACTAGCCAGTGCAGATTGTGGAGAAGTTGGAGGAGATGCAGGAAAGAGCAGTGACTAGCTGCTGTTATAGAAAGGATGCTTTGAAAGAGAAGATTGCTTTTCTATGGGAGAAATATGATGCAGTGTCAGTCTGCAACTCTATCTGGCTTACGCAGAAAGTAGTTAACAAACATATTTAGGTCTATTTTTACTCTCATTTTAGACTCTTGTAATGCCTTTTCCAACTCAGTTTCTCTAGGAATACTCCTCACTCAGATAATCATCTGTCTCATCCAGCATCTCTGTTCCAGTTTTCTTCCATAAGCTTCCTGCTTTTTTTTCCCTTTGGTCTTTGCTGTACTTCCTGCTTCTTTCTCTCCAGCACTCTTACCTTTTTTGTGATTTATTTATGTATTTATTAACTCCTTTGACAGTAGCCATACTCAGTTTGGGAGTGAGTTTTAGTGATGATTTCTTGTTACTTTCTGTAGCAGCTGTGAGTTGCTGTGTGGCCTTTTGTGAACAAGCTGTCATTACAGCAGCCACTGGCAGACCTAGCAGCAGCAAGTCTTACAGTGTTTCCTTGCAGCAGAAGTCCCAGTAACTGTTTGCACTGGAATGACCAAAGAAGTTAGTTCCCATGTGGACTATATTTACCTAGGGATTTCCTATTTCCATGACATTCTTGGTAGTTATCTGGAACATGATCAAATACCAGAGCCAGCAGTATTATATTGCTATTCTGTGTTCTGGATCATTCAGAGATAAATTTAAGAGACAAGCAGGAGAACTTGCATTTTTTTTATAGTTTAAATGTCAACTGTAATCTGGAGGAATAGGAAGACTGGGGGAGATCAGAGGGTGGGGAGGAAGCCACTGGTCCCTGCAACAGTGGGGGAGCTATTTACAGCGTAGAACCCAACACGCTAGTTAGATTACTGTTAATGAGGCACGAAATAGATCCACCTGTCAGTGGTACTCCAAAGCTTCACTTGTCCTTGTAGAAAAGATTTCATAATATTGTGGTATGAGGAGTATCACTATTCTTTGTTGAATCAGTTATTTGTAGTCTGTTATATTTGTTGAAGAAAATAGCACACGTGAGGGTACTTTGATGACTTGGAAATTATTACCAACATCTGTAATTTTAATATGAAAACCATTATAGGCGGGACTAAATCAAGCTTGCTGTATGATGTAGTTAGCTCACTGAAGGAGTACGGGATCCAATTTCTATCTCTTGTTAGGAGGATTAGTTTTCTGTATTTTTTCCTGGTTTTTAGACTTTCTTGGGGAACAAGCATCTGGGGCCCAACTGCAGCTTTTCCACATCTATAAAGAATCTCAACTTTCTGCCCCTCTCATTCATCATAAGGGTTTTCAGATTTACAAGCAGCTTCAAACTCATGCCACAGCCTACCTGTTTGAGAGTGTCTCTGCAACTTGGCTGTGAGACATTGGTGAGAACTGCTTGTTCCTAACAGTGGTGAGAACGTAATCAGCTTTGAAGTTTATTACCCCTTCTCTGACTTCACCCAACCTCAGCCAACATGCCCAAAGGCAGCTGCAATCCTTCCCCTCACACCCAGAACAACATGTGACCTTTACTTCTGTAGCAACAGAGTCTAAAAAGGCAACAGTTAATTGTTACCAGAAGCAAAGCAGTGACCTGCACCTCGTTTTGTTTTTAAATACAACATCATCTGATCAGCCGCAAGCCCTCCCCAGTGAACAGTCAGATTTGAAGAACCTGTTTAGATTTTTTAAAAAGAATGGATTAAGGAGCAATCTGGTCACATCTACAAGAAAGATCTTGTCCTGAGATCATCTGATGACCAGTTTATGTTTGGATTAAGCTGGCAGGTCCAATGGAAATACATCATTCCTGTCAAAATCATATTTTGCTTCATATGCGTTTTGCAAAAATCACCATTTCAAGTTTCTGATTTTGATTTAAATCCATTTGTAACTCATTTGTAACTGTTGACAGTGGCACATCTACAAAATACGAAGTAATCAGCAGCAGAAAGGTTTTGCTCGGGAACTTCCAATGCACCACCTGCTCTTGTTCCTACAAGCTTAAGATGGGAACCTCCAAATATTCACAATAGGTAGTTGTGTAGTTTTTATCATAATGCATTTGAGACACGAAAAGAAAATCAATGTTTTTAGCCTGCGTTGGCTTGGGGTTGTTTTTTTGTTTGTTGTTGCTGTTGCTATGCACTTAGTTTAATCAAGAATGACATGATCTATTTTCCAAGTTTACTTCATGTAGTAAAATTGAGTTACATTGAACACTAATAAAAATAGATAAACTGACACTATGTCAAAAGCATCTTTGGCTGGTTTGAAATGATCAAAGTAGCATCACAGTGCATTTAGAAATGAACAACTACCATAACGATTCAGTCTCAACAATCCAATAATTGGTTCTGGAATTCTAGAAGGGTCTATTTTGATTAAGTTGGTTATAACAGTTTTAAATACTTATTTGGGAGGTTTTTAAGTCTTTGACATGTTCAATGCTTGCTGTTTCACCTTTTCTTGTAATCAGAATGCACTTAGAATACACTTTAGCCTAATTCCATGGTGCTATTTATTTGTGTTGCTAGATATCTTTAAGATTTCTTCTCTCTAGTTGAAGAGTTTAAAACCAAAAAGATGCAATGTAGATTTGTTTCCTGAAGGATGAGTGACACTTCCTAATGCCTTATTCTTAACAGTTTGTAATATATTCTCAGCTGCTCCACCCATTTAGCTACTGCTAGTGTGGTAAGGTAGATTAAAAATGGGTACGTTTTTTTGGTTGAAGAGGATTGAAATCACATTTTCATGGTGCTTAAGAAGTTAACACTGCATACAACAGAGTTTTGCTTCCTAAATATGGCAGTCTGTACAGTACAGCATTTAACACATACCCACAATCATTCAAAGAAAATGTAGGAAGCAGTGCATTTTATTTTGTCACTATTTGCTGCATTGTTATGTGACAATGTATTTTCAAACATGACTTAGAAACTTTACAAATATTAGTACATTCAAGAAACAATTTTTTGAGAACTTTTTTTCTGTCACTGTGGCTTCTGATTGTTTTGCATGCCTTGTCTGGCAATTAAAACTTAGCTAACAGACTTTGTGTTATGTGGCTCCACAACTTTACCATCTTCAGGTGCAAATGCTTGTTTGTAGATGAAGTTTTTGCTGAAGCAGAAGTGCTGGGAAAATTCAGTCTTTTCATACTTTGATGTGATGTGGCTATTGTTCTTGGTGCTGAAACACAAAGAGGATAATGAAACTTCCATATTCAAGCAGTTTTCAACTCAGAAGTTTTTCCCACTTTCAGACAACAGGTATTTGTTGGTAAGAGGGTGCTGAGCAAACACACAGCACAGCTGTCCGTAATCATATTTGTAGTCTTAGCTGATTTTTTTGAAATTACTTTGTGACAGTTGTATCCGAAATTCTGTTTTCAGTCCCAAAGGCAATCATTCTTCCTGCTGTCAGAAAGAATCATTGTATGTGCAGCACAATTAGGATAACAAAATTCATTTCAGTCTTGATTTAAGTTTAATTCCAAGTTAAAACTTGAAATTAGGTGATAATTAAGTCAACATTTTCATTCTCTCCTGCATGCTTATACTGTGCTCGGACACAGTACAGGTATTTCTGAGGCACAGGGCTGGTCTATGACTGTGTCTGAAGCAGTTTAAAAACTGACATTTTCTGCTTTAGCCTCTTGTTACAGTAAATGTAATAAAAACATTTGGAATTCGGCTGTGTGAATAGCTTTGAATGAGATCTACCTAGATTAAAAAAAAAAACAGAAGAATAAAAGCATTGTGACTAATGTAATAATTCTAGGAAATGGTGAGTTAGGCAGAGTGACCCTCTAAAGCAGAGAATTATCAAACCAATTAAAAGCATTTGGAAAACAAAATTCAGACAGGTGTTGCACAGTCCCAGCTGTGCAGCCCAGTGGATGCTGTGGTGATAACTGCCACTGTCTCCTTTAAATTGTTTTCATTTGGTCATGAGTGCCTTTTCTGACATACTGGCTTGTGCCACACACATCATGCACTTACTGACACACATCTTCCCCCTGAAATAAACTGACATGGCTCTAGCAAAGTCAAAGGAACACCACCAACAAATACTGGCTAGAAGTAGACCCTCGGGGCAAGGTCTCTGCTGTGGCCTATCCTTTCCCCTCTCTCCAGGCAACAATGCAGGCCATACCACAGGAACAGAAGGGAATGCAGACCTTCATGATGCTGTGATCGGTCTTCCTGGGCAAGTCTGTTCTCAACGAGTGATCTGTGCAATTAGTTAAACTGAAAAGCATCCTTTCCCTGTGCATTTAACTTTCCACAGAAGAGGTACAAACCTTTCCCAAATTTGGCCTTCAGTTGTGTGGCAATACTTAGCCATATTGAATAAGGAGTCCACGTTGGCTAGTGAGATGTCAAAGACCTTTTCCCAGACAGGATCAGTACCTGGTATTACAGTGGGCTTCTTTTTGCAAATACTACCACTTTGTTCCCATTGCACTACAAAATGCATTAAGCATCCAATTTCCTTTGTAAATGATGCAGTATATTACCTCAGTAGCTACTTTTGAAGTAATCAGCAACTTGAAACACAGAAGCTAAAACTAATGAAACTGAATGAACCCCATCTGAATTGTAATCCTTGAATAGAGCAGTGGTTTTAGTAATTTTTTATTATAAAGTTTATTAAATGAAATATGCATTGCAATGGAGAGGAAAAGTCAAATGATATTTTATAGCAAAAATAAAAACTTGCTATCCATACTTCGTTGGCTGTGGAATGCTAAAAGAGAAATAGTCTTGTTGCAGAGCTTAATGATCTGTACCACATTGTAACATAGCCCAAAACAGTTAATTGCTTGCTCATAAATCTTTTTTTTTTTCTTTTATTCACACTACAGAAAAACTCTAGACTGCTTTAAAAATAGTCTGTAGTCAAGTGAGCTTGAAAGCTTACGCTGTTAGGCATCATGTTCAACATAATTTATGGTGCTGGAAAGGAAAGCTGAGGCTTCCATCATTCATTTCGTGAGTTTTGCAGTGGTAGCCCTATGCAAGGGTTGAAGATGAAGAAAAAAAAAAAAAACCTCTGTAAAGGTGGGGAGTGGCTAAGTGGGCAATTAGCCATTGGGGAAATCTTTTACAGTGGTCTTTGAACTCTGAAAACACTCACAGTCAAGCTGTTTCTGCTGTGAAATGACAGGTAACTATCATATGAATATCTAGATTAAGAATTCAAGTCCCCAGTACACACCCTGGAGAACACGTAACTACCTCACCTGGGGACTCTGGCTCATCCTGGGGATGCTCTGTACACATATGGGAAGCCTGGGCTGCTAATTCTGGCACTTAAATACTTGGTATTGCATGTCAGGGAGTACACAACGTGCTGCCTTTTAAAGGATTTGCTTTAGTGCACAGTGTAGTTATCTTTCAAAGCAACTGAAAGTAAAACAGAGTGAGGAGGGCAAAAAATTGGAGAAATTTTTCTGGCATCATCACTCTACCCATTATGGTTTAAATGTATATCCAGCATGATACACTAATGCATTCATAGTGGGCTCAAGGAAAACAGGAAAGTTACTTTAGTGGTGCCCCCCTTTTTTTTTTTTTAATTGCTGTTTAACTGGCACCCACTGCACTATTCAGGCTGCTTCCTTTGTTTGTCTATTTATTTCCTATGATAAAATACCTATTTCATGCTTTGCTGTTTTGGGGGTAAAGGTCCTCCTTTTTTTCTTTTTTTTCCATTTAACTTCTTTTCTTCTTTCTAAGTTTCCTTGTTTACATAGGCAACAATAGCAATGAACTTGAAATACTGTTATCCTAAATTGCTCCTCATATGTGTTGGGAGCTAACTTGAAAATTTGACAGCTCTCCCACACACAAAGTTACTGTAGCTTAAATCATTTTTGGAACACTATGAATTCTGCAAATACTTACATATTATAAGTAGATAAATCTATCAAACTTTTTTTCAAAACACTATTCTGTGTTTCAGTGAGTGATGTTCTAATTTCCCTACGAAGGTGATTTGTTGTGTTTACTTCTGAAAGCATTATAGCTACTATTCCTTAGAAAAAATACTCTGCTAATCATCAGGAAAGATGAAGGAAAGAGAGGGAGAAAGCTTTGTGAATAAAATATCTCCACTTTACGGAAACAAATGTTTGGTAGCTTACTCTTGCCTTGCCCTCAGGTTGTCTGTTACTTCTTCAACTGTTAATTATCCTGAATGCAAAAGAACATTATAGAGCCAACTGAAAACTGTCATTTTTACCACTGAAATTTCCATTAGTTGAGAGTAATTTCATCTTTGCATACATTATCATGTTTAATTTTTTTTACAGCATTCTACATGTATTTCATTTCTATTAACCATACTTGGGAAAATGTCATGTATTATTTTATGCAGCAAAATACTTTGCATTGATATATGGACTTGTCTGACAAGTGCAATTGCTGGCCTGCACTCACATGCCTTTAGCTTTCTTGGTATCATCTATCTGCTGCCCTTAAATATTCATGCAAAGAACAAAACCAGGTTAGAGCATTTTTGCTAATGGTTTGCTTTAACCATGCTGTAACAGAGTGAGAAGGATGTCATTAATCTAGTGATAGATAAACAGTGCAAAAGCCAACCCTGCCCCTATATATATTAATTATAACAAGTAATGCCCGTAGCTAGTCAGCAATAATTTCTAAAAATTACTTTCATTGTTTAATTGCAGCTTTTGTGTTTTATTGACTGTATTTAAGCTGTCAGTGGCAGCGCATTAATAGCACATTGCAGAATTTATTTTTTAACTAACACGGAATGAAATACTAGTAAAATAAAAGGAGCGTGATTCTGGCACACTTTCCATGTGTCAGCTGCATTCTGGTAAGATGATAGGAAGCTGATTTAGCTTTTGGTAAAAGGTAATTGAGAGTAAAACTGTGGGAATAGTTCAGATTATTATATATATTTTTAAAGACCCTAGTGTATCTGTCCATGTATATTTGTGTTCATGGCAGAAGACGATTTAAGCAGTTTAAAAGTCTTGGTCTCTGCTGTGTATTCACCAACGCAGTGGATGCATGCAATAGAGGGAGTTTGGTCAGTTACAAGAAGCCTGTGTGTGCTGTGCAGCAGACACCAGTACAACCCAAAGATGAGGAGAGCAGCATCCTGCTCAGATCAGAGCAGGGATGCACTTTTCCTTGGTTCTGTGACCATGAGCAGGCACCTGAGGGGTCTGTGAGAGCTGGCACAGCCCTCAGAGCTCAGGAGGGACATGGTGTTCCCAGGAAGGTTCATGTGCGGCAAGTTCTAAGAAGTCTGAAGAGCATTAGTATTTATTGCACATTAAAAGGGAAGCAGAATTTCTTAAGGCCTGCCCTTGTCAGGTGCGTTTAGGGAAATAAAGTGTTTCTAATTAGCAACCCATATGCTTTTGGTCCGCAGTGCAGTTTGTTTAACCACCTCACCTGTGGATTACAGTTGTTCAGGGCAAATACTTGAAAACCGTGACCAGAAACACAGGCAATACCTGGGTTAATGTCTCTCAGACCTGAGTAGGTTGGGAACTGCGTTCACATAAGCAGAGTGTAAAACAGGAGATGCTGGAATTGCCTCCAGCACGATCTCGGGCAGTGCTGGGCTTTAGGAGCACAAGATACTTCAAATGACAGTTATCTGGAAAATTGGTGCAGTGTTTATCTAAACCGGGAGCATCATGTGATGGTGTCTCTCTGAAACGTTTCTTAAACTGTTTTCCTTCCAGCCTACAAAATAACCAGCTTACACAACAGCGGAAAAATGCACTGGAGACTGGAGATAACTATGCACCATCACAGGGAGAGAAGATTTATACCTTCCCACTAGCTTACTTTTTACTTCCTGAGGTACAAGGGATGAAATGCTCAAATGCTACTGCTGGCTCGCTTCTTCTTCATAATAAAATAGTGTTAGATGATAGGTGGATAAGTTTTCTACAGAATCTTGGATGATTCCAATTTTGTTACATGCTTTAGAATTTTCTTAGTAAAATCACTCTTTTTTCCTCAATTATAGGTATTTTTCAAATAGTACACATCCTGCTTATTTGTAAGTGATGACAATCACCAAAATTAGCAGGAATGTCTCGCTACTCTACTGCTTTGCATTCTTCCACTTTCAGCTTGCTGCAAACATGCTGGGGAACAGTCATTCTTTGCATATCTCTATCAGAGACTCCACAGTTGCAGGAATTGCCAGATTTCTGCAGCATTTCACAAGCTGCGGTTCCCAAGGGGTTGTAGTGATGACTGGTGGGAGTTTAACCTTGCTACAAATCTGATTGTGTGTTTGGGAGAATATAATCTGCAGTAGAAAAGAAAAAAAAGTAAGGATATTTGATAGTTTAATCCAGATCAAGATGTAAACTGGCTTTTTTTTTTTGGTTTTGTTTTGTTTTAATCTGTTGGTGACTTACTTCAAAATTAAGTGAAACTTCTAGGGTAACTAACTCTTCTTTTTCTGTTAAGAGAGTCCTGAATGTAGTTTGTAGAGCATACCCTGTGAGCTGCATCTTTGATCTTTTGCTAACTGTGTATTACTGTGGCTGCACCTAGCTGAACCATGTCCTTGATTTCATTTGTAACCATAAGGAAAGGCAGCATTATTGTAAAGAGGAAGACATTTGTCCTTGTCTTATAATTGATTTATTTACTGCCTGCTGCTTGCAAAAGCTTATGAGTACAAAAAGTAAATACACTGCTTCTTTTCACCATTGTTATCAGAAATTTTTAAAAGGTCATTTTTCCTGGAAATTATAGAAGCAAAACTGTGTGGGTTTTCATCTCTTCTCTCTCCCCATCAGTATGGTGCTATTTTTGCTTTGAAAATGATGGTCTATGCTAATGCTAACTTTTTAATATGAGGATGAATTGAGCTGTAAGAGTGTGTTTGAAACTTACTGAGAAGCTGCAGCAGAACTCATCATGGAATTTTGGGTGTGAGTAGTGCCAACAAACAAAGAGAAAAGATTTCTAAAATGTGTATAAATAGATTATTTAAAATTTATTTCAAATTCAGTCTCTTCCTTGCTAGTTGGAAAGAAAAATACTTCCTTCTGAGAAGAGGCTCCAAAACATTTTTTGCAGTCCTCTAAGCAATGTTAAGAAAAAAAAAAAAAGAAAAAGAAAAACAAAACCAGAGAAGTCTTACCAACTTTCTGAATTTCCAGGGGAAAAGTTTTGTTTTTAAACTCTTTACATATTGCCTATTACCAGAAGGAATAACAAACACTTTTCAGTTCTCACTTCAGGGGGATTTCAGTCCTGCCCTGTTGATTGTTCTGAAGCAAGTAGACCAAAAAAGCTTTGCACTTAGCATTCAGTGCGTTGCTTGTGTTTTATAATCAGCCTGCTAAAGAAAAGAGAAGGTGGCTTATTTGGTAGGATGGTTGGGGTGGCATTTCCAAATTACTAGAGTCTGCATCCCAGCCTTCACATTTTGGTGTAGCTGGTTTATGGTTGACAGCCTAAGTAGGATTTTGTTTGCTGCATGTAGTGCTGCTGGTACCAGCACTTGTGCACTGACTGAAATCGGGCGTAGGTACACTTTTAAACTTGACAGATCTCCATGTGCACTAACTCTCTGTGCACTAACACAGCCCTTTGGCATGTTTGGTACTAGCACTCACAGAAGGGCTGTGATCAGAGCAGATCAGCTCTTAAACATAACAACGTGTTTTAAAAAAGCACCATTATCAGTATGTTGGTAGAAAACATCTGCTATTTCCTTGAGATGGAAAAGCAGTTGTTAGATGTTTCTTATGATTTACCTTATGACTTACACATTGTTTCATTCCCATGAAAGATTGTATGAATTGCTGTCACTAATCAGAAGCAGTGACATTTCCCTTTTTTGTACATCAGTCTGAATTTGCACATATAAAACACAAAGAACATTCAAATTTACACCTATTAGTGTTCAACACTTTGCTTACTTGAAGTGACCGGAGTTCCAAAAGCAACATAGAATAATTGATCCTTGCCTTACACCAGCAGTTCTCTCTGACCTTAATTTTGTCATCCTACCCATAGATTTGAACATATATAAATTAGTGTCTGATTTTAGCGCCATTCTTCATGAATGGCTGTTCAGTTGTCCAGCAAGCCTCTTCTGTCTCTTAAATCAGCTTTGCCACTTTTCTTCACCATGGGGAAAAAATGGCTAAAAAATATTTGCCAAAAGATCAGGGATGATTCATGAAGATTTTTCACGATCAGCAAGTAGTATTTAAGACCCAATTAGTGATGTGTGAGAGAGGACTGATCACGGGTTTAAGTTTGACAATGTTCTTTGAGCTAAATGTATAATCACATCCCTGGTAGAATTCTCCTACTGTGACATAAACATACTGGAAAGAATTGTGACTCAATAGCCGGTAATACCAGTGCCGTAACTTTTTGGAAGGGAAACATCTGTATGTCCAGAACTTATTTGAAGGACGTCATCATCATCATCATCACTTCCCACATTTTCAGATCACTATGAAACCTGAGATTTGATCTGGGGGTTGGCTTTTTGTTTCTCTTTGATTGCTTTGTTCCTGCACTAGGATATAGATCATGTTTGCTTTAATATTGTTTGAACTTTGGCTTGAACTTCAAACTTTGTGAGATAAGTTCATCAGGAAAGACTTTGGAATTTTATCCTGAGAATTTTGCTTATCAGTAATCCTAGTATTTTATAGAAGAGTGTATGGGAAGATTATTAGAATCATATTTTGGGAAGGAATAAAAAGAGAAACTTCTGTAGAACTGATGTGTTATACTGCACATCAGTATTGGTAAATAGTAGGATCAAACAGCAAATCCTTTACTTGAAGTATAATAATAGGTGAAAATCATGTTTCATAAACTACTCAGCTGTCTTGACAGGTAAAGAATCTCTCTTGCAAACTCTTTCAGTTCTGAAACTAATCTCTCACGAGGTACCAGCATGGCTTTGCAGGGCTTGAAGCCTCTGTCCATACTTGCAAATTACAAACCACTGGTGAATGTTTGCAGGACTTGATCTTAGTTACATTATACAGTAAAGTTATTAAATGTTTTTTGGCACAATTCTGGCCAGCAGAGACCAGCTTTCTCTTAGGCAGTTTTGGGATTGGCACAACCAAAGGACTGTTCCCACATGACAGGCAGCAGTCAGTGATCTCTTTTGGCCGGGAAGGGAACACAGGCAGTATAAAGTGAACTTGGTTTTGCCATTCAACTTTAGTTTCATGGAACTGTTGAGGGCAGGTTTAAAGTGCTGTATCTCTAAGTTTGTTAAATGACGAAATACCTACCTCAGGAACTGGTTGTGATATTAAACTGTAGCCATGTGAACCAACAAATGGTGCTTTGATGCACACTACCAAAGAATAGATGAGCACTTTTTTTTTTTTAATACATGGGTATTTTCCCAAGTTTAATATCAAAATTAACTTGTCTTAATTTAGAGAAGATGACAGATAATAAATTGTGACTGTCTTCTACAATCTCTAAGACTCCACGTTGTCACTTCAGGAAGGATGTTGCACAGCAGGATGGTGAGAGGATGTTTCCATACTCCAGAACAGGAGTGGGTTGTGCTGTTCTACTGGCTGCAGTAGAACTGCCCTTTCACTTGCTTTGCAAAATTCAAAACCATCTATGCTGATAAAACCTAGTGGGAAATGTGGACACACGTGGTTAGTTGGATTTTATGAGAACATATATCCATCAGATGGAGGAGAGCAATCAGATAAATTGAATTTTGACTTCCAGCACCCCTTCCAAAGCATCCATGCTCATCAGTGTGATCGTATACAACAGGGTTTTGCAGGGTGTGATTGTGTGCATGGAAACTGCATGCAAGACAGTGTGCTGATCAACCTGTTGCTTCTTACTGAATTGTTATGGCCTGTCCACAATGTTGTTTAAAATCTGTGACCACAGCTGAACTTCCAGGACTCTACTGGTTCTACAGGTATCTCAAAATTGAATCTTTTTCTCTGGAAAGACTAAGTAACCATAGTTCTAGAGGTCTGAGTGCAAAACAAACAAATTACCATGCATTAACTATATTTTTAAAGATGTAAGTATCATGTTACTATGACTAAAAAATGATTCTGCTGCCTCGTCAAATTCAGTGGACAAGCCTCATGTTATTTAGGAAATGAAAAGGGAAAAGAGAGCACGTGAGATAATGAAATTGTAAAATAAATATATTAAATATGTAAACAATATAATTATTAGAATATAATAAAATGTATTAAACAAGGGTAAGATGAAAGCAGTAGGGAAATAGAGGATCTTGGCAAAAGAGATAAGACTTGGGAAATAAGTTGTAGTACAGAATGACAAAAAGCTGTGCCAGGGGAGATTCAAACTGCACATTAAGAAACATTTATTTGCCATGAAGGAGGTCAAGTACTGGAACGGACTTTCTAAAGAGGCGGCTGATGCCCCACTCCTGTTAGCAGTCAAGAAGCAGTTGGACAATGCCCCTGAGCAATATGCTTTCACTTTTGTTTGGCCCTGCAGTGGTCACACCGTTGGACTAGATGATCTTTGTATGTCCCTTACAAGTGACTTATTCTGTTCTGTTCTTTTATGGAAGGTAGAACAAAACGAGGGAGGTTTAGCATGGCGAGTTGATGCACATAGTAATAGATATTTTATATTGCTGCTGTGTGCTTAGTAACAGCTGTGTCCAAATCACTGATGGAATTCATCAGTATTCTTAGATATGAGACTGCTATTCAGTTTCAGTATTGCCAGTTGTTTTGAATCTGAGTAGCAACTATAGGATCACCTAAGTGGCAAAAATAGATTTCTAGCATTTTTTACTTGATTTAATACCATCTAGATTTGAGGAAAATTTAAGTTATTGACAACAGTACTCAGCAGAAAAATATTGAGAAGGTTGTTGATGCAGAAAATGTTTCTGGTGGTTCCCTTTCTACATCTTCCATTTAAAATGGTGCGGAAACATTTTTTATTCTTTGACAGATTGTTGGAGGTTTATATCAACTTTATCTGTCAACATAAAGAGTTTTTGCCCAGTTTTACGTGAGTTCTGCTAATTCAGCAATCCTCTTGACCAGGTCTCAGATCTATTTATTTCCTTCTCAGTCACATTTTATTATTTCACATGTTGTAGTGCAGTATCTTGATCATGGCCAAGAGATGCTCACAAGGATCCCGTCTTCCCACTTTGAAAAAGTTAAGGCTGCCTTCCTAGAACTGCAGTGCTGTACATGGAAACCACATCTTTTTCTTAATACAGCTGGAGCATTTCAGTGAACCACAGTAACACAAATAATGCAGAAATTAAGTAGCTTTTACTCCAACAACTTATTTAAAAACTAAAAAAAAAATTAAAGAAGCAAGTGGACAGTGTTCTGTTTAAAAGTCTTGAGAGGAGTTTGAAAAACTCTTAAGAGAACCTCCTTAAAAGTTCTGAATTGTGATGGTCTTAAGAAGAGGAGGTAAGTTAGCAAAATTGTATAAGATCGAGAGCTGCTAGCAGTCACTTCTATTTGAAGAAATCTCTTTGCTGCTATTGTTGGAAGGGATTGAAAAGAAGCATCTCATTTGCCATTTTGCTAAGTCAGCACTTGTGTTTGACAAGAAAAGCCCAGAAGGCCAAGAAACTGCTTGCTTCAGTCTGTTTGAAGGAGGAAAAAGAAAAAAAGGCAAAATCCCCAAAGTATTTGTGCTATAAGGCGTGAATTCAGACTGAAGTCACTGCTAGCACATCCTTGTGTTGATAGAAAGCTGCATAGAAAGCCATTTTACCTGAAGCACAGCTGTAGGAAAATATAGCATTTCTAGTATCATTAACAGCTGGAACTGGAAAAGTTCTACCAGGAGAGGCAAAGCTGAAAAGTATTAAAATGTCTCAACCAAAAACACTGTGCAGGAATGGCCAAGCACTGTGATTGGTAATGAAGAACTGGAGTGTGCCATCATATGTGTGCTTGACTTTAGAAGGACTCCTCAGAGGCTTCTTTTTTTCCTCTCACAATTTTCATTGTCTCAGATTGCTTCCAGCTTCAATTTATCATCTGAATTAAAAGGCAGTAGAAAAAATCTGCTTTTTTGCTCTGTCTCATTTGACAGGCATACAGTATTATCCCAATAGGAGTTTAAGATGATAAAACAACAACTGAGAAAGAAGGCAGATTGAAATGGTTATATCATCATTAAACTTAGAGCGCCCTCAGCTGTCATGATGTTATTTGTGCTTTGCTGTAAGATTCAAATAAACAATTTTGAAAGTAAATGAATAAAACTTGTACTCTAGGTTAGAGATGTGTTCATGACTCCAGATGTTATGGATTTAGAAGCTTTTACTAGTTCTCTTAAAATGGGGTGTATGTGTGCAATACAAACTTAATATTTTTGAAGCATTCTTCCTTTACTTTTGGTGTAACTTCAGAGCTCTTAAAATATGTTTTGTGACAGAGAGACCATCAAAGCTATTGGCTACACCTTCACAACAAAATGGAGTCAGATATAACTCTGCTCTGGTTGTGTTGTGTCAATCAGAAGCCAAAGAAATCCAGCTGATATTGCACCAAGTGGATGCATGCTTTTCAGTGCAGTAAAACTTGCAGCAGATTTTCGTGGGCCAGGGGAAGCAGTGCTGTCCCACTGCAGGCAGCCTCATGTAGGTCTCCTCTTTGTTTCTCTTCACAGAATCACTGAATTGTGAGGGTTGGAAGGGACATGTTGAGATCTCCAAGTCCAACCCCCTGCTAAAGCAGGTTCCCTACAGAAGGTCACACAAGTAGGTGTCCAGGCAGGTCTTGAATATCTCCAGAGAAGGAGATTACACAACCTCTCTGAGCAGCTTGTTCCTGTGCTCCATCAAAGTCACTCCTGTGCCAGTGAAGTTCTTCCTTCCCTTATTATGGAACTTCCTGTGTTCCAGTTTCTGCACATTGCCCCTTGTTCTACTGTTGCTCATCGCCAAAAAGAGTCCACCCTCATTGACTTGACTCCTGTACTTGAGATATTTCAGTCACCATGGAGAACACTTCAAGGTTTGCCGGATGTTGCTGCAGTCCATTGAAAAGTATTAGCAGTGCTTAGCAAAACACCAGTTTGTGTTGAAATATTCTTCTTAAATTAAAAACATGTTTAGATATTCCTCTCAGCCTTGTTCTTAGGTAGCTAAAAATGGAGTTGAATCCCCTTGCTCTATTTTGAGGATGTCTTGTCAAGTCACCCATAGAATGATGTGACTAATTTGTGGAACAAAGTCCCTGTGCATCAGCTGCTAACAGTGGTTTTCCTGGGGGTGAGGGCTTACTGTGTTGAAGGACACTGATCATTCTTTTCAACATATCAAAGAACAAATGTACAGTAGGGTTTTCTACTAAAAAAAAAAAAAAACATAAAACAGATGGCTTTTGTCTGTATTTCCATCATTATAACTGCATAAATCTCAGTGATGCTAATGGGAGTTTAAGAAGAGTAGATGAAAGACAGTCACACTGTCAATGAGATGAGTAAAACAGAGCAGGACACTCTACAGAAGCAGGAGGATTGCATCCCTGTACGGGCACCCTGCAAGCATCTAGCTCAGCCTGCTTAGAATAAACTATCAGCATGCAAAACTAAGATTCTCCAGAAAGAAGTGCCTAACCAGTGGCAAATGCAATGGATGTGCAAACTTGCTGAACGCTGGTCTCTGCTGCTGCCCAGATGGACTCAGAGAAAAGGGAGTTGAGTCTCTGCATCAGCTCTGCTGTAGGTACTCATGAAGTTTGTGATGGAAGACATCCAAAAGAACAGTTCAAAAGCACTGAGGATATGAAACAGTGGAGGAATTGACAAGGCTGTGTGCTGAGCTAAAGCTTAAACCAGGAAGCTCACCTCAAAGAGTTGGAAAAGGGAGGAGGAAGAGTGGTAAAAGGTTCAAGAGGCCTACTTGGAGAATACCTGTAGAGATTAAGAAAGGAAAAGGAAAAATAGCAAAGAGCATGTTTTCAGAAATATGTAGAAATACATGATGAAGCAGAAAATTAGTGAGGAGAAATACACTGAGTCCTCGTGGCTGATCACAAATGATAAAATTATCATTGTGAGCAGAAGGGAAAGGAAGTTCTGAGGGGCGGACCCTAAGAGAAAAGCGTTAACTAGAGCGGTCTGATACAGAACGCATTTATTTCAATGTAAGCCACGGTACTGAGGAAGTCAGCAAAATGTAGCTTTGCTCCTCAACAGTTTCAGAGAGGATTTTCTCTGAAATACTGTGTGAATTCTATCCAAGTTCCATTGATGAATGCTTGAAAACATAGACTAAAAGCAGCAGACATGCTGACACCAGTAATTGCCTGGATACTACTCAAACAATAGGAGGTTTAATTTTTATATTTATATTATTTATATTTATATTTTATTTATATTTTATATTTCGCTATTTAAAATAGTATGGGTTGTCTTATTTAGTGCTGTAATATACAAATTGAAAATTCAAAGCTAAGAAATAAATGAATAGCTTATATTCAAAGGCTTCTCTAAAAGGAAAAATACATAAGGAATGATCAGCCCATTCCCCAGGATCCCATCTCTAGATGCAGTTCTTGCACCTCTTTTGCTATCCTAGCTCTACATGCTCAACATGGCTTTTAAACACACGAGTCAGAAAGGTTGGTTGTCTAAGGTGAAGTGACTGCTACTGTTTTACTTCTTGTTTTCATGGAGTTGTGTGATACTACCTTTACTGGCCTGCTGTCTCTTGATGGTCTCCTAGTATTTTCTTTCTTGACAAACAGCATATGTGGGACTTGCATTTCTGGAAAAGGACTGTGTTACAATCTGATGTATTCTTAAGTCCACACAGGAAAAAAAACAAAAAAAAACTGAGAGTTATCATTTCATCCTGGAATATTCATAGTAAACAAAAAAATAGAAATCTTGTTATTCTTACTGCCCAAAGTTCATGAGCAGGAATCCTGAGCACACACAAATGAAGATAAGTTCAGAGGGACTGAAGAGGTGATGTTGAAATGTGTATAATTCTACTCATACAGGAGCTAGTCAGGCTACAGTATAGAAGACTGGGGGTGACTTGAAACTATCCCTGCTGCTCTGGTAGGAGATCAGCTGCGCAACTTGTGGAGATTCAGTAGAACTTCATCATAAGCAGATTAGTTCCTAGCTGGATTGACTGAACAAGGTACAAGGTAAATTTCTTAGGGTAATGCAGGTGTGAGCCTTTTAATAAAACGAACTGCTGTTGACTTCAAAGCTGAGGCACCAGCACTGATAAATTTTTTAAGAAGTCAGTTTACCATCAACTAAAATTATTTTAGAGTAGTTGTAATTCTTTTAAAAAGGAGCATATGGCCTTTCTATTTTTGCCTATATGTTTCTTAGTCACTAGTAAAGCAGGACTGAAAAACCCATGAAATCCATGGAGACATTATTTTGTCAATGCCATGTTGTGCTATTTGTGATCTTTTTTCTTTGCTTCCTTAGCTGTTTTGTTACTTTATTTCATTTCTGTTCAGTGTGTGTGTTTGTTGTGATGGTAGTATAGTTCATCTCATTAGTTATGTAATGTTAACTTGTGAATACTACCCTAAGGCACTTAGGAGGCCTGAAGAGATGCTAGCCATCTAGTCATCATGCTCCCCTTGTCAGCTGCAGAACATACTAAGTATATGCAAGTGCTTGGCATAAATCAGTTTCATCAGAATGGCTATGTAGTTTCGCTTTGTTGTCAAAATGCCTACATGTTGGCTTTCTTTGCTGTTTAAATGCTGTTCTATTTGTTCCTAACTTCCCCTATTTAACAGCAGACAAACCCAGGGAGCACTGAATGAATCGGATGATCCCGAAACAGGCTGTCTAACTGATAACAAGCCAACTTCTCGACACTTCTATCCTGTCGCCTTGCTGCTTGTCAGCTCACACTTGCTGGTTGTGTGGCTTATTTTAAGTCTTGCTTTGCTATTAGCCAAATATCAATAAACTTCACTTGTGTTCCTTTCTTTTTCTACAAACAGCAACAAACTACTTTAGAAAAAATACATTATGCTGTAATATTTCTACAGTTTCAGACTTTAAGGAATCATCTTCAAGATACAAATGTCTGAAATGTATAATGTTTTCATTAATTTTTCTGAACTCTAAGAAGTATACTATGCATTGAGTGAATTGATTTGCTCTTTCTGTTCATGGTAAAGCTTTCCCACTGTAATTAGCTGAAAGAAAGACCACTTACAATGCTGTCACTGTGTATACAAAAGATGTGGAATCCTGAATGCTTGAACCCCTTTTTCCAGAGTAACTAGTCTGACAAAATTAAAAATGGATTTGCACAATACAGACTGACCCCCAGACAAATTTTACAGGGCGGTGGTTTGTAAGACTTGCTTTCATTGTGTTATTTTCATTGATATTATTAGCTGATGGGATCTTATTTGTTCAAGAAATGATTCTTTCTTTGCTACAACTAACCTTTTTCTGTCACGTAACTAAGTGGAATAGAGTAAGTTCTGTTTTGTAATTAGATTAACCTGATTGTTATTGTTGCTTTAGTTGCATTTGCTTTGAAGACTCTTTTATATTCTTTTTTAAAAAGTCTGGTTTATGTCTTGATGCACCACTTTGGCACTTGTGACTTTTGTACTGTATGTGAACAAACATCCTTCCTTTATAAAGCAGAGAGTTGGATTGGGCTGTTTGAAAAGCCATTCTCTCTTTTTTCATTGCAAAGCTGAACATAGGGGAAATGATGCAGAGATGAAACTTTCCATCAGAAATCTATAGGGCCAGACTTAATAAAATGCCTTATTCCTAGAATACGCATTTTTATGGCAACTTATAATCTCACATATATAGTAAACAATCTGAAATAAAGTATAATGTTTAAAAGGCAGATATATTTCTGGAATTAGAATGAAATGTATCATTATTTAATTTTTTATTTTTTTAACTAAACTTTAAACCTCAAGGGCAAATATATTAGGGGGGGAAAGAATCTTATCACCTATTTCTGAGGGCAATAACTGTACTGGGCCTGGCCTTAGATTTAATTTTGTAAGATGTATCATCACTTGTGGAAAACAAAAATGTAGAGTTGAATCTTTGTTATTTTTACTTCAACTGCTGCTGAAACTCTGCAATGAACAAATAAAGCATATTTATTTATTTTGTGTTTCATGAAGTTGTACTTTTTCCCCCCTTTCACTAGAGAAGGATGCCGCATAGAGAATGTACTGAAGAATGTCAAATGCAGAAAATATGCATTCAACATGATACAACTGATGGCTTTCCCAAAGTACTACAGACCTCCAGAAGGGACATATGGAAAAGCTGACACCTAAGTTTAACAAAAATGTAATCAGGAACATATACCATGCTAATTAGTGAACATAAAAATTGCTGTTTATGACTTAATAATTTGGAATGTGTAACCAGTTGAGGTGTTACTTTACGAGGTTTAACATTTTAGAAGTAACAACAGTTAGTCATCATGAAATAAAATACTGGTGGTTTAAGTATTCTCAAAACCAAATGCATTCAACTTATATTTGTGAAGTTGAAGCTTAGCATGACTCATCAACTAGTTGGAATTAGGTCTTGGGGCAGCTTGATGGAAGATGAAAAAGGGAAATGTCATTTGCAATAGGAACTGATAGTTCGGAAGGGAGCATTCTGACTCTGAACCAAAGCCTGAGATTTGAATTAAAAGATCTCTTCCTGCCAGAAATCATGTTTTCTGGTACTAGCAAAGCACTGAAGTCATGATCAGTAATAACTAAATCCTCCATGGAATTTTTCATGAAAGATGCAACTCTTAATACCTAAGCTAAATACAATTTTGGTCATTATGTTTGTTTTCTTCATATAAGCATGGTAACTTCACAATGTACTTTTAGTAATTATGGCCTGTAATTTCAGTAATTCCATTCTGGTTTGTTGCAGTTCATTTGGATGTATCTTTCTTGGCTTTCTGTACCTGAGCCAAATACCGCTTATTTCACGTAATCTAGCGCATAAATTACACTGAAATCAGAGGGATTAATTCTTCAAGTAAGGAGACTTATATCTAGCCTGTCATGTTCCTGTTCACAGTAAACCCTTAAAACTAAACTTTCATTCGTGACAGGTAAAATGACTTGTTAATGTATTGTTAGGCTATAAAAACATGTGTTTTTACAGAGCCTGAGAGAAATACTATAATTACAGTAACCTCTTGTATTAGGACTAGTTAGCTTCTGCAGCTGATTTATATGAAATTTGTAATGCTGCGTGTAGATGTTCTAGGATAAAGAACAGCTATGAGCTTTAAAAGTGAATGTTAATGCTTCTGCCAGCTTGTGTTAATCCTGAAATGCATCTTGCAAAGAACATTTGTGTTTTCTAATTATCTCTATTTATTGCCTTCTTCTGCCCCCCAGAGAGAAATACAGTTAACAAAAGATAAGTGTCTACTGGTTACTGACCTTTATGCAATGCATTTATTTTAAGAAAAAAATATTTAGAGCAGAAGTGTAAGAATTCTACCCAAATTAAACTGCATGGGGAATTTGAGTACCTGTAGGAAACTGTAGTTGCTGTGGATAAAGTGGTTAATGTTTGCTTGCTCCTACAGAAGTCCAGGAAATCTTGATGTATGGTGAATTACAGTTTGTTCTTTTTAATCTATTAAGACCTGCTACTGGATGTAAATCTATAACTGTACTAGTAAAAAATACTGGTTTAAGCACTTGATTGTGCAAGCTGTATTTGGTTAGTTATGTAGAAATTATCTATCATGAATAAAATTAAACCCCTCTTGTAGATTTGCAAGATGAGGCTTTGGAACATATAGAAGTATGTCAGGAAGGGATCCTCATTCCAGCGTATTGACTTCAGTGAAGCCAAGAATTCACCTATACAAGATATTGACCTAATTGGAACATTTTTTCAAAGTGGTTTGTTCAAAAAGGGGTTTTGTGCATTCGTTTATTCATATTATGTCTCCATTAGAATATTATTACATGAATGACTTCTTTGCTCTTCTAGAATATATTGCATCAACAGTAGATGCTGGAAGAGCTAGCAATGCATCATAGGCAGATGGTAATACAATGCAATACAATACTGGTACATGACTTTTCCTGTCATGTACCAGTAGGCAGTACTGGGTGGATGGGTGGATGTGCGGATAAAATTGTGTGCATTTAAATATTACACAGCTGATCTGCACAAAATGTTATTAGCAGATTTATGGAGCATAAGTCTTCCTAGGAAAGTACTGTTCTGTTCTGTCAGTTTGACTGTCACTCTAGACCTCACTTAGTTTCTGCTGTGTTTATTACTAACTTAAAGAAACTTTATATATACAGCTGGGAAATAGTGGTAACTTCCTTAGGCACCTCAGAAATAATTCCAGTGATATACAGTAGAAATGCTGGCCTTCCTACAGTAATTCTGAAACAATCTGTGAAATTCTAGGCAAAGACAATATTCACTTGTGGATGCTTTTGTTTCTTACAGTTCTTTATTTCAGCCCCTTCATAATTCTGTCAAGTTCTAAATATGAAATCCTATAAATTTCTTTTCTGTTAAGAAAATAGTCTTTCAAGATCTTGCCTCAGCATTTAATCTCACTAGGGTTCTTAATTATTTTTACTATAATGTTACCTTTTTAATTAAAATGTTTTCATCAATGAAGCCATGCTTTTGGGGAAAAAAAAAAAAAAACCAACACATTACTGTTCTTTTTATTATAACAGGTACACCCTAAACACATTGTTGTGAATAAGGCTGAACTTTTTCATGCCAGTTTTTTCATTTGAATGTCTTTTTGTAGGTCACTGAGACACTTTTAAAACCTAACACAATTCCAAGTGTCCTAGAAGAGCTTTATTGCTTCTGTACTGAAGGAGGCTCAACTATTTCCTTGTTTTGCCATTGCCTGCCATGGGTCTACAGCATTTTATTCAGTCAGAGGCTGTTTCACCAAACAGAGTTGTCAGTTAATCATGGATTCACAACTTGTGTTTTTCTAGTTTGTCTTTTATAAAGAAACAAAGATCTCTTTGCTGCAGGTTGATAGTTAGTTTAATCGAAGTATACTCACTCTGTACAGGAGACACTTTAAGCCGTGTCTATCATTTGAATGCCCAACAGAGGAGCAGAATCATCCCCTGAGGTCTGTCTTGCATGAATCCTTGTATATCACTGAATTTCACGGGAGTGGAATTCAGCAAATAAATTTTCATTAGAAAGCTACACCGTTTGTTTGCACAGAGTTAAGAGAAATGTACTCATTTCACTGCATATGTGTAGGAAGTGTTCCATATCTGCTTGACTTAAAATATTTTTTTTTCTCATAGATGATTATAATTCTGCTATAATTAATACAGAACATCTATAGGCTTGACATTATTAAGCAGGCAGGTCTTTTTGCTTCTGAAGTCTTCTTTTGGGGAATTTTAAATATGTTATTATTACTGTTTATACTTTGGCTTTTATGGAGAAATTAGGAAACAAGTTTTTAATTGTTATCTGATTTTGTCGATGTGTACTTGTGCATTTTGGTTGAATACTGGCAAATGTGTGTGTTGAGGCACAAATTATATAAGAGAACAGCTCAAAGAGACAAAATATTAATGGAAAAGAGCCTTAATGAAGTCCTTCTCAATGCTAGTTTTTGTACTGTCCCAATTTTGGCATTTTTAAAGTAAAGTAGGGAAATTAACGTGTTGCCTAAAACAATCAATCTGGATTAAAATTAACTAATTTTAATTGAATTAAAATGTAACGATATTTTAAATAACCACTAAGGATTTAGGTACAAAGCAGAGTGTATTAATTTGAAGCCCACTGTATATTGTGCCAATTTTGACTTCCAGAAAATAAGCTTATTCTTACTTCTATTTTTATCACAAGTTTGAGGAAATGCTATGGCCAATTTATAAAAAGCAGGAAATTCACTGAACAGCAACAGGTGTGATATATAAATTGCGTTAAAAACTATGCAGCAAAATTGCTTGTGTGAATTAATGTTTGTAATCAGTTAACAGACTTAAACATATGTGTGAGTTGGCTATGTTATAAACTTGAAACAATGATATCTCTATATTTATGCTTTTTTATTGTAAAAAGGAAATGTTCTGTACAGGCAATGCCATGAGACATGAATTTGCTTCTTATTTTTCACTTATTCACAGCTTAAAAGGATATGTTCAGATTCAAACTGCTTTAGCATAATTTACTGTTTCTTAAAACACAATCTTACTTTGTAAATTAGATGTTAAAAAGCAAAAACTCACAGAACTGCATTTAAAAACAAGCAAATCAAAACCAGACTTCAGTCTCCAGAAAGCTGAGGTTTCTCCTTAATCATGCAACCCATGAACTGTGTGTTGCTAGTGTTCAGCTTATGCTCTGCAGCACCCAAGTGCTTCTTTCTGAGTGTCATCTGAATAAGTAACATGCCACAACACTAAATTTCAGCATAATACTCATGATTCAAGATGACAAATTTGGATTTGCTCAAAAAGAAGTAGAGATTTAATAATTCAGAGAAAAAGAAGAAGAAATTTGTGAACCAATATATCCATATGCCAAAGAGCAGAAGCGTAAAGCATGGGGTTTCCACAGGGAACAAGATTTAAGATAGAAACCTGAGTGTAATAGTTGAGTACTCAGAGCCTGGGGTTTGGAGTGATGAGATTTGAAGCAGTGCTGCTTCAACTTGGATCTCTAACTGCAGTGTTCTGTACTCTTTCCATCCGTCTTGCAAAGTGCTTTAAATGTGCTTAGTGATTCTGTTTTGCTGATGAAGGATCTGACTTCAGAATTTCTAAAATCCCGGGTTACTTTGGTACTTGTTTTCATGTGGTGTATCTGTTCCTTGTAACGTTCATGTCTCACACTCTTACAGACATGGGGCTCAGTATAACATTAACAGGTCTTCAGTCCAGAGTTTGGGTGTGTGCATGTGTTCAGAGAAATAAAGCACAACTAAACAATTCAAATCCTTTTATACATCAGGATTTAGCATTTTTGTTTCATTGCTGTCTGTAAGCCATGCTCATTGTACACTGTGTGTATATTTTTATTTAAATAAATGTGATATTTATTTTTTATGTTTCTGACTTTTTTGTTACTCGTTTTCCATTTTCATGACAGTGGTGTTGGCCAGAGGACAAGTTGTGCATGATGCTGAGAGTGGGTTCCCTCCTAAAATAGTTGGAGTAGTCTTGTCACTGCTAGGAGCATGCACTTACAGAAAGCTCAATTACAGCACTAAAAAGACTGAAACAGCCATAAATTGATTATTACTATTATTCCTAGTGTAACCTCAATTTTCATCTCAGAACCAGGTGGATTAAAACCAAACAAAACATTCACACACTTTGAATGTAACCCCTTTCATATTACTACTCATCTGTAGACAGTTATTCAATGTAGCACAGGTGGAATCAACATCTGTCATAATGAAGACCATTACAAAGGTGATGTAGCTGCTCTTTTGGGATGGTGAAGACAATTCCAGACCTTGGGGAAGGTGGATCTTTTGTTGAGATCCAGACTTGTTATGTGATCTGACTACTCCATAATAGGTAAGTTCTCCATAGCTAGCAAAAATGCAGCAGAGATCTTCTTTTGGGGATATAGTAAATTATGTCTCACCTTCTCCATTCTGTGTTTAGAAGCTTATTACATCATTTACCTTCTGCATTTATACATGTATATTTAGTTGTTTCACAGTGATAAATTCCTTGAGATGCTAATTACCTGCAAGATTCTTGATAACATTTAGAAAGCACCAGGAACTAATGGTTATTATGGTAATACATTATTATAAAACAGCTGTTAGCATTCAGCCTGAAAAAATTGTCTCCTCCTAATAAAAGTGACAGTATTTTTAAAAATACTTTATATTATTTCACATGCTTTCAGATTTTATCTTCTGTGTCGACTAAGAAACACTGTTTTCTCATGACAATATAACCCATAAAAAACCCTACAACTCTAATGAGAGTGGAATAGTATGATAGTAAAAATACATTATCACCATTTCCCTTTCCAGAGTTATTTGGGGCCATGTTTGAGTAGAAGTATGATCTGAGATTTCTGAATCGTAGTCAGCAGTGGTCTGCACTGGGGCAGCCAGTATTGGCGCTGATAATTTCTAATGCAACTGCTTTTACTAGTCAAGTCGGTGAGAGCTCTGCTGTATACCTCCTGATGAGTATTCTGTGGATCTCAGCCTTTTGTCATTCTGTGGTAGCTACTGTTAATGTGATTAAGGGCAGTGAGGTTCTAGACAATAACTGGACTCTGTTCTGCTGGCTTTAACCACATAAGTTTACGTTTTGAGTTTTTAGGTAGGCTAAGTACTATCCTAAGCCTGTACATTAATAAAACATATGCTTGCTCTGCTGCTGGAAAGATTTTTGATATTGTTAGTGGAGAAGAGAAATTGTTTCTAAATGAACTGGGGTAAGATGCTGAATTTTAAAAGCAGCTAAATTTTTTCTTTTTTAATGAGTATATGTATATATACATGTATTTATATATACATTTATTTTTTATAGTACAACTATAGAATGGGAAAAGACAGTAAAATAAGATCAGTTAAAAATTGAACTTAACTTGTTAATTTTTCTAGCAGCCAAATATATTTTTGCTTTTGAAGGTGTTGCACAGATGTGCACGTGAACAGCTTTAGCGGGGCCTGCAAGTATGCCTAATGCATACGCTGACTCCAGTAGTAAAAGCTACTTTTCATGAAGGTTGAAAAGGGAGGAGAAGATGCCCCCAGTGGCTCTCCCTGTGGCATGTTTCTCAAACTAAATCTACTGTTCCAGTCAGGACCAGCATGGAAGAGCTCAGGCCTCAACTGGCAGTTCCTCCATAATGCTGTCAACACTGCCTGGTGTGCCGTGATCAGGAGTCTGCTGATGGGCTGTGATGAGGCTCTGAGCAAGTGTGTCGTTGGGGCCTCTAATGAAAAACAAAGGGTACACCCAAAGGTCATGAAGAAGGGGAAGGAAGGAGTGAATTTTATCAGTGGCAATCTCTGCCTGGAAGAGTCTGCTGTAATCCAGGCTGCATGTGAAAGGCTGTGAGTGTAACAGCAGAGGATCAAGGAAAAAATACTGCCTTGTCTGTTTCACCTTTCTCCAGCACAGAAAGAAAATCTCCATGGGTATCCTTTTTTCATGCAAGAATAATTTGTGATTGCTGTGATTTATGGGACAAAGAGGCTTAAACTGCTGACTTGAACAAAATTAGAATTGTCATACATATGCACTGATTGTCAGAGCACAGTCCACCCTTTGGGTGGTATATCATTCCTTAGAGATTTTCTGTCAGTGTAAAGCCTAACAGATTTTGAAACAGAGAAAAGTTTAAGATCTGATCCTTAAGTCATCATTCACAAGAGAAGGAACAGAAATGGGGCACTACACTTGAGAAATTAAAACCAAAGACCAGATTTTTAGAGGGGATTATGAAGCATTCGCATGCGTGGATTTTGGTTCACAAGGTGTTGTGTTCTGTGAATACTATTTCAGTACACATAAAAGTTGATGGCAGTTTCCTGTAAATTATTACAATTAATAGTTAACTAATTAACTTATATCCCTTCTAAAGATACTGTTATAAAGGCATATATGCAGCAAAATATCAAAATACATATGAATGACTTGAGAGCTGTTTGATAGTAAGACAGGGGTTTCTAACCTGTTTTGGTACTTATCAAAGGAAAAGTACATCACCTAACTAACGCATTTTGTTTTCGCTGGTGCTACTTAAATCAGGGTAGGATATGTCAAGGTAGATTCTCAGCACTTTCTATTTAAATTTAATTACTCCGATATAGTGGGTATTAAGGGAAAGTCTATAGAAGCCCAAGTTAATGAAATATCATACTTTGGCTTTTAGCAGCTTTCACACAAGACCAAAATATCAGGAAACAATGACAAAGGATGTGTAAGAAAGATGTTCATGAATTTGGTTATCTGACCTGCTTCTGTTTCCAGATGCAGACTTAAGTCTTTGTGATGAAGATCAAACTCATGTTAAGGTATGTGACTGGACTCCAGCAGCCATATTCTGCTGCCTAATTTGCAATGTTACAATACTCTCAACCAGGCCCAGCCTCAGTAATTCCAAAGGAAATCTCTCAATAAATCTCACTCTTCTTACCACTCTGTTCCGTGCATGACTTTTCAGCTTTGTGGAGCAGCCAGCAAGCATGAATACCCTCCTGCTCCAGCCCCAGATATTGAGCTGTGGCACCAGGACTCTTGTAAGTATGGCAACTCTATCACTAACTGGTTATGTGATGGATTTCAGAGTTAAGGTTATGGGATGTATGTCAAACACTCACCAGATAAACAGATGTAAGAAAATCAAGGAGCAAAGATATTTCTGACTGGTTGAGGACAGATAAGGAAGGTCATTTCTTAACGTAAGCTATGCATTGTAGACTGCGTTAAGTTTGTCCTCACCTCAAATATTACTGAAGTTTGGATACTTTGTTGCTTTATGAGTCTGATGGCAGCTACAGTGGAAGTAGACTACCAGTTTATCAACATAAATATGAAAAATGTCCTTGAATAGGTACCAAGATTGTTGAAGAGCTGTGGCTGTCTGGCCAAGCAGGTACCATACACATACATTCTCACACAGGCAAAATGATGTTGCAGAAAAATGATCACGTTTCCATGTACACTCTCACAAAAGCAAGGGACCAAGGCAGCCCTTAACTGAGAAGATAAGGAGTGCAAGAATGAATCAAGACGATCTTTTTTTTCAGTGATTTGTAAGCATCATGTTTCTGGATTTCACAAACAAAGATTAAAAGGTCTTTTAGAGGTTAATTGCAAAACCTAACATAAACAGGTAGTACTTTCTTGTTTAGATCATTTAAATTTTTTTTACTGTTCCCCAGGAGCTTCTGATGCAAAGCAGACTAATTATCACTCTGAAAGACAACAACAATTAAAAGAAAATAACCTCACAAAATATCAGCAAGTAATATTAAACAGGACCTTTAATGGCTACTTTTAGCTCCTTATGATTCATCACCTCCACACTTGAAACAGTTGAAACAGTTATCAGCAGAATAAATTCAGGAGTTTTACTTTTTTAAATACCAATAGGGAAAAAAGAAGTGAGCATTTCAGATGGGTGAAAAATAGCTGCCGTTAGCAGTTTTTTGTGCGAATCCAGTTAGGGTGCCCAGCAGTAAAATGCTGATAAGAGGGGGTTTTTTTTGTAAAGAAAAAAAAAAAAGTGAAGCACCCATTTTCACTCAATTTATATTTATGTATTCATGGACATAGTTAACGGAAGTCAGCAGGAAGGACGTGCTCCCACACTTTCTAAAAGTCAATAGGAAAGCAGTGCACAGAATGCAATTCCCTTTTGCATTAAACTTATTAAGTCAAATCAGTTTTTATGAGCACACAGGGCAGAGCTCTGGCGCTTAATTCCCTTCGATCTTGCACCTGGTAAATTCCATGTCCCACCGTGCTACCATGCAGTCTATTTTTAACAGCTCATTTGTTTGGACATCATTAAAAAGAAAATACTACAAGTTCTAGCAGTAATAAGGCACTACACTCCCTGTCAAGTTATTAACTGACTGCATAAACATACATTGAAAAAAAAAGAAAGGGAAATTCTAGTTAAAAAATAAAAATAAAAAACTGCCCAATTATTCTGTTCAAGAACATGAAGCAGACTACATACCTGATACTGACTAATGCGAAGCCATTTTGCAGGTTACTTTCACCAATTCTGGTGCTGAGTGCACCTTCCAGTTACCATGGCTGTTAAACATCGGTAGAAAGAGACTACAATGAAGTGATAGGTTTTTGAAGAAAAGCTCTTGTGACTGAGTCAATGAATTTGTCTCATCATTAGACTGATGCTAATGCAAAGTTATGTTTTACTATGACTAGCACACTGAAGGGTGCATTTCCTACTCATGGATCCTTATCCCACCTGATTGCAACTTAGAGGTGATACAGAGTGTTTTCTATACAGGTAGTGCATGTCTCCAGGATTAGGGTTTTCATGCTGTTTAAATTGTTATGTGATGAGAAAACATTTAGAATATTTCAATTATTGATCATGCTGTGATTGCATTTTAGTTATTTGAGTGTTGTTTGTTTGTTTGGTTTGGTTTTGCTGGAAAACTAGTAATTTAATGGTATTTAGGATGGGTTTGCTTTACTTGCAGCAGCCAGATTCACATTTGGATCCTTGTTTCTGGCTGTCTGTGGACCAAGGCTTTAAGTACCTTCCCAGACAAATGGATAAGGCCTTTGAGCCACTGATGTTATGGAGCCTTAGCATTCACAATAAATTGACTGACTAATTGCTCTGCATGGCTCAGTCAGGGAGAATGGTAGTTGCATTGCTGTGCCTGGAGCTGTGTGGATTTCATAATCCTAGGTAGAAATTTTTGTGGTTTTTGGCTGCAAGTCTGTGGATTATGGAAGCTGTCATAAGCCTTCAGTCTTCTAAGTGTGATGATCTTTTATCTCATTCTCTCCCCCTCTTAGTTTGTGATCTTCACACACAGCCTGTTGTGAGAGTCATAGAAAGAAATTTGATGTAAGAATTTGGACGAATGTTCTGCTTTCACCTCATCCAATGATGATGCGGAGCCCATACTTAAGGAACAGCATAAGAGCAGGGCTTGTACTGGATAAGCCTCCTCATACACCTTTCCCAGATTCTGGTAATCAGTGATTTAGGGACACCTGCAACAATATGTCTATTGAGTGTTTGGGGCAAACAGAAAAAAAAAAGGGTTGATAAAGCCATGTCAGTAGGGTTCACTAGGGTTTAGATTTCCATTTGGAAAGAAAAAATCCAGTCTTTATGGCTGATTTTTTATTAGTAAATTGGTGAATGAATGGTTATTGCTAACAATGATCTATTCAAGCAGATTTAAGTTGATGTTCCTGCAAGGGACGGCTTTACAAAGTATAAGCAGATGCATGAGAAATGCCTTCTCTTGAATATATATGCTTCAGTGAGTCTGAATCAGAATTATCAAATCTTTCAACAAACCCAAGCACTATGAGCAATATAGAGATACAATGCCACATAAATCTTTTTGTAGTTCATTCTCTTCATCAGAGTTTTTTGATAATGTAGCTTCCTGCTTTTATTTCTTGTGTGTATCATAATTTGGAAATCTGAATACAGGACAAGATTAGGAAAACTGTTGTACAAGCTTCCCCTTTGAACACTTGAACTGTTCAATGATGTACTCTAAAAATTAAGTAAATGTGGGCTTGGTGAATACTGTGTTCAAGTCGTGCTACCTGATGACACCTCCAAAGCACAGGGGTCAGATTCACCCAGAGAAAATTCTGCTTTGTAGCTTTGCCAATTGCCAACATAAAGCACTTCAGTAAAATGTAGGCGCTCTGAATCAGACTCATCAGCTATGCCTATGATTAACTATATCTGCCTTTATTACCCAGTAGGGATAATATGTCAGATTAACCTTTTCAGATGCAGGCTGTGTTAAGGAGAACCACTGCTTTTCTGAGGCTTGAAAAAATTGTTTTAAAATAGCTTTTCATGAAAATTTGTGAAGGCGAGGTTATGATATGGATTCCAGCAAGAGAAGTGAAGCATGGAACAAAATTATTCTAAATATGAGCCCAAAAGATCAGAATCTACCCACCTAATTTTCTGCAGAATAATCAAGTGCAGTTCAGGAAATGTCAGGTGTAATTGCCTCTTTCCTTCAAAATGCACATTTGTTTTATTCATCAGTTATAGAGCACATTTTGTTCTCATTGTTCTGTTCCATTTCTTTAACTCAGCCATATTTCTTACATCCTAGGCAGGATGAAGCTTCATTTTCGTGGGTTTTATAAGGAAATCTCCCATCCCCCCAATAAAATTTTGAAGTAATACATACTGCAAGAATAAACTGTACATGGAACACAAAAGGGAAAATACTATGTACATTTGGCAACAAGAAAACACAAAATGTGCTTCATAAATAACATTCTTAGATAAATATGCAAAGACTTTGGTAAAGTTTTCATGGAAATTATGAAATTAGTTAAACAAATAATTGATGAATTTGGAGCAGTACGTATGTTACTATTTGTTACTCTGTTTTTGTCCTAGACTTCATTTTGGAAGATCTGTCTTGTTTATTTTCTTTGTTTCTTTTGATATGTTCCTTATTTTCAGTTTTTTCATAAGGAGATAAATCAGTGAAGATTTTATACCTAATGTACTACTTATCTGAAAAAAAAGACCACAAAACCACAACACTTACTAAGAATCCTGGATATCATCATTTTTGATCAGCATGCTTAAAGCTTAGAAACTGTATTAGCAATGTAATTATGTACATGTAATAGCAACCTCAACCCCTAACATGCTAGTGAATACTTTTTTTTCCACTTCAACAGTTTCTTCAATCATTTTTTTCTTACTGCCTTGCTCAGTACAAGACTATGTATGACAAGGAAATGTATCATAATATCTACTATTAACATAATGCATACTGAAACACCAAAATGAAGACGTATAGCAACTAAGGCAACTTAAATTCTAGTTCAGCACACAAAATAGATAGAAGTGTGCTGTATCTACTCTTATTTTAAGCAGCAGGAGGTTCGTACCTATGCATGCACCTTTGCTTTCCTGAAGCAATCCATGTCACATGAGCTTGACCTTTGAATGCCAGTAGGTATGCTGAAGTCCTTTGTTTGTCTGGTGTTCGCTACAGTTTTTATTGGCTGATAGTGGAGGAGGATAAAAACTATCTGTAAAAGGACATAAAGCAAAAGAGCAAAACTATAAGGTGATCGGTACAGTGCACAGCAATACATATTTTTCTTAATAAATTTGTATATATATTGTGCATCAGAGGGAATGGAGACATCATACATTTTTTTGTTTGCCTTATTCTACAGCAAACTGCCATCATTGTGATGATCTCTTCTCAAGGCTGAGATGTAGACTTCAGCAGTGAAAATGCTACTGATCAGTTTTCCAAGTTGCTAACTGTATTGAGATTCTGCAAATGATTCAAGATCTAATATGTTGCCACCCCTGTTCTGAGATTGCAGTCTGAAGTCAATACTTTCATTTGATCAGCTGAGGGAATTCTGATGAATTCCACACATCAATATATCTTTTCCAATAGAAAATCTGATGTTTTTATTTCTTTCACTGATAAAGTAGGTCTTCTACTTCCATGGCTTTTTTAGTTGTATTTGTAGATAGTTGAGAACTTGTTTATTTTCCCATTTTTTAGCAGGTTATTTGTATCTGAACTTATTGCAACAGAGAAAACAAGACAAACAATAGCCCTAAAAGATGGACATTGAAAATAAAAAAGTTGTGTGCATGTTCTATGTCATATACAATCCTATCACAACATAAGAAGAACAAGTAAACTAGTTTTACATAAACCCAGTGGGTTCTCTAGGCAAAGTAGGGAGACTCCTTTTATGTCTGTAAGTGGGAAAGGTTGAAGTGAACACTTAGAATCCAACGATTTCTTGATGGAAGGTGATTGTTGTTATAATGCAATGATGAAAAGAAGAAAACATATTTGTAAAGCTGTTTTATTCTTATTATACTAAACTGAAAGCAATACTACTATCAAAATGTTTTCAAAATGCTACACTAAACTTAGATCATAAATCAATTGTTGAATTAATCTTAATTCAACAATAATTAATTATTAATTAATTAAGTAATTAATATTCCTAAATGCTGAACTGGTTAATTGAGTACAAATTTTCACTCAAAAAAAATCAGCTTAGTTCTACAGTGTTTCCTGGAGCTTAAGGACAGAGAAGATGATGAGTCCTCCATCCTCTATTTTATGAGGTACTTCTACTTCAAATCTATGCACTTTAGTTGGACTAGAGGACTTTACTCTTCCAGAAATATAAACTCAATATAAGCTCATAGAATCCAGTGATTATTTTAAGTGCCTTGGATCCTTGCTATGATTTATCACTGATCAGGAAATATATGCCCAGATGATCCCAATTTTGTTCTTGAGAGGAATAAAATCCCAATATCGTTGCCAGTTTGTCTTGGGGAATTTTTCATCTGATCTATGAGTGCAGTTCCGTGCATGTATAAGGCCACATCAGCGTAATATTAGGATGGATCTGTGAGCTTCCTCAGAGCACTGAGGAAGTGCTTCAAGAGTTGTGGTTATTTTATTTAGTGTTGACTACCAAGCCAATCATTTAGCATTGGAAATACAAGCAGAGGCTCAACTATCTTGGGATAAAGGAGGTAGCACTGTGCAGCCTAGGTCAGGTCAGGTTCATGTGAGGTAGTCCTTATCTTCAGGACAGGCAGTTCAAAGCCAGCAAATTGAAATTCAAGCTCTTTATGTGAAAGTGGAACCTGAGGTTTAGGTTTATGTCACCTAACTTTTGTTGTCATTGTCGTTTATAGTCGTAGGAGATAAATGGCCAAAGCTCAAAATGTCTTAAATCCAGCTCTGTGAGGAATGTGTGAACTGTCCTATAAAGATAATCTCTCTCTAGGTAGGAAAGGACTAGATCAGAATTTCTCTAATATCATTTAGATTAGACCCCTACAGCCAAGGCTTGGTTGTCTGAATCCTGTCCACTGCAGGAGCCAGCTGTCAATGTTGTTCAGCTGTGGAAAAAAGCTCCAGTTAAAGCAAGGAGGATCCTAAGATGTATTAAAAGAGGTGATTTCCAAGAATCCTCAGAACATGGAAAAGCAAGGTAAAAAATTATTTGAGTAAGCAAACACAGTGTCATCTGGATAAAAATTCTTGTCTGCACTATGTTGCCAGACTCTACTGAAAATTCAGTACCAAAAATCCCTTTTAATAATCAGGAAGAACTTCTTGTACTCTAGAGCTACATTAAAAAATAATTTATGACTGAAATCCTTACTCCATTTACAGACAAGACGGTCATATTGAAAGTTGGCTATTGTTTAAACTATGTGTCTACTTTAAATTTTCATTCTGGGAAAGGTAGTTTCAGATGAAAGTTAAATAAAATATGCCATTGTCAGTTTCACATTGAAAACCTATTGGCTCCTTCTTCATGTGATAAATCAATAACAAAGCATGTCTTAAGCTGTAATGCATTCTAACATCTATACCCCATTGTTTTTGAAAGCTACACAGCATAGTAGGTGTGGCCATCAGTCATACACCTGCATGCCCTGTGACTTGGAGTAGCGGAGAGAGGGAAGGCAATGCTGCCATTTCAAGAGAAAGAACAAGCAGTCCAATTATGTTAAACATGCAGATTGTGAGACTAAACTGCCAAATAAAGCAGCAGCATGAATGCCATGCACAGAATTCCTCTCCTCAGGGACCTACTTGTCTATCACAAAGAGATGTAAGGAGTTGCCTAGGCTTACTCTGAAGCTGACAAGTATTTATGGCAGTACTGACAAGGAGTTAGTTGGGAGTTTTCACATCTGTACTGCCATAAAATCAAGGGCAATCAAATATGTGGCAGTCAGCTGCTTGCTCTGAATCTCGCTATGCCCCACCTTTCCAAAATGGCTTCCTTTGGCATTGCAGGAAGAATGAGGTGATTCTCTCTTCAGAGTTTGCTGTTTGCTAATGAAACTGCATTTTCAGTACTTCTGAGGAATCTGTTTCTGATGACATCTACTTTTCAGTCACTTAAGTGCGGAGGACTGAAGCTGCCATCGCAGCACTGGGAAGCAAACAGAGGGATGGAGGAGCAACGGCTGTGGCCAGGGCAGGTGGCCAGCTGTGGATGAGATTGCCCTTAAGCGGTGTGGGGTAGGCAGGGGTGGAGAGAACCTTGTGGTATTTTTAGCGGGAAGGTGAAGGGCAGGGAGAACTTTGTGGAATTTTTGGCGGGAAGGTGAAGGGCAGAGAGAACCTTCTGGATGTTTTGGCGGGAGAGCGAGGGGCAGAGAGAACCTTCTATTAATCTCTGGGAGAGTGCACGGAGAACCTTCTGGAAGGTTTGCTGAGGGAAGGAAGAGAACCTTGTGGAGCTCTGCAGTGTGTGGGAGGGGGCAGCTCCTCTGCACAACATCTGGGGCTCAGGGGGCTGCAGGAGGCCCTGTGTGCACACAGCTGTGACAGAAACAGGGCACCTCCCCAAAGGAGCAGGAATTTCCCTGCCGAAAAACTGCTATCCATCTGTGAATTATGGAGAGTCCTAAAGGGAAAGGTTGCATCTTGTCGTGCACTGGTTTGCAGGAAGGTGAGATGCATTTTCAATGTTTTTGTCTCTTTTTGCCTTAAAAACTGGAGCTCTAAGTGTCCCCTGCTTAAGTATATAAATAGGGAAATCTTGTTCTAGACAGATTTGCAACGTGAGATCTTTCTGCTCTTACTTTGTGTGGTTGTTTTGAGGAAAGGTGAGGATAGATTTTCTTCAGGTCCTGAGGGCCTCAGGGTGCTGCACAGTGCCTGCCTGTGGGATGGGGTGTGCAGGGCAGCTCTCCACGGATCTGCACCTTCCCCACAGTGGCAGAGGACTGTCCATGTTAGCAGGGAGCTGGCATTGCCAAAGGGACAGCATCAAATGTGCGGCGTGATCACGGACGGCCATGCTGCAGGAGAGCTTCAGAGCTTCATGACTTCAGAGTCCTCCATTTTGTAACCTAGCAGCATATAAAAATGAGTACTTTTAATTCTCTCACTCTTTTATTTTTGTTTAAACCGTCTTCTAGAGTGAAAAAGAACCATCTGCCTGGTATATATTCAAGGATATATAGGTAGATAGTTGCTTTAGCTACAAGCCCAGCAGCATTTGTCAAGTTCCCTGAGCTGCTGAAGCACCACCCTCGCAGGGCAGCTCATTCTGCTGGCTGTTGCAGCCCAACCTGTCAGCTTGTTTTCCAGAGGCTCTTTTGCTACAAATAAGCTGCATCAGGAAGGAAGAGCTGAAATTTGCTCTATGGCATGGTGTGCCTATTGCTTTTGCAACGCTTGTCTTCCTCAGCAAATATTAGATACAAAATAGCAAAGGAAACTATTGTTCAGAATTAACAAGTGCTTAAAAATCTGCAGATTTGTAACTTTGTTTCTACCCCAATTTCGTACTCTTAGGGCTTCCAAAGTTTACAGGAGTGCTTATCGTGAGTGTTATCTGAGTGAATCATTTTTTTCTTTGAGTGCGAGGTGAGGGTTCACCTAGCGTTTACACAAATAGGTAAGGAATAGCTAACAGCATGCAAGGATTTTTCTGGATCATAGTGTGGCTGGTTTTCTTTTGTTGCTATTCATGACCCTTTGTTCTGTAGCCAAACAGTAGACCATCACATTTCAGGAAGCTCTGTAGAGGACAGCGTTACCTTGTTGCTACTTTGCTGATATCTTTCACGAGTAACCAAATCGCTGCCCTTTGGCCTATACAATTCATTTAAAGAGCTTAGTCTATCTGTGCAGACAGCAGTGGTCCTCGGATTTCTGTTCTTTCTGTTTACAGAATTAACGGTGTCTGACAAAGTTTGTGGATTTTGAACACTATGGTGCTCTTTCTTCACATTTGCTGGACATGTGCCTCAGGTGAATACACATCTGACATATCAAATGTAAAGCCTATAGAAAATCAATGTGTGACATACATGTTGTAATACCTAACATATATGGCATCTAAAACAAATTCTCAGGAGTTATTTTTTGTTTCCTTGAAATGAGTTGAATTTTTGACAGGGCTGGAGGCCACAGTTTGTATTCTGGTGCACAATACAGCAATGCACTGAAAGTTTTGTACACTGATTATTGATTCTTGTTATTCCCAGGCCATGAGTCATGACTGCATAAAAGCAAATATTTCATAGCAGCTAGACAGCAGTTGCCATACAAGATAGGTACCCTTATGTGTTGAGATTCTTGTGTCTCAAAGTACTGTCAGGTGATTTGATAAAACTGAATGTGCATTGTGGTGGTCTGTTTTACACAGTGATCATGACTATCTTTTTCTTCTCCCCTGAACTGTCTGTAAACTTTGGCTGATCTAGAAACAATCTTAATTTTATACTGAGGACTTTGATGTAATGATGACTTTGAGTGCTCCATGGTGGTAACAGCAGAAGAATTTGAGGCTGCAGGAACAAAAATATCAGCAACATCAAAAGCAAAATGTGCTTGAAAACCTCTTGTTCTGCCGTAGTTAGGATTAGTCAATGTGACACTGCTTTTTGGCCCAACATTTTGAAATGGATTTTAGTCATGTATTATAGAAGCTCTGGCGATGTCATCAAAGTCCACCAGAGAATGAGGAGATTACTCAAATGGTCTGGGCCTGGGGACTCAGTATAACACCATGACTTTCTCTGAGATTTGAATAGTTCTATAATGCCACCAGACTTATAATGCCAATGTTAATGTATTTTAGAGTTAGCATTTGTCCATGTTTTTTCCCTTTTGATCACACTGTGACATGCTTAGCCAACCTACAGTAGGGAGACTGCTTTAGCAGAGAGGTTGGACTAGGCGATCTCCAGAGATGCCTTCCAACCTCTGTGGTGCTCTGTGAACCTAGTGAATAAAGCAATTTTATTATATATGTCCAATTAAAGCTGCATGTGCCAAAAGTGTGTGACTAACTGTGCCTGCCAGTACTTAAATAGCGCGGGTGAGCTGCAGATAAGTAGGTACTTCAAAATGTGTAAAGCTCTTGATGTATCCTACACTAATAGATGCATGTGCAATTACTGTACAGCACTGACACTTTAGCAACAGAGCTTTGATCAAGGATAGAGCAGGTTCAGGTCCGGAGATACAAACCAAACTCAGAAAATTGGGATGGACAGTATTTTCAAGAGGAAATGCGGATCTGTTGGGAAGAGGGGAAGTGCTTATTAACATTATCTATGTATTGAGTTCTGGAAGAGGCCTCTGTAATTGTGCTTTCACAGAATGTTTTGTACATGTTGGTGCAGCCTTGTTTCTGTTTGCTGTCCATGCTTCATACTCAAAATAATTTGAGACTATGCAGCCAGATTCCACACAGCTTGTGCAGAGATCTATGAAAGCATCCTATTGAGTCTAGCAGTGCAAGATTATTTTCTGAAGAACAGTAGTATAACTGAGCTGCAATGAGTCCCGAGGGGCCACTTGAGCTCTGTTTTTTTCATAGCCTTTGAAAATCTTTTCTAGTTTTCTCAGAAGAGTTCTTGCTTCTAGTTACCCTTACAAACAAAGCAAAACTCTCATTTAATTCAATTACGGATTAATCTGTGTTGATATACTTAATAGACAGCAGTGTGGAGACTTGCTTCAATTGTAAAGGTGTATAGGTAATGAGGAATTTCATTTTATATGTAATGAATTTGCCATTAGCTGTGGAGGAGTAAGAGAAATTAAGCAGTCACCTTGGCTATGAGATGTCCATGCGGCTTTGTACAATAAGGCAGTGAATACCTCAAAAAAATGCATCATGAGCACAGACGGGTCCGTTCAGTGAGGAAAACAACTGGCAAAAATCTGTTTGCAACCCCTTTAAAAGGTACGTGTAGCAGCATGTGTAGGGCAATTAGGCATATAACTGACATAAATGGCAGTTTGATAGAGAACGTTCCTCCTTAGAGGGAGATATTATTAAGGCAATATCTTCCCTGTCTTCAGTTTCCTGTATGGAAGTGGCCATATCATTAGATGTTACTATCATTATATTTTTCACTCCCACTAGCTAGAACTTTCCTGTCACCTGATGCTATGGAGGTTATATCCTTGATCACTGCATATGAGAAAAAATTAATTTTCTCTGGACTTTTTACTTTCTCCATTCCATTCCTGCAGTCTAGCAGCTAATTTCACACCAAGGACCTAATTACCTTTCTTGGCATTTCTCCTCTGCTTAAGGCATTCATAAAGGCTGTGTAACTGTTTCTGAAGTCCTCATTAGAGCTGAGATAATCTCCCCTGTACTCCAGTGGAATCAGGATTTTCATGTCTGTTCCCTTCTTTGCTCTTAGCCTTCCCCACCACCACGTCATGGAAGATTACAGTGTTGTAGAAACTGAACAAACTCCATCTAGGAAACCATTAGAGCACTGATCATGTACATAAAGTACTTCAGCCCTGAATTTCTAACTAATGTGCAGTGGCATTTGTGGCCGGTGTTACTGTATATACTCCTTGTCCCTGTTTCTCTCTGCCTCATCTTGACCTCTTCCTCCTCAGAAGATGCTTGTATGTGTCTTCTTCACCAAGGGATTGCTGAAGGTGCTTCTGATGGGTTGTGCTCCATCTTTGTTCTTCTGCTGTCTGAGAGCACACCCCACTCTTACTACAAAGTTCAAAAGCAGATCAGAGGTGTGTGGAGCGTGTCTGTGTGGGAGAACTATTTTTTTTCCATGACTTGCCCCCTTATTACTTTTATGCTGCTGTCTCCAACAGAAGTTTTACTGGGACAAGTCCAGCCTTCCACTAAGATCAAACCCCTGGGGAATAGACAGCTATCGAAGGAAGTAAAGATAAACTTCCTCCTGCTTCTCTTAACCTGCTGTCTGAAATGACACCAAACCCTTGTCCAGTGTCAATTATTGCAAAATGCCAGTGAAACTGTGTTTCTTCGGGAAGTACTTCCATTGCTGAGAATTTAGATGATCCTGCTCAGCACAGACCTGCAAAGGAACTTTCTCCTGTAATACACAGGTAGGTAAGTTTAGTTTAAGGGTTACGATGACTGTTAAAACTTCCAAGTTAAGTTTTCATCCACATAAATGAAATATAAAATGAAATATAACTGCTTAATAATCTCAAGCTTATGAATAATTTATGAATAAGCCAACATAAATTTTATATCACTGTCAGACTAGAGCCCTCATCACCCTTGACTGTGTTGCATAGTCTAGTGAAGTAACTAAAGTTGGGAAATGCAAAGCTCACAGATGCCAGCCTCTTGATCTCACCCTGGAATCATGTAATGTACATCTCTAGTTACTGGGTGTCCTTTGAGCATCCTTTCACTCTGTAATGGCAGAAATCTAGCAAGAATGGACCCCGCACTTTGTCCAGTTCTAGAGCTGAGCTTTGCCATTTCGCCGTTGCATTGAGTTGCTTGGACTGAAGACCACTGAGGCCCCTTGGAAGCACTGCAGTTTATCCACCCCTCTTCAGCCTCTGCATCTCTGCCCAGCAACGTGCAGATGTTCTGCTTTGGCACTGCCTTGGAGGCCAACACTGAGTGCACAGCATTATGTTTGTTATCGGCAATGTACAGATGAAGCATTCTTGAAAACATTTCACCATACAGACTGTGTTTTAATGCTTTTTAATTATTATTTCTACCTTAGATGGCAGAAGGAATAAAACAAAATTGCTGCCTCTGTTGGATCAGGTTTCACCTGAAGAGACTCTGTGAAGCCAGTTAGGACATGGCATGTTTGGATTTTTGCTGAACACAGTGATTTTCTTGGGCTCCCCTCAAACAGAGGAGGTCGGCCTTAAGTCTTTGCTTACACACATCTCTTATGAGGGGATTAGGAGGGAAAGCATTGTTTGTAACCTCTTAGAGTATTCTTGGAAAGGTGAGAGCAAATTCAGCATGCTTGAAGGTGTATTTAAAGCCTCTGCCAACAAGATTTGTGAAAAATTACGTGCAGATTTACTTAGTCATTTTGCATCCAGTGCTGCTGACTTTCCTAAACAGGACATTGATTACCATCTAATTCAAGAAAGGGTTACTGTCTGCAGGCAAATGCCCATAGTGCAGACATAAGAACAAAGTCTAGCACACGTGCTTCAGCTGCGCACTGGAGCCTCTGCTGAGACATATTGCAGCACCCTAGCATGAAGACTGCTTGCAGGTGGAAGTTTGGGCATGGGATTTTCTCAGGCAGAAAGTGCTAACCTGTCTCAGCTACAGCCCATGAGGGCAGAGGGGCTGACAAGGGCACTGCGCTGAGCTGTTTGCACTCTGAGCTCTCTGTGACCGGGCACTTACTGGTGTGGTGCAGCCGGGCCTCTGCAAGTTGCAGCTCAGGGTATTATAGCTGGAATTGTACTGGTTTTCAGCTACTTCAGCGTGCCAGAATTAAACTTTTTCATGCCATGGGTACAGCCACCTGCACAGGAAAAAAAGACACATCAGAGAGCAGGATGTGGCACTTCAGTCTTTCCTATGTGAGTTGGCTGTGTCATAGATTTCATGATGTAAAGCACCTTTTAACTTGAACATAGATGAGATGCTTTTTTCCTTCTTCATTTTTTTCTTAATCTCAAGTTGCCAGCAGCCCCTGTAGAAACAAAAAATTCTGCCTGGTACTGAAGATGCATGCCTGACTTTTAATTAATCCAGTGAATGCGTATAGATCAAGTTTGCTGTATCCATTCATCTGTAGTTGAATAAAGAAAAGGGAGGCATTCAGTGCTGTAAAGTAATAAAGTTTATTTTTTTAATTAACCTGATTTGCACTTGTAAGTTAAAGCTAATTAGTACAGCTCATTCATTGTTTACATCTCTGGCCATTGGGGACTGCTTGATTTTCTGACTACTTGATTCTAGGCCATAAAAATACATTCATTATTGATACTTTCAGCTTTTTCATTGAACTGTTTTTAGTGTTTGTAGGGCTTGATATTATATAATGGAGCTGTTTCCTTAGGGCTGAACCCAGATTTCTGAATTGTTCGCTCCGGTTTTGCCATAAGTAGTTTTTGGATCTGAATTTTGCAGGTTGAACCTAGTTTTATTCTACTGGAGGAGCTGTGAATTGCCCTTGAAAAACTTGTTATTTTGATAGGAAAGCACATTGAATCATAGAGAATTGGGGTTTAAGGAGCCCATCTCCCTCCCTGCTTCACTCATGAGTGACATTTCATAACACTGAGTTTCCAGATGAAAGAAAAGACGAGGTACCCTCAATGCTTACTCCCAACAAACAATTTGAGTTGGATTTCTTTGCACTAAGTAAACTGTTCTCAATGTGCTCCAACATTATATACATGCTTTTTATTATTCCTCAGTGCACAGGCCCCAGTCCCCAGCTACTGGTAATGTTTCCTTGTAAAATGCAAATAGATTTTTTTTCTACAGGAGAACCTGAGTTGCACTATTATTGGCAGTGTGAACTTGCACATACTCGCAAATGTACCAGGCAGGTTCTTGACATCACTGAAACTGTGCTGCCAATCCTTTGTTTTGTCAGGTCCTATGTTTGCTACCCAGTAATAAAAGCCTTTAGCTGGCTGTGGGCCCTCCTGAGCATTTATTCCTGCACAGATTCCATTGCTCAACATAAGCACTGTTTTAAGTAAGGACTGCAAAAGCCTCTGTGGACTCTCTCATTTTAAGCCAGGCTTATTTTGCTTTCAGACAATTAACAGAATAATTAATTAGGTTAGATCAGTTTTCAGTGATTTTGGATTTTCTGTACAGCACTTGTTTTTATTTCATTCTTTTTTTCAGATTTTTCTCTTCTGTACATATACATGGATGTCCTTCTTGGATAAAGTCCAAGTAAAAAATTACTGAGAGCATCAAGATTTGACCTTTTAATATTAAAACTGGAATGTAAATTTATCATTGCTTATTAATGAATTATCTTATGAGAAAGGATGTAAAAACTTGACCAGCATAAACAACAGAAACACAGAATAAGCTGTTAAGCATTATTTTTAGTTAAGAATAAGGACTACCTTTAAGTATCAAAAGTGTTTCCGGTCTATTTGTGATGAGTAGCATTAGAAAAGACTTTGTGGAGAACTAAGCAAACAGCCTTTTAGAACGGGAATACATTACACTGCATTTGACAAAGTAGAACCATTGCGTATTTTTACTGCAGTGCTGCCATTATTGGAACAAATAGAACTTACTCTCCGTGACCTATAATATAAATATTCTCCAAGGGCAAAGAAGAAAGGTAAGAACTCGTATCACTAGTATATTCTCTCTGCAGTTTTATTACTCCCCCACTTTGCCTCATTATTCAGCAGAGTTCTAGTAAGAGAGAGTAGGAGATGGAAGAGAAAAAAAGGAGATTGGAAAAGCAGTTCTTATGAAATGGTAATGGATTCTTCAGGAAGTCACCTGTCAACAGAGACAGTTACTCACTTTAGCAACTACTGTCTTTGTGCAGTGAAGCTGCTGAGGTTTGACAGTCTGCAGTGCCGGTGCTATCTTTGGGTCTTTTTACTCCACTTTGTTTCCCAGTCTCTAGTGCTCTATATTAGCTGCTGCTGTTGTTTAGGGCAGCATTTTCTATTAGTCTATTCTGAACTCTAAAACCTGGCTTTTTGTTTTCCCCGGTAGAAGTTTCTCTTTCGTTTGTTTTTCTGGGACTGGGCTTGTTTTTACAATATGGTGCAGTTGCTCAGTAGCAGTCAAATGTGTAAATTCAAAATTCCAAGAACCGGTGGGCACTGGGCTTCTGCTAATATAAGACACAACCATATAAAACCTTTAGAACTGTGTGGATATTATACTGGCCACATGACAGCCAGCTAAGTCTGATCTAAGTGGCTGCTGAATCCAGATAAGGGAACTATAAAATGACTTATTTAAAAATCCCTATATTTGTAGCTATGTCAGAGTAGTTTCCAGCTGAACATTCTTTGGTCTCAAGTTTCCTATGGGCCAGCATTTATCAAGACATAATTGAATCATCAAGTGAACTCCAGCAAATATTCCAACCATTCTTCCCCCCAAAATTGCACCTGTCTTTATTTATCATAGAATCATGGAATGGTTTGGCTTGGAAGGGACCTTTAAGATCATCTAGTTCCAACCCCCTGCTATAGGCAAGGACACCTTCCACTAGACCAGGCTGCTCACAGCCCCATCCAGCCTGGCCTTGAATGCTTCCAAGGAGGGGGCATCCACAACCTTGCTGGGCAACGTGTTCCAGCATCTCACCACCCTCCCAGTAAAGAATTTCTTCTTAATATCTAGTCTAAATCTACCCTTTTCCAGTTTAAAGCCATTTCCCCTCATCCTGTTGCTGCGTACCCTTATAAAAAGTCCCTCCCCAAAATCATTCTTTGCCTGATAGTTTAAACATGGACAATTAGGAGACAGCCTTTGTGCCAAGAAGCCTGCAGAAATGATTGTTTCAGAATAGATTGTGAGACCAGATTCTAAGACTTGATTGGTCATGAGTCTGTCCAGCAGTTGCGTGAAGTTTTCCTCTTATTCAGTGTGTGCTGATGTTTAATGATAGAAAGAAATAGCGTAATTCTTTGTAGATTCGTGATTGTTGTTACTAAGTATTAATGTGAAAATGATGCATAGCAATTTTAACTTCTAAAAATGACTTCCTGCATTCTGAGTTGCTGAAACCATTGTCTGTTTGCTTCTTTGTTTATTTTAATAACCATATGCTTGATTCTGAATAGGAAGACCCATTCCTCTGCCTATACGTTACTTTCTCTTTATCCACAAACCAGACAAAGTGGCAGAAAGAGGTTTGATGGACACAAAGAGGGAATATGAAGTTTCAGTATAGAACATTCAGAGACTACACAGAAGAATTAACATAGAAGTACATTTTGCTGAAGTTTATATACTCATTTAAAAGTTAGGAAAATTAAGGGTGGAAAGTTTACACAGCTGTAGGCTTTTACAAAAAGTCCAGAGGCTTAGATAATATTTACAGTTTGTATATGTATTATTGATTACTAAATAAACATTGTGCTGAATTTGCAAGCTTTTGGACTTTTTCAATCCTTGAATATAATGGTTCTTTTGTAATTTAAATTCTATGGATGGAGGTTTTTTTCACTAGTCCTGAATTTTAACAGGAAGAGAAGAGAGCAAACTGTAAATCTTGTGAAATGGAGCAGTTGGAGTCATCTGAATTTGGTTATATCTGCAAACAGTTTCTCATCTCAAACTACTTGGCCATGTCTCATAAGCAGGCTTTCACTGTGCTTAGTGACGGAAGGCAGCAAAATGGGACTGCATTCCAATAGTCCTCTGCCAGTATTCCCATAGCTGCTGTGCGAGATGTAGCTTGCACTGACTATAGTATCCAGACTCTGAGACAATTGTATTTATAAGTTTAATTTTGTATTTAATAGCTTTCCTGGTGCTAACGTATGTTAGGGAGTCAAGGCAAGAATCCCAGAATTTAATTGTTGCTAGCATCATGCTGGTTTATGTTCTGACATAAAACACATTTGTAGCATGTGCTCCCAGTTCTATATGGACTTACTATTACTGTGTCATTTGTTTATTGCAGTGTTTTCTGGACCTTTGAGATGGAGACTTAATAAAAATAATTAAAAGTCGTCCATAACAATAGCAACAAAATCAGGCTAATCAGCAAGCAGAAACACGTCATAATGAAAAGGAAGATTATTTAAGGAGTAACCACAATGTTGACATGAATACCAAATTAATCCTATTGAAATAATAAGCTTACTCAGACCCCAACACCGTGCATGAAAACACAGTACCTGAGTGCAGCTTGAGGCCATTCCTGCAATCTGGGGAACACAGAGGTTACAACCTTAGAGAGCATGAGAGGGCAAATTTCACGGGGCTGGGCACTGCCCTGTGTCTAGCTGACAATAATGTGGTGTCAGAGCTGGCTTACAGCTGTGCAATGCTGTCCTTCCACAGACAGTGTAAAGTAATAATTGTTCTTTGCATGGATGTTGCCAGTGGAAAGGTCTTGTTGCTTTATCAAAAGATCTTGCTTAACTTCCAGATTAGGGCAGTCTCGCATTTGAAATAAGTTCAAAGGTAAATGTCCTCTTAAGAGTCTTTAAAACAGCTGAATGCTTATATAGGACTTCTTGATTAACCACTCTCTCAACTGCTCTGTGGAGTCAGCTGTACTTTAAAAGGCAGGAAGATAAGTGACCTTTCCCAAGAATCACTTGCAAACCATAATGTGTGCGGGGCAGAACAGTGTATGAATCCATGGGTAATTTATTCTTAATGGGTGCAAATCAGCAGCTGTTTCCTTGAGGTCTAGTATTTTGTGCCACTTGAGTCTAGCTCTGCCCTCACAGACTGAACATCTTCTAAGAAGGCAAGGAGGAAGTCTTCCCTCTGATGCTGGACAAGACCAATCTTGCACTTTTAGAATGATAAAGTCAATTGTTTTTCCTCATGAGTTCAGTGGGCAGAAAGCTTACAAGGTCTGGCTCAGCACCCCAGAAACTCTTCAGTACCATAATGCTCTCTGACACAGAATCATTCTGACTCTTAACGAGTGCCGGCTGGGAATATGTCTCCTTAAAGGTCTATATAACCATCTTAAAGGCCATCTGTGAAGCTCCACACGTGATTTCCACAATCTCTGTCTGGTCTATCTAACCTGAAAGGGTGCAAGGATAGAAAAGGGGGATTTTCCCTGATGAGGTATGTAGCTCTTTGGACTTACTGGATGGCTTCCTTGCCATAAAATAATAAGGTGGGTCAGTATCACAAGCACTTCCTCTGAATGAAATACCTGGAGGTATTCGGTGTCAGTCAGGATGTGTTTAACTCTAGCCATTTTATATTCCCTTTGATTTTCTGACATTGTTATTCCCTCAGGCAAACTGTGTCTTCTCAGCACCTCTTCCTTTTTATAGCTGCTGTTCTGTTCACAGGAAAACTCTGGCTCCTTCTTAGACCCTTATACTCAGAAACAATATAACAGCATGCACAATTATTTCTGTTTTCATTCATTTGGCTTGAAGAAAAATCTGTGGAGGGAGTGATAGGGAAGGAGGCTGGAACCTCTGAGAAGCAGATGGGAAACAATGTCCATTGCAGGTAATTAATGCAGGGAACTGGTATACCCTAAAGTTTTATAAGGGATCTGACATATGTCAGGATACAGCTGACTGCCTTTCCTGAAGCTCTGTTTCTGTCAAGCATACTTACCTTTTGACATATTTGTAACTACCCCTGGGTACAGAGTCTTAAAGTAAGAGTTGGATAACTCTTTTCTTGATTTATGATGAGAGACAAGGGAGGATGTAATGCTCTTCAGGAGGATAGTTTGCCTTTTCCTCCTAATTATGCCTGAACATGGGTTTGATCCAAATGTTATCCCCAAAATGATTAGGAATCTTTCAGGTTACTCTCCCTTTTAAATTGTGTATAGAGTTCACTACAGATTAATCAGGACATTTGTTTGCAAGTATCCCTGGAAATGGTGCTGGAGAGATAAATAATATTGTGCTTGTAGTAGATTTTCTGCATAACAAATCTTGAACAAACTCTCATGCTGTTTTCTGATTCAAATAGCACATACTTCTATGAGTTGAATATAAACCAGGAAATCTACCAAGTCTTCAAAGATGCTAGTAAATGAGTGTATTTTTCAATAGTCTGAATTTCAAGATCAGTTTTTTTCTGAGCTTTTTGGAATGCCAATCCTTTACTTTCCCCGGAAGACAGTCTAGAACATCTCAGGATCTGCCTGTAACTGACATGTTTATCTCAGTTGCTTAATGTTTGAAACTGTATACTGAATTAAGGAATTCACAAAGTCTAAAGGTGACCCTACCAGATAATTTCAGGATCTTATCTACCAGATCAGCTGAATGCTGAAGGAGAAGACAGCCCTTCTCCAATGTAGACTGAAGAACTTGGGTATGCAAGTTCTTTTCTATTCTACTACCACGTACAAAAGGTAAGTTTTGAGGGTTTTCTGTGGTGGGAGGAAAACACTTTTTATCTTTTCTTCTGATCCTTTTGCTCCATTACCCAATTTTCCAAGTAACTCGGTATCAAATTATTTAATATAGGATCATCTTTCTCAGAGACCAACCTGTCAGTTTGCAACTGTATTTCATACAGTGGACTACAGGAGCAGAAGTCTACCCTGGATATGGTAGCCACCAAAGTGACTCAAGAGAGCATATTAAAAGCTAGCTGTGGTTTTCCAGTCTGCAGCATGAACGCATGCAGCCAGGAGCAACAGGATCTGTTTTGTATTTTCCATTGTGTGTGCATTCCTTCTGCCATTTGAATCGTTGCTCGCAAATGATCAGTTCTTTTTCCAAGTCCTCTGTGAGAGCATTCAACATCTTAACATTACAAATCAAAATATTGTTTGATTTAATCTAGTCTTAAGGTTTTTTTTCTCTTTGGAAAACAAGCGTTCAACAAATTACTTCATATTAAGAAAGACTAATTCTCTCTTTTTTTTAATGTGTGATATTTCACTTAATGAAGCAATTGCCTAGTAAATGCATTCTGATTTGAAAAATGACAATCTAATTAGTTGCCCATTTTGCATCACTGAGAGAGAAAACTCTGGATGTGAAATGGAATTACAGTCTCTCCTATAAACTATGTTTGAAGCTATCGGCTAGAAATGACTGTACTGACAGCATGTATTATGCTTGTATCTGCGAGTGTCAAAATGACTTTAAGAACACTGCTCTCTGTTAGGCTCCTTTTCACATTAACTTTGTCCGTGTTTTTTTTTTCCTTGTCTGGGGACGTGAGGTACTCAGAGTGCACCAACTCCCCACTCACCATGCCCCTTTATTTTATAGAGAATAGCATGCTAAGAGATCTGTCTCCATTGCCCTCCTGGGAACCTGCTAACTTGAGCACTGATGTTGATAAGGAGTGCTGTACTGGAAGGCTCAGCACTTGAGGGTAATTGGCCCATGGTTAATTCGACTGTACGTGGTTTAGCACTGCCATTCCATCTCCCTAGGGTAATCCGGTATAGCTGGAAAGCAGTGTGGCTTGTCAGAGCAAGCAGGCAGCAGTCAGTCAGGAGATTCCAAGTCCTCATTCTGCTTCCACCCTCCGCTCTGTATAAGGATGTCTCACCTAGCCTTAGTGCCTCCCTGCACCATGAGGGTCATGTCTGCTTAATCACCAGCTGCACAACTGTTTTCAGGACTGGCTCATTGAAACCTAGATCATTGCCCTCAACTTATGCATTGTTACAAATATGTGCTGTCCAACATAAAATATAGAGGAGGAAGCAATTGGGAGGGAGAAACAGATAAGAAGAAAGCACACAAGTTGGGAGCACAGAGCATTCCTGAGGAAGTAGAAATAAGCCAAAACACAAGTGTGAAAATTGTATAAATCTGTGAAGAAATGAAAAGGTTTCATCCACCAAAGCTGATGCTGGGAAGCTGCTTCTCAACAGACTGAAGGAGACAGCAAGGAAACCAAGATCTTAAAATATTATGCAAAAAGTTAGATTGTATACAAATGTTTTGTTGGTCAGTGATGCAAGTAGTTAGTGACTTCCTATGAATACTGAAGAAATTGCTATTTTTGACAAAAAGCAAGCTCTTTTGTGAGGTGCAGCTAGATGACCAGAACAGCTGTCACTGCTGCTCCATGTGCAGAAGAAAGTTAAAAGCAGGGAGGAATTCAATAGCTGAACTGTTAAAGCTCAGTTAGATAAATATTAGCTAAGTATTGGATTTTATGTACCTGCCCGTGTATTTGTTTTTAATCTTGCTCCTCAAAACCTATTCCTTCCTCTGAGGAAATCAGAAGCCCACATTATCTCCACCTGATGAAGGCCAACAACATTTGAACCAACTGCAGAAAGTGTATTTCTGCTGATGCAAGCAGTACAGGATCCATCTTTATAACTCAGTATGAATACTACGAAAAAAAAGTGATGGAAGTTACTATGAATTTGTTGGAAAAGTGTCTCTCTTGCTAAAAAAAAAAAAAAAAAAAGCAACTCAGTGTAGTACTGCATTCTCACCCCCTCACGGCATATCCTCCCACCAGCTAGGAACTCAGCTTTCACTCTGTTCTTTCTGGCACTCTAGTGCACTTATCAAAGCAGGAATTTCCTGAATATAACTGCAGGATACATTTTATTGATTGTGATAACTAGGAAGTTCCATTCAACTTGGAGAGTAGATTCATGTAATTGCATTATTTTACTTACTATAAGTGTCAAGAAGACCAAGTGGTTGTACCTAGGAAAAAAAAATAAAATAGAATATTAGAATACTTCATCCAAGAAGTAGCGGAATAAGTAAGATCCATGGTTTCACCCAAGGAGCATTATAAGCTCTGATGGTTAAGCCAATGCTGAGATTAAAAAGAGAGGTAACTTGGTGATTAACTGCTGCAGAAAAACTGACAAAATTACAGTGTAATAAAACACTGTATTTGATGCCTGTGAAACTTTATCCAGACAGTGCACTAATAGTATTACTCTCTGGAATGGAAGTTGCTGCCTAAAATAAAATAGACATGAGAAGGCTGTAGGCACTGCAGGTGAGAATTCTTCAAGAGATGGCAGTTGCCAAGTGGATCAATTTAAAACCAAATGTAGGTGTTAGAAAAAGATTAAGGTCTGAAATCATGGGACGGAAATAGCTACAGAGAGATTAGGAACAGACCTAGAAAAAGTAAGGACAGGCCAGTGAGATAATTGCTGACCTGAAAGGAGGGCCAGATGCTATGCAAGGAACATGCCCCCAATACACTGAACAGTGCAGAAGCTACAGTCAAGCACAAATGGATTCTCCGTACTGACCATCATAGCGGGAGTTAGGTGCGTGCAGCAAAGCATTCCTGTGCCCTTGTGTTCATTCACCGTTGCTTGACAAGTAATGACAGAGACTCTGACTGCTACCTGGCTCCGACTCTTGTTTGCCAGGAGGAAGGTGAAGGAAGAAATCTTTCAATTCTTCTGAAATGCAAGGTTTACACAAAAGTTGTGGATGCTTGTCATCACTATTCCTTTTTACACCACAGCATTTGTCTCTTAATTGTATGCTGTCAAACTGAGATGTCATGAAGTATGCACAACGAATACTTCGATATAAAACTGAATTTGCATCAATTACATCTGACAAAGAATGGAATAAGCAATGTATTTTTGGAAGGCGAGTTATTAGTAAGGAGTTGTGACAAAAGGACTGTTATACAGCTCAGACAAGCTATTCAGTGTTGCTCTAACAGAGCTAAAAGGAATAGTCCTTTCCAATGCCTTGTCTCCAAAGGCAGAAGGAAACTGCAAAACAGTATTACCCTCCATAGGTAACTTACCCACTTGTGGTGTGCTGTACAGACTGCACCTTAATTTTCTTGTTTTCTTTCCTCTGTTAATATGGCCAGCTGCTGCGGCCCACCGTATATATTAACCTACAAGCCCTGCGTGGTTGTCTGTACATCTATGTATATTAGGTAGCTTTTCTGTGCCACTGTTCCCATTGGTATGACCCTTCAGTTACTCTTAGAGGAATTTTAAGATGAAAGCTCTTGAGTTGAAGAAGATCTCAGATAATAACATATTAAATGGTGTATCAGTACATGGGCTAGATTCTAAATCAGAGAAATTCCTGTTAGGAAAATATTACAAGCCCTTCAGGTTTACATATGGAATGTTTAACACATTCACTGCCAAATACCTACCCAAGTACTTAGCATCCTTTCCATTCATTCCAGTTCCACACGTTGTCTCCTTGAAAACAAACATCCTAGAAATTGACTGATTTGAGTTAACATATAGCTGAATAAAGTTCAAATTTTCCAGTGCAGTGATACTTGGACTCATAAGTGCTCTAAAGAAGATAGTATCCCATAACTTAAAATCAGATGTACTGGCTTGGTAAGGCATCTGGTAATAAGAAGTGGATTGATGCTTACAGGCATGCTTTACACATATTTGAATCATGCTTCAGCTTGTTACTTGCTTTCTCTGGCTTATATTATTCTGAAGTCATAGACCTGAGATGTGCTCATCTGAACAAGAATGTGGCACTTGAGTTACTAGAATCAGCTTACAAACCTGCAGTGTTATACAGCGAAAGGCTGTGAGGAAACGCTTGGTTTGGTTTGGTTAGTGTTTGGGTTTTTTACACGTGAGACAACCACCTCAATGCTTGCTTTCTATGCAGTCCTCTGGCAGAACATAAGTTGCAACTATGGAATGAATGCAGAAGAAACTTACATGCAGGAAGCATAGAAATGCATTGTCTGTATGCACAGCTTACACTTACTTCTAAAACATGATATTCAGTTCTGGTGTCAGTTCTGGATATGAACGGCTATGGGAAAATTCAGTATGTTTTCTTTCTCAGTAAACCTGTCAACAAGATTGAATAAACTTGTATTGCACGTAGGTGTATTTGAATATGCAGATATGAGATACATTACAGCAGAGCAAGGGAGAAGGATTGGCTTCTAGATCCCAGCGTAAGCACAGCAGTATCCTGGGGCTGTGGAATAAAGCAGTGTTCTTGCTGGCTGTTGGAATCTCTTAGACAATTTTATTCCCCATATTGAAAAGATTGTATTGGTACACATGGAGAGTCTGAGTAGCTGTGCTCATTCCCTTTATTTGCAGGTCTTGCACATGGATGAAACTCTTCTGTTTCAATGTTGAAATAACAACTACTATTAATTGCCACGTTTGGGGATTTGTCAGGTACCTGAAGAAATCCTTCTTCCTCTCATGCTTAATTTGTTTTCTGGCATTTATTTTTTTCAGTTTGAAACATTCAAGATGACTCAGAGTTGTAGACAGCATACTGAGTAGGGCATGCAGGCTGGGAGATTTGCTAATGGTTTCAAGCTCAAAGAGGGTAGATTGAGATTAGATATAAGGAAAAATCTTTTACAGTGTGGGCGGTGAGGCACTGGAACAGGCTGCCCAGTGGTGTGGTTGATGCCCCATCCCTGGAGACTTTCAAAGCAAGGCTGGATCAGGCCCTGGGCAACCTGATCTAGCTGTGGTGTCCCTGTTCATTGCAGGGGAGTTGGACTAGATGGCCTTCAGAGGTTCCTTCCAAGGATTCTATGAGGGACAGAGACTTTACAGAGGTCCCTCTCAAATGCCTTTGTCAGTATGCCTTACTAATGCAATCGCATTAATCTTGAATGCCAGAACTAAGATGTTATTTTTTTCATTTTGTTTTTCCAGACTTCAAACTGCCAGGCACCTTTAGAAATGCTTTAATCCACTTTTTTTTTTTTAATTACAATACCATTTATGAGATTATCTTAGTTTATCCCAAATTCCTAATCTTATAAGGCTTTTGAATATCATCTTTCCCATTCTCTACTGATACCATGACAAGTCCTCCTCTTCAAGGACAAACATTCTTGCTTTAACTAGAACATGTAGACTTGTTACGGGTCGTTTCTGTAGTATGTAATTCACTGACATGTGAAGGGATTAGGCCTGACCATCTGGCATTGTCCTCAGGCTTTATTTGATTTGAAGCAAGAGCTCTCTTGTGCAGTTTGCACTGACTGCACCGCTGGTTATACAGTGGAACTTCCTCATATAGTTAGCAATGCCAATAAAAATCTATTGTCACAGTGAAAACAGAGGTCTGGATTAATTAGAATTTAGCTTTTAAAATTGGCATTTCTCTATCATGTCTCAAAGAGTTTGGCACTTGACAGAAAAATGTGTTGTATTCTAGAGAGATTTATATTTCTGAAGGCAAACTGTCTAATGACAGTTGAAACATTGTTTAATGCTATGTCTGCAACTGATGGGACAAAAGAACTGTGACAGTCATGCAAAGGTGCAGCTTTTGATCATAAAATGAAAATTAATCAGTTGAAGAGCTGTGATATTTATGCTCAAAAACAAAGTTAAAAGAAAAAAGCTTCATGTAAAATCTTAGGCTAACCACTGACTATGAATGCTTCAGTTGCTTTTCAATCAAGTTTGTAAATTTATTCCCTAATCTTATTCTATTTAAAACACATTCATTTTACCCTTTTGTCTTTTTACTGCAGCAAATTCTGTGATGGCAGTTTGGATTATTTGAATTACTGTTAAAAAAATCTATTATATTAATTGCTCTGTGAATGCTACCATTTATCTTTCTCTGTGAAAATAATCCATTTGATTATTACAGCTTACCAGATGGATAATTTTGAAACTCATGGCAAAAGTATGTTTTCACAAAAAAACTTGCTAAGCCAGTAAATCTAATTTTCACTGCTTAGAATTTTCTTTTCCTTTTTTTGACAACAATATGAGTGAAAAAATATCAGTAGACGTGTTCCAAAAAAGCATTACCTAACACATTATATCAAATTTTCTCTGGATCCTAGTAAGACTAATAAGTCATTCACCCTTGGCTCACTGACAAAGCATTGTCCATTCATTTACACGTTATCTCCAATATCAGTACAATAAAATGTTATTTCAAAGCTATCATATCTTCTCAGAAATAAAATCAATGTAACATGTGCTACAAAAGCTACTGTTGTAGTAGAAATAAGAACACATGATCCCTTCACTAGGGAAACCTTAGTCGATTACAATTTCTAGTGAAAATTATGTGAAAAATGCTGCATTTTGCCTTGCTGATTAACAGAAACTTGAATTTGCGTACCTCAGACAACTGTTTTCTGCCTGCTTGGTACCCTTAGGTGTACCAAGTTGTATAGTACCAGGTTCTGTTACATCTCTGTAACTAAATCTGACTTTCTCTGACGCTACACTGATTTTATAAAGAATTCCGTGTAGATGTCCTGAAACTTTATGAGGACTGCTCCGAATGTAATGCCTCCTATTTTATTATGTTGGCCCACAGCATCAGAGGTGGATGTTGGAGGCATGGCAGTAGAGGCTGAACCTTCCCACCAATATTCCATTATATGTTGTTTCCAGCCAACAGGTGGCAGCAGAGGGGCATTCTGACAGAATGGCATCAAACATGGAAGTGTGTATAAAGCAGAAGTGTTACTGAATTCCTCCGTGTGGAAGAAATGGCACCCACTGACATTCATCAACACTTGCCGAACATTTATGGAGACCAAACAGTGGATGCTGTCACAGTGAGGCGGTGGGTGGGATGTTTCAACAGTGGCAATGGCAACATGAAAAACAAGCCACGTTTCAGATGGCCATGCAGATTTTTATAAGCACAGCATGCAGGTTCTTGTTCATCACTGGCAAAAGCACGTAACTAATGGAGGTGACTATGTTGAAAAATAGTTTTCTTTTTTGTAGCTGAGAATTTGCTTTATTAAATAGTGTTATTGTATCTGTTTTGTAACTGTTGTAATTTCCACGGAAATAAATAAGAGGCATTAGTTTCAGATTGACCTATGGTAATACATAAAATATTTTTATTTTACGAAAACCTCTTTTCACTGCATGATTTCACAAAGGCGTTCCAAGAGAGGGTGTGACTCACCAGTGCACAAAAATTTCTGTTGTTTGCCTCTCAGAGTAAAACAAGAATTGGCTAAAGTGAATTAATAGGTAAGGTGGACACTCAGTAAAGCTATCTTGAATACACATTTTCCTTTTAGTTTGTAATGTGCTTCAGGGCTTAGTGTATGTTTTCAAGATTTTGTTTTTTCAATTTCATGTAGTATTTTCTTAGGAGAACCATCAGTACAGAGAAAAGGAGTATTTCAGTACAAACACCTTGTTGAAGGCACAGCAAAATATTTTTGAATTTTCCTCAAGTCTGATAAAGATTCTAAAGAGAGATACATTTTCTTAATGAAAGCAAAGAAGACTGCCCATATCCCCCCACACAATGTGCAGCCTGTTCTTCCTCTATATGTGGTACTGCCTCTGGCACATGAGAAGCTGACAGCTGGAAAAGGGGTGTCTCACACATAACTTCCTCAGAAGAGAATAGCGTGCACTAGCATTCCTTTCAAGTTGTGTCCCTTCCAAGAAGCGAAAAGGTTCACTGAAGAATCATTTTAGTTTTTTGTAACTGTCAGTGGAAGCTTGCTCTTCCCTATGATCTTATGCATACCTGATTCTGAACAGGGGTGGCTGAATGAGGTCTTACCCTATATTTGTTCTCTATGTAGGTGCCAGCAGGTCAGCAAGACAGGATTTTCAGTTAAGGTAAGCAAAACTGAATAATAATTCTCGACGGAGATTTTTCCGGGTCTGTATGATATGTGCACCTTTACTTCTGCAAAACACTGACTCCATGTGAAGTGGTGCCACCAAGAATTCCTTTATAAGAACTGACACAGGCGTCTCAGAGCACTGAGACTGTGTCCTTGTGCTGGCTCTGCAGGTTTTCTATGTAGGTCACTACATAATGGTTCACTGGCTCCACAGACCACTGTGCCAGAAAAGTAGCAATGACTGCTCAAGTTAGAATTTTAACTGAGAAGGTAGGAAGCTAGAAGTTGAGACCACTCAAAAGGGAAGAAGCCTCACACAAATGACACGAGGGTGCCAGTAGTCCTTTAGCCATGTTTTGGAGTAGAAGTTTTTCTTGGAATTGTTTGCCACCAATTCACCAATTGTGAATAATGGGACAGGAGGTCTGAGATTGTGTGATGCAGTTGTATTAGCATCTGCTTAATTTGAAAATAAAGAGAGTGGGGAAAAGAATGACCAGACCAAAAAAAAAAAAAAAAAAGCCCTCTTTCTTTATGAGAAAACATTACAGGGCCAATAGCCCTTTGATACGACTGGGGCTTATCATCTGTTTGTTAACTTTTTTTAATTACTATTAAACTTCTGTGCCATCTAGGAAATATAGCAATGCCACAGTGCTTCCTGTACAATCTTCAGGATACTTGACTTACAGCTCATAGTACTGTAATTAAGACTTGGTGCTAGGATTTTGCCTTTTACCTGGTTCTGCATATACCTGGCAGTTTAAGCTGCTGTTCATTTTATTTTTGCAGATTTGGTATCTGAGAATTTTCTTCAAGTGTTATGAGCTTGTCCTTGCATGTTCAGACCAGCTTTCCACTGCTGGCCATGCAACTCTGGAAAATCAAGTTTGGGGGAAAAAAAAAAAAAAAAAACACTTGCAGACAGGAGAGGTATCTTTTAGGCATGTTACATAGGTTGCTCCTTGGCTTCTGAAATTAGTATTTTGGAGATGGAGGGACTGATATTGACTGGCTGTGTGGGTCACAGTACTGAGACAGCATGAACATGGACGTGACAAGGACAAAACATTAACTAGCCTAAGTTCCTCATATTTCCTGTATAGAACTCAGGACAAAAAAGCTATTATTTCACTGGGAAGAATACGTTGAATAGATAAATAAGTAAAAGAGAGAGAGAGAATTTCTGTTAAAAAGTGTAACATTTGTTCCTTCTAGTCAGAAAAAAAAAAAGTTGATCAAGGCAATAATTATTTTATCATGGCTTCACGTGGGAGAGTTGTGAATTTCATGTTAAGTTAAAAAACAGCAGCAACCCCATTTAGCATTTAAAAGATCTGTGTAGTGGTTGTGCTAGGGGAGAATCTGTCCAGTGTAGATAAAAACTGAGCTCTTCTAATGAATGACTTGAAGTAGGACTTGTGCCATTCAACTCAAGGGCTTCTGCAAGTCAAACTCCAGTCAGAGTTTTCATATCCTCCAGGTATCATGGCTTTTACTTTTATGAAAAGTAAAGGAAAAGATGATTTGCAAAGCATTAGAGCAGGTTTCTGAATGGCAGTTCTGGTAGAGTATCTGTCTTGCTGAGATCTTTATAGTTGTTATTCTTATTCTATTATTAATTAAGCTCTGAAAATACATTTATCTGTCTGAGGCAAATTCTGTGACACACAATTTTGTAAAAAAAAAAGGATATTTCAAAAGATAAAACACAGCAGAACTCAGAAACTCACAGGAAGGAATAATTCTAAGAAGAGGGGATGGAAAGTATGAGAATTTCAAGACCTGCACTGACATGGTAAAAATAAAGATTAGTCTGGAGCATAACATACTGCCCTTTTAACTTTCACTTCTAAAGAACCCTCTCTATTCTCATGACACTAGGCAACTTATAGTTTAAACATTACATGAATTCTCTATAAAATACTACATAAATACTGTACGAAGTCAGTAGTATTATGTTCAACATACTGTATCAGACAGCATTACAACTACATGTGAAATAGAAATCAAGAGAAGCTGGTATTATTCAAGAAATTTTCTTTATTTCCCTTAGTTATCATATTTGAGATGTATTAATTTTTAGAAGTCAGTTATCTTAAAAAAAAAAAAAATCAGTGCATAAACTTGTGACCTTGTCTTTACTACTCTCTCAACTCCTCTGAAGTTCTCATCAGATGGAACAGAGATACTTAGCAAGAATTTAGTTGAATGAGGTATAAAGAAATTCAGCACCCAAAAAAAAACCTCATAAGGTTGCTCATAAAAAAATATCAAGCAATGAACAAAACCAACAAAAAATAGTTAATTTACACTGAGATTGTCTTTCAACAATGCAGAATGAAGTGAACTTTTTAGACAACGTGTTGGGCTAGTTCCTTAGAGGAAGTAAATAAGCATAAACATTTTCTTCTTTATGTGATAGTCAGTTTACAGCTCAGTTTTTCAGAGTGCAGGTACCTTGATACACAGTTGCAGCCAGGTCAGTACCATTACTACAACAGAAATTAGCCATTCAGGGATCATGGGAGCTGACTGAGCTTTTTCCTGCTTTTATGTTGATGTAATTATCTTTTTTACGGAGCATCACTGAAAGTCAGGTTTGTTCTGTAAGCAGAAGGAATTGAAGAATATCGAACTATTTAAAAAAAAAAATCAAAAGTTGTTAATATTAAGAAATTGAACTAGGTCCATATACGTGCAATGCAAAAATTATGGTTTTATAAATATAAAAGGAACAAGTCAAGGAATTTGTAATTACGTCTACAAGGGCTGTACTTGCAAGGTGTACAACGTATAAAGAACGAAAAGAGAACTTCAGTCAAGGAACAAATGAAATTAGATTATGCTTTGAGTTGTCCATGGCAGCAAGTGAATTCTTCTGTCTGCTTCAAAAAGAAAAAAATAGTGCTTTTTAGGTTTGAGAAACAAATGCATCTAATAATTTTGTAGTACATGAGATCTGGTGGAAGCCTCATTAAAATGGTTTAGAACAGATCCACTGATTTCAGTGAATCTTGAAGCATATTCTGTCACACTGAAGATTTGAATGACCAGAAGTTATTCTGAATGGAGTTAGGTGACAAAATACTAAAACGTAATCTTTATTTCCTTTGACAAATTTGAATGATGGGTGGTCACTATATATGTGTGTTTCCAGGTTTTTGATTAAGGCATTTGAATTTCAGTGACATAACATGATTTCATCTGTTGAAAAGTCATAAACAATTTGGAAAATACATATTAAAAATCTTTTTCTTTAGTACAGTTTTCTGGTGAAAAAAAAATGTCAGGATTAAATGTGTTTTCGACAATATATATTTTGTTTGACAATTTGAACCAGATCTAAAGTTTCAAATATCACCAAAGATACACTCAGACTGAAACTTGTCTGCAAGCCTTCAGCTTGTTCTTGCCCAGCTTATGACAAAAATGCTAGGTTGCAAATGTTCCTTTACATGCACATGTTTGTCTGGGATGTTCTCTATGACCCATTTGCTGCTCATGTGTACCAATAATTGCAGTAGCTTCAGCTTTGAATCATCTTCTTGATACTGAAGAAAGAAGGAAATAACATCTGTGTAGGAAGCAGAAACTGTGTGCTGAGACCATAAGCCTTTGGAGGGCAGGCCAAACCCATCCTGAATATATGCTTTACACTGCAACTGGGTTCTCAGGAAAGTTAGAAGTGATACAAATCACTTCCTGCTCTTACACTTCAGCTCTGCTTTTATGCTTGCTTGCTTACTCAACCAATCATCAAATGCTTAATCATATCCTCTTTTCACTGTTATGAAATGGCAAAATTCTCAGAGAGACACTCTGTAGTCCTCCAACTTGATTCAAATGCCTTCTTTTCCCATAAAATATTCTGCTTCTTTCCCCATTGGACAGGCCATGGTGTAACCAAATGCAGGCAACCCTCTGTATTTCATCCTCGCACGCTGAGACCGAAAGTCTGGTCCGGGCCAAATACTGCATACAGGCACCAATATGATGAACAGCAAAATGGCGTTTATTGGTAAAAGTTACAGAACTATATAGTATTTCTTATCTTTTACTAGACTGTTCCAGAAGCTCATGCGGGCCCCTGGCCAATCATATTGAATATCCCGCTCTGGCCACTCACTTCCAAAAAGCCATATATGGGGTAGTTATACACTTTGTTATGAAAACAAAGAAGTACAGCCTCCCCGTCTTACCACACGGGTTCAAGTAAGTAGGACAACCAATAGCAAGCACCTTGGGGAAGGGCCTTCCACGTTACAACCCAAGTGCTCCGTTATTCACCTAATACAACACCATGGGATAAAACAGGATTGATCTATTACTCTAAGTACAAAATACCCATTTATCTCCAATATGATCTTCCTCATTTTCATAATTAGAACCATCCCACGTAGCTATTTTAAAAATAGCACAAACTGCAACATTTTCTTCTTTCACTTGTTTCACTAAATGCTTATTTCGACAGATTAAGGTAGAGATGTTTGTAACCATTACCCTTAAACGGTGACTAAGCTGTGTGTAAGTAATAGAAGTAAGTAAATTAGTTCCCAGGTAGGGGAAGATAACCTTAATCCTCAGTAAAACTTAGGATAACTGGCATTTAACTTAGACTGTATAAGATAAAACATCTACAGAAATTTAGGTTAGATTTAAGAGATCAATTAAATCAGTAGAAAATTTTGTTTTTAAAGTCTGTCTGAAATGTAGTATTTTCTTTGGGTTTGTAACTGAATTGATGTGATCGCTACTCAGTTCAAGAATTGAGAAGAATAATTGAGCAGGAGGATAAGAAAACCAACAGAAGACTCCTCAGAGAGTAAGCTTGTAATGAAGTCATTATGGAAACTGGCTGAGGAGCTGAGGGAGAGATCAATGTTTCAGGTTTGTACAACTGTTAAGGAAATACAAGCAGGTCCAGTGGTGAGGAATGAAAAGCAAAAGAAATCACTTGAGTATTGATTTGTTCATGCTGGGCCCACTAATATTGGTGGCAAAGTTCCCGCTGGGATCATAAAATCCCAGATGCTTGCATTGTTGTTTCCTTTTTGTGGAAATCAATGAGATATGAAACAGGAAAAAAAGAGTTTAATTAGATTATCTGTGATCTTGAAGAAGTCTAATTAGATTTTAATCTGACTACAGTACAACTTTACACAAAGGACATGGATTAAAGTCCCTGTGCAAAACAAATCTGATTTTTCTCTACGGACATTTTGAAGAATACACGGGCTTTATTCTACTAACAATGCTTCTTGTAATACTAAGCGTAAGAGAAAGGAGAATGAAAACTTTTTACAGACATTGTTGGGTTGATAGGACTAGCAGTGTTCCTTTTGGCTTGATTTTGTCCTTCTTTAGGACAGGAATGTGTGCAATGGGCTATTAACTTCTTCACGATGGGTTTCTTCTAATCTGCTAAATATGAAAAGCATGAAATGTAAGTGATGGTGTTTGGTTATTTTAAACACAGCTCCTGGGTATTAACCACTGAACAGAAGCTGCAAGGAGCAGTAACTCTTCTGTATGAGAAACATTGTTTCCTGATAGATGTTGACGGGAGCTTGACATTTAGGTTTTGCTGGATTACCAAAAATTCATTCCTTTGCATTAGTGACGTGAAGTATTACTCCTTCAATTAAAATAATTCAGGTGAGATATTCAGTCATCTCGTCTTAATATATCCAGAAAGAAAATCACAGTATTCAATATCAGTTACTCACCAATCTTTGTAAATTACTGGGACTGTAATCTCTTCAGGAGGCTCATCTATCTACTGTGTTGTATTTGTATAATGCATAGCACAGTATGACTCTACTTTTGGTTGCCTTTCCAGGGATATTTCAATACAAAGAGAGTAACAGCATTATGATCCCTCCCTCATATTTCTTTCTTCTTGTAAATGGTTTTGTTGCAATTCACAAAATAACTCAGAATTATCACTGCCTTAGCCATAATATCAGGAGTGACTGCAGCAAGAAGCACGATTCTTTCTTCTGAAAGGTAGTCTCCTGAAAAAAAAAAACAATGTAAGACCTTTGAAAGGTCATTTACTATTTATAGTTGATGTAGCTCTTCGGCAGGTATTATAATCTTAAAATAGAGGAGAGTAATATGCAACATTTATATCACCTTAGTAAGCAAGATGAGTTGTGAGCATTAGTAGACCAGGTAATGAACCATTAGTTCTACTGCTGTTAAAAGTTTAGAAGGTTATTGTGGAAGCCTGGATGCAGATATACTTGAAGTAAAACTGCTAAAAAAAATAGAAACATCATCACTATAAATCATTAATTCTAAAATCATAATTTCATAGTTATAAAAGCAAATAGAATGTAATGGTTATTAAATAGGAGTACATTTCCCTACTTAATTTTTCTTCTTTGTACCAGGAGGAGGAATTTCATAGGAAAGTGGGATGAAATCAAGACTTGGACCATGATTTGTAGACATTCAAACTTAGACTCCCAGGTTTTAAGATTTGACTGCGTACCACGTTCCCACTATTTGATCTTTTGCACATAATCTGGATTCTTTTTAATCAATCTGATAAATGCATAAAGCACATAACATCTTAAATATTCAAAGCACTGTAGAGACATTATTGTTAATGATATCTTTTTCATTTCCACACAAAAAGAATGATTTCTTATTCCTCACTGTCTTCTTTTTTCCCTCCAGTGAACTATAATCTGTGTGGATAGTGAGAATTTGTAGGGCCTCCCAAGTTACATGTCAGATTAACTCCTGCTTCCCATTTGATTAGGTCTTTTTCTGTCTATCCTGAAACTGTGCTTGGACAGTCTTGATAATGGCATGTGAGAACAGACTGTAAGACCTGGAGGCAGGATAGCAAGATTTACAGCTGAACAGCTAGGAAACAAGGTCAGTGAGAATTAGGGAAAAAAAAGAGCTTAACCCACTCGCCCTCCTAAAACCAGCCTCTCTAACTTCTCTGTTAACTGTCCTCTTACACTAATCTTGGTCCTAATTAAATGGTAAGCCTAAAGAAATCTGAAATTACCATAAATGGAATCTAATATTTTCTTCATGCCTTAGGAGGTGCTTTAGCAGCTCAGAATTGCTAGGAAAGAAGTTTGATACTGTTGAGTGTTTGAAAGTGAGAGAGGAAGTCGGCTGAGCTTGGAAAAAACTGTTCAGTGAAATACAGAAACATCTTTCTGAAGTGAATGATGTTGCTCCATCTTTCAGCCAGTAGAGAAAAGCACAATGCAGTGATAAAATCTGCAGGAAAGAGACTTGGTAGTGATGCTGAGGAAATGCTTCTGCTGTCATGTAGACTTGTGTCTCAGGTCACAGCCTTTGCCACTTCTGCTACTTAAGTGTTCACTGCATCTCTAACTCAAGTTTGGGGTCAATCAGCTGATTCCCTAGTTAGTAAGACAGAAGAAGTGCAAAAATGGTTTCAGGTGTTTGATCTAGCCTGACTCTACAACTGTGATAGCTCAGACTCAGACACAAACTCAACTATCAAAGGGAATAGCCAGGAAAAATCCAAGGTAGAGATCCTTGATGGCTATCAAAGCAATAAGTGAATGGCAAAGCCTGGGCTCAAGCCTTAAGAATCATTTATCATGAGCACATAATACAGTCTGTTTGTATGATTTTTAATGGTTTTTCATGTATCTCATTTATTCCTGATGAAGCAAGTATGACATCTGTCGTTGTCTGTCTTATGTGAACTCCCTATGTTAACATGCTCACTCTAATAATAGCAGCACTTGTATGCATGCTTGCCTTCAAGGCCTGAAATGTGATACAGCTGCTATCAAATTTCCATGCTCTACTGCTTTTCAACAGTAAGCCTCTACCAAGATAAAAGGAGGAGAGTTAACAGTATTTCAGGATGAAAACTGCATCTTGTGCATAGGCACAGCTTGCCTAAGCAAGGATATATCATCGTTTGTCTGCAGTGTAAGTCTATAGGGTGCTGCAAACTGCCCATTTAGCTTTGCCTAAGATGGCAAAGATGGACTACTACTATCTGAACAACCCATCTGTACCCCGTCTACTGTGCTTAGAGGGTCAGCTTATGTGAAGATGAGGAAGGGAATGGCAGCCTATGTATGTAGTCTCAGTCCAAAGCAAATGTTTTTTTCTACATTCACATCTGTCTCAGGCCTGCCAGAAAATCAGCAGAAAGCTTCATTCTCTGGGATCGCAAGAATCTTTCAGGTTCTGCTTTTGATCCTATCCTATCTTTAACCTATATGATCAAGTGTCTTAACTTTGCCCTTTTCTGAGGGGAAGATGCTGGGAAGGAGAGGGAAGGATGTTGGTGTGAACTTAAGAAGATGCTTTTGGAGGTATGGAAGAGGGGTGGGTTACATGTCTTGGATGGGCTGGGAGGTATGATGTGTCCTTAAGGGGACAGTAGGTGAAGTGGCAAGAGAAGAACTTTCTAGAAGAGGAAAAGGTTTAAGAAAATGGAAGGAAAATGTCCTTGTCACTCTCTGAATCTTTCAATGTGCCCATCAGGCCCAGGGCCTACGCCTCCATTTTTACTTACTGCCTTTTCTTGTATCTGACTGCATGCTCTCAGTCCTGCTCAGTTAAATCTGAGTGCTCTTCTGACTTCTCCTTGCCTTTTCTGTCATCCATTTCCCCATGTAATCTCTTCCACCCCTGAAAAGTACAACTCCTTTTCTGCCTCAGGACAGCAAGGTTTTGTAGCTATGTAGCTGTGTAGCTCCTCACCTATAGATAGCCCAATAGCTTAAGTGTGGGATCATCATTTCGTAATATGGATGATAATTAATACACCGCAAACTTCTTTCCTGCTATAAGAAGCATCCTAACAGGAGAAAAAAAGTGTTACAAGCTGACCTGATTTAGCAAAATTGTTATAATAGTGAAAGAAACTAGTAGACTTTGCTTTAATGCTGAAACTATGAACAGGGATCATGAAAAAACACTTTAGTGCTGCAAAAAATTGTCCATTCCATCAGCATTCTTTAAAAGAGAAACTTTAGGGAAGTAGTGTTAGTGAAGGTAAGGATTTTTCTTATTTGCCAAACAACAAATATGGAGTTATTGGAGTCTGATTGGAAAGTAATTTTACAATGAAATGTACTCTAATAATTTCAAGTACAACTTGTTCAAAGGAAAGAACCTGCAGAATGGAAGCATTCTTAGGTGTTATCCCAGAGGAAACTCTTTCCAATGCCCAGCTAGAGGGACATATCCAAGGTGAAATATTTGGTTATTAGATCAATTGTTAGTTGGTTACATTCCAGTAGTGAACAACTTGGAATTACAGATCAGACTGTCATTGATTCCTATGCTGTGTTTTAATGCGCAGTGGGCTATTTTCTCGGCACTATTCAGTTTTGCTTAATTGCCCATGCCGTTGTTAAGTACCAAAGAGAGTCAAGGGATTTTGGATTGAATCTGGAAAGAGTACACTGAGCAATTAAGTGCAGATTTTCTAATCTGTCCTTACATTTAAAATGTTGTAGTCTTCTGTCATAACATTAATCCAGGTATGACCATTAAAACCAGAAAATCTGTATACAGGCTTCTATCGACCATCAAGCAGATGTTCATCTTACTTAAAATGCAAAGGATACAATGTGAAAACATTAGTTCTCTTTAAAATTGTTCCCTAAGATGGAGAACAACCATCATATAAAAACACATACTATCATGTCTGCAGTCATAATAGTTCCAGCAGGCTGAGGTAAAGAATTTTATTTGCTAAAGGAATCATGACAAATTTTATGTGAAGTACAGCTTATTGTTTTCCTGTCCTGCATGAAGAGAATGATTTCTTGGTGATTGTATCAGAACAAAACCAGGAAACCATTCACTGGTAGCTCTGATTATTTCATAGCCCGTCTATGTGCTGGAGACAATCTAACCCTGCAGATTTCACCTATACATACATTTTAAGAGAACTCTTGAAAAGCCTAAGCCCTAACTGAAAGAAATCCAGGAAGAGAGAATATAAAGGAGGTGACAATAAAAAACGTCAAATACAAAATGCAAGAAAATAACATTTATTTCTAGTGTCTCATATAAGATACAGTTAATATACTTGGCTTATCAAAATGTGGTTTTGTCTTTTTATTTTTTATTTAACTCACAATGTTGTAGGATTTCCTAATAGAAATTGATTAAATTGCCAACAGCTGGGATGCTTATAATGAAATCATAGAAATTCTGGCCTAGATTTCAAATAATCTTCTCTATTAGATTAAGATGGAGTAAAAATGGAGTAAAAGCTCCCTAAAATTTGTGTATGTATATGTACAAGTCAACTCTCTGACTTAAGACAAAAGATGCTTTCAGGATTTTTCATTAAGGAAAAAAATCTCAAGGATATGGTGGGTTTTATCATTATTTTTGTATAGCAAGAATGAGTTAGCACAACTCTTTGTAGAAGCATTGCTGAAGGTACATATCAGACTGTAGTTGAGCTGTCTTGAAAATAACTACATGGACTGCCTTGTATTTAAAAGTCTGTAGTTTTGCATTACATTGAGAATGTCTTTTGGAACATTCTTAGTCAATTTTGATATATCCAAGATTTTTAAATTTGAGCTGATTTTGCAGGGTTAATTTACAGGGCCATTTCAGACTTGCTTTATGTTGGTAATTTGTTTAGATAGTGAAAGTTGAAAATTACAGTAATTTTTCTGGAATACGAAACAAAAACACTAAATTTCCCTAAAGTCTTGAGAAAGCCTGAGAGTGCAATGGATGTACTGTTTGCACTAGTACCCCCACACAGCTTTATCCTAGGACAGGAGAAAAATGGAAACTACTTCATTTCACTTATTTTGGCGTTGGTTTCCTACTTTTTACAGGACATCAGTAGTCTTAAAATAAAGCTGTAACTTGTTTAAAAGATTGTTTCTAAAGTTAAAATATGTTTCCCTGTTATAAACTGTTTTCAACTCTGCTTACAACCAGGAAACATCTAATAAGAATCTTTAGCATGAATAGATTTCTGAGCTCTCTTGGATATGTTTGGGTTGCAGCAACAGTTATGAGTGAATATTTATTGAAGTAAACATGTTTTCCTAGCAGAAATGTTGTCCAGTTGTACTGTTCAAATTCCAGCATGAGTCCCAGAGTCCTAAATATTCTGCAGAAACTGATCTGGAAGACTTTCTGGCAGCATCTAAGGAGTTAAAAACCTTTTAAGGTGAACATTATTTTGCTTTTTTGGAGGATCAAATATTTTTGCCAGGCTTTTTTTTTTTCCCTAACTAAATAATTGTAAGATTTATTACATATAACAGAACTTATAATTGATTTAATCGATCCATTATAGTTTATTAACAGGAAACCTTGATGCAGAGTTAGGATTGCCTGGAGATATAATTGTACCCTTCTGGAAGGCCTGGTTCAGCAAAGCTCATACGGATGACCAAAAATGCACAGATAACCTTCAGCATTACAGCTTTCACAAGATAAAAATTTGACTGCAAGCACTGAAGCTGTATTCACTGTCTCAACTGTAGCTCCTGCGAATGTTGGAGAGCTTAATTAAAGCAGTTTGGCAGAGGGAAAATGACACAGTCTGGAAGGACTATGCTGTGCTGGAGTAGAGTGAATGTTTTTCTTGCATGGGGCTGCACATGAGAAGAAAGGAATGGACATGTATTTCACAAGTTTAGCGCTGTTTCAGCTGCAGAACCTATGATGGTCTTGCTATTGGAAGCAGTTAGGATGGAAATGAGTGATCTCTGCATGTTGAATCAGAGGAAAATAAAATGTAACATCCTTAAGTAGAAGAGGGCTGTAAAAGAAGTATGTACAGCATGTTTTTTTCCATGAAGCAAAAAAAATCATTTGACTGTTGGAAGGGCAAGGCCATATCTTCTTTTAAATCATTCATAAACAAGCGAATTCATGGCACAGGTTGCTGTTAAAAGCAGTGTCTGGATGCATATACTCCTTAGTTCATACTCTTTACTTCTCAGAAGCTTGAGGTTTGTTAATCTCAGCATTCATAGACATGATATTCAGCCAAGGAAATGGCTCTGTGGCGTTCTTTTATTTCTGAATTTATTGGGGTTATGTCAGTGGTGGTGGTTATGTTAGTTTTAGAGTACCTTTAGTTGTAAGAGATTGCAGTTACCAAGATGGTTTTCAGTTGAAATGCTACACGTATATATGCAGGAAGACAGAAGGCTCTGATTTCAACATATGGTACACCTTGTTATTGTCAACGGTTTACGGGCGTTAGGCCCGATTCCGTGACAAAGGGGACGGGGGACCCAAGGGCCCACGTCCCGGGAAAAGGGGAAAGGGGAAAAGGGTAGGGAGATGGCCCTGAGAGCAAAGAACAGCGGCAACAATCTGAGGAGAAACAAAACTAATTTACTAAATAAAATATCGGAATGCAAAACAACACACTATAATACAATATAATTACAATTTAAGCTGATAAATCCAACACAGAGAGAGAGAATGTCCCAAAATCAAGGTAGGCCTTACTCTACTACCGACGATAAGACGGCTGGAGAGCGAGGTGCTGCCAAGATAAGAGACGGCGGAAAAAGGGACGAGGTCTCGTGATCTGCAAGTTTTTATACTGCGAGCTTCTATCTTTTCCCTCCGGCTGGAAAATGGTAACAAAGGAGCAAAGTACCGTGGGGACTGTAGTAGTCCTTCTCTTCTGAGAACTAGGTATGTCCACTACATGATGTTATGATGTGGAATACCAATAGCCGAAAATCACAAAACCATGACAGTTATAAATGAATGGGCTTCTTTGTCATGATTTGCAGACTTAGAAGGATGTAGCTAAAAGTTTAGTGAGACGAGTCAAAAGTATCTGTGTCTAAGTTATAAATTTCATCAGCTTGTCATGATGGTTCTGATGGATGCCTGTTTTTACAAATGGATTCTGATAAAGTGGTTGAGGATGAAGGCATTCACATCAGTTCATTTCTTTGCTCCACATATGCCCCAAACCTTAGACTCCTGACATTTCTTCAAATGCTTCCCTCCACATTAAACATCTCTCTGAGACTTTAAAGCTTTTACCCAGTTGATAATTTCTGAAAAATCTGATTCAGACTCAGAGGTAAGAGAAGCAGGATAGGTTATTCATTTGTATGCTAAGGTTAAAATAAGCTTCTTTATCCTCTGTTATCTCTCAAGAAATTTCTCAGATATCCTCTTGACTTCTGTTTATGTTATAACTTCCGTCCTTTCTCTATAAGGTTTTCACTTTTGAGATAATGATTTGCCTATGCCATGGTACGGATGACTCAGTCATTTGAGCAGATACTTTCTTCTTTATTGTTTTCATACATTTTTGCCTCCATTTTCAGAAATCCAAATGATTCCTGACCAGCTTGTTTCATAGAAGAAAATATCACCTCTGATAACAATATTCAGAAAAGGGCAAGGTATCAGAAGGTCGTTTCACGTATTAAAGTTTAAGGTGTTGGCTACTGGTCTCAGTAAGCCTTTTGACAAGGAGATGAGAATTCTTCTCCAGCATACGTAGGTTTTGGAGGAAAATAGTGGAAAGGAACAGTTTAGAGAGGCTGTTGTTCTTATTGCAAAATACATAAACTAACCCTTTTCCTCATAAACTGCACATGAGTATACTCCGGAGAGAGCATAGGATCAAATTTGTTTCTTCTCTGCTCCCAGAGAAGCTCTTTGCGTACTTCTTTGTATACTTCATTGTGTCTTTGAACTGAAATCTATTGATCATGCTGTGTAGATGAACAGCTAAAAAGAAAATCTGGGACAGACAAATTATTGGTTGAAATGTCTTATATGTTTTAAGAAGCTAATGATCATTATATAAATGTGAAGACTGTCAGACATCTCCTATGATATTATTTGCAAAGGTCTTGCCTAACAGGAGGTCAAATATTTGGAGGTACGGGAAGCAATATTCTATTGAAGATAAGCCAATATTTGTCTTCAGATTCTGATAAAACAAAGGAACAGGCAATGACAGATACAGAATTTCTTGCCTGCGCTAATGCTACTTGCATTATCCTATTAAAATATATAGAAAAATATGGAATTGAATGCTTGGTCGAGAAGAAGAAATATAGATTTAAATTATTGCTAATTAAGTCAAGAACACAGGATTATGTACTTTGCAGAAGAACATTATTCTTCCCTTGTGGTGTCAAAAGGTAGAGTTATTTTTCTTTCCAAACTTAGAAATGCTCTGCCACAAATCACTTTTTCCTAAACTAAGTTGGATTAACTGGGGATAATACAGTATTAATTTTTTTCTTAATATTTACCAAGAATAGCTGGAAAACATTAGGTTCGAAATGCCACATACATGACTAGAGCTTGTGCAGAGGAAATGCCTCCTTCCTCCTTGGAATATTTATTTGGAAAGAAGAGACCTCAGATTAGGTTTTACTGCTCAACAAGCCAGATCAGATGCATGCATGTCCTAGTTACACAGAATCTGTTTCTCTGGGTTGTCTATAAATTTCCACACCAAAAAAAAAAAAAAAAGCGCCACCAATCCAAGGTGGTCTTAATTTATTCCATCCTTTATACTGATTGTATAATTTCTTACCATGATAGGATTTAGGACACAGTAAAACTTCCAGCTGGCAGCTTAGTTCTTAGAAAAAGGAAAGCCCCTGGAGAAATACTAAAGAACTGGATTGGCAAATGGTTTTTTTTATTCCTAGAATATCTGAACATACAGAGGTGAAGTGAAATAAAGAGATTTGTCCTATGCTGAACAGAAAGTGGCTAACATCTTGTCAGCCTGAGTGGTCACAGACTTAACAGCAGTCTTTCAGAAAGCCAAGTTCATAATGTTTAACATGCTTGCCACTGGTAAATGATTTACAAAAACCAAATAATATTGTTTCTCCCATCATGAATACTGCTGGACTGTATCTCAAGCTTCCCTCAAAACTAAAAATAAGAAAAATCCTTTTATGTCCTTGATTCAAAACTACAGTTGTTACGTTACTTTGCCTATTAATGTGACATCAGGTAATATGTAATCACATTAAATGTATACCATTGTTTTAAGGAACAGTTTAAAACATAGAACCAGCTTGCTTCAGCCAAACTGTATAATGAACATTTCCTTCCTTGCTGTTCTGCAGCGCCAAATGATTTGAAGATTCCTTCTGTCATAACTCTGCCAGTGTTTAATCCTAATATTGATGTGCTTATGAATTTACTCATTAGTTAGTGTACAAGTTGCATGGAAGGTGCTCCTCAAAGTGCTGAAGATTGACTTTTGGGATTAACTCAACAATAAGGGAGTAACAAGCAGTGTATTTGTTGCCTTAATGAAGTTGAGGCTTTCTCTCTGGTAAGTGTACAGTTGAATGACTCAGCCATTTATCAAATGAAGATGGAGAACTGGAGGTGCCTGGAAGATAGAACTGCTTCTTGTGGGGAGTGCTTAGTGTGACATGGTTATGAATCAGGAAATAAGCTGTTAGCATAGCAAGAGCTGAAAGCAGACTATACAACATTTCAGAATTACAAATGACAGGTGACAGCATTCAGTCTTCTCATATGGACACCGTGGAAATATAATTATCATGATTTCTAACAACTTGTCAAAAAAGTGATTCTTTCCCTCAGTCCTTATTTCAACACAAGACCAAAGTTACAGATTCTGCCACACAGGAAAGCTTTCTACCACTTTAAAAAAAAATTTAATCAAGTGTGGAAGAGACTTGATCATCTTCTGAATGCAGACAATGGAATTTAAGCTCCTCCACTTGGCTTAGAAGTTGGATTTGAATTTTTGGTATTTGCTGAAGAAACTGTAGTAATTACTATAATGAATAAGTGTCTGTGTCAGAGGTAATAATAATAATGAACTAATGAAGTGTGTTTTGTCATTGAACAACAGAACCAAACCTCGGTGTTACTTGCTGTTGAGAAGACCAGAGGTCTTTTTAAACACCCTCACGCAACCTTTATACAAAAGGTAAAAACAGGCAAGAAAAAATCTTCAAATACTCTGATTTTGGACTTTGAAGTCCTAGGTAAAAGCTAGCTGGGTTTACCTGAAAGCTGTAGTGAAGTGGATACAAGAGAGGAAATAGACCTGTAAGACAAGTTGATCTCAGCTTGTTTAAAAAAAAAAATGGCAAGGAATATTTGTCAGACATGTCAGACATAACAAGAGATGAACTATGATCTTCTGGGAACCCAGATGGTAAAATGACAAATTTCAGATAACAAAAATAACTACTATAGCCAGTTGCTTTAATAGGATGGGATAATTTTATATTATAATAACAAAAGCTTTTCTCTAAAACTCCATTCAGTCAGCTCTAAACTGATTTTTACAGGGAAGTTTCCACTGTGGATGTACTAAGAACATTTTTTAAAATGTCACCGAATGGTTAGTAAGTTAGACACAATTTCTTCTTCAGTGGACTTACCAGGAAATAAACATATCTTAAGTCCAGGAAAAAAATTGTTAAATTCCTTTAATTTTTACTTCAACGGTGGTATCATTTGTACGTATTGAGTTCTGAACACATTACACATTCAAGAGATTTTGCTATTCTTTGTTTTTTATTCTGTGCAAATAGGACTAGAAGTGAAGTTCTTTTTAGTTCAGTGTTACTGATAATCTAATTTCTCTGAGGTATGATTCTTGAACTGTCATCGTTCCCATCTTGTGTATTTTGGTCAGTGTATTTTTTGCATTCCTTCTGTATAACCTTTACAAAACTCTGTATAAATTCTGTAAAATTTTTTTCTTCATATTCTTCACATTCTTTGCATTTTTTTGATGTTGTGGAATTCAACTGAAAAAGAAAACGCAATAGTAAAGCAAGATACTTCGTCTATTTGTTCTGATAGAAAACTAACCCTTTTTATTCTGTTTTTGTCCATAATTCCAATGCAGTCAGTTGCTACAGAAAGCACTGCTGGGGTCTTCCAAGGTATTCATGTTTTGTTCCTGGCTTGATTTCTGAAAAGAATCATCTTTCAAGGGTACAGTGCTTCAGAGAGAGGTTTAAGTGGCCTATCCCTTTGAAAATTAGGACACTTCTCTATTTCTGACTAAACACATTTGAGTTTAGATACTGAAGTTACAAACAATTATTTATATATACAGATTGAAACATTAACATCTGCATGTGTGCCCAGTCGCAAGTATTTGTTTTGATATGAGTCCTGGGAGTTTTTTTGTAAAATCACTGAATACTGCTCTTTCCTTTTCATATGTGTAACTTTTTCAGAATTATATGCATGGGTTACTGGTTGATTCCCCTCTGCTTTCATAGGTTCCACTTCACATCTTCCAGATGTATGAGAAACAGAATAGCAGGGCTGGTCTCTTCTCAGTGGTGACAGGTGACAGGACAAGGGGAAATGGCCTCAAATTGCACCAGGGGAGGTTTAGGTTGGATATCAGGAAAAGCTTCTTTACTGAAAGGGTTGTGAAGCACTGGAACAGGCTCCCCAGGGAGGTGGTTGAGTCACCATCCCTGAATGTGTCCAAAAACCGTTTGGATGTGGTGCTCGGGGACATGATTTAGTGGTGGGCTGTTAGAGTAATATGGTTAGGTTGCAGTTGGACTTGATGATCTTGAAGGTCCTTTCCAACCTGAGCAATTCTATGATTCTAAGATTCTATGAAGAAACACTTCTGATTTCCATTTTATCCACAGATTTTTGCTGTTACTTACCTGGTTACTTTCAAATCTTGCATTTCCATTTTTCCATATGTTGAATACATCCTGTGTTCTACTACATTTTTTGATATTACATTCATGAAGAATCACTTTCATCTCTAAGAAAAAACACCTCATTACAGGTTCTTGGCATTCTTTCTGGAAAAATAAAAAGAAATAAAAAGAAGTTTTAGTAGTTTTAAGATTAAAATGAGATGAGTGAATGTGGATATAATTCACCAGAAAGTGGTTGATTTTTACTGACTTAGTATCTGTTCTTACTATTCAAATACTTGTAAATGTATGCAAAGATATACTAAGAGCTAAAATATGACTTATAGGCCAGCCAGTTTCCTAGGACAAAGTGAAACACTGTGTCTTGACAAAGAACATAGGAAAATAATAATTAGGATAGGAATATGGGAAAGAATTAAAAGTAATGGAATTAAAGTAGTATTCTCAGTAGTTCCAACACTTCTATTCAGAGATCATTATTTAGAATAAATGAGAATGGAGAAGAAGAAAAAAAAGTAGATATTACCCCTACTTTACAAAATAAGAAAAAAAAAAACAACAAAGAGGTACCATTTTTTTCTATCAAGTCAGCAATAAAACCAAGAACAAGTCCCAGGTTGTCTGATTTTCAAATCAAGCCTTTCCACTTTAAGAAAATCTTTCTGACATTACCAGCTAATAAATTAGCCTTCATAGTGTATTAACTCATTTCATTGAAGGGAATGGATGTGTGGGTGTGAACATGCATGTTCTGCAATGTTTTTTTCTTGTTGTGTACAGGGCTAGCTGCATGGACACATCAAAGTCTGCTTTCTCAGGCTTGCTAGGTCCACTGAATGCATCAACGTTACTGTATTCTGCATGCACTCTGAGACTATTCTGCACAGATGTAAGAAGTCCATTATTTCTAGGAAATCTCATTAACTCTGTGTACAGGAATCATGGATTGTGCGTGTTTGGCATAGTCATTGTGTGAATGTTTATGCTGTCAGGAGGAGGCTGTCTCAGGAGCAGGCTACTGCCCATGTCATCACAGCAATGAAACCAGCTCACGTTGTGCCAGGCATATACTAAAAGTAACTGCTAGGAGTAGGTTATTGATTGGATTTATGCTCTTGGTGGACTGCATGGTGTGAAGACTGAATTCCACAACAGATTATGAAAAAGACTCTTTAGGAATGAATTTATGGAAACCATGACTTAGTTAACAATTATATTAAAAATTAACATAATGTATTCATTGCAGGATAAATCATAATCTCCATCTATTATAAGGCTAAATCCTTGATATTACGTATTATTTGTTTATCGGTTAAGGAATTGTAAAAACAGAGAATTGCATTGGCAGATACTGACAGTTCCTTTCCATACTGCACTTCTCAAGTATTTTCTTACAGAATTCAAGTGCATGGTGTTAAATAATAATCTTAGGAGGTATTTTCTTTGTCTCTCTTTCACTTTCTCAAATTAGAAATGAGTATCAACATTATTTTTCAGTGTTTGCTTTGATGAGATCATTTTAGATCATCCCTTTTGGCTGAATAATTTTAATAGCAGGTACTTCAGTAAAATTATTTAGTACCAGCTTACATAATTTATCATAAGTAATTGAACTAGCAGAACTCTGCCTTCCAAGGCAAATGATTTGGTTTCTGAAACTTTTCTCAAATTACAGCAAGTCTACCTTGGGAAAAGGTTGCTAGTAAAGAAATGAAACTACCATATTAGACCACTTTGAGTCAAATTTTAATTATACTTACATCCTCGTCTGTGTTTGCCGTATATAAACTGACATCAATGTCCTAAAAAAATACAAGAGTTGTAATTATGAGCAATAACTAACAGACTTAGAAATAATGAAGCAAATACTAGAGAAATGGATTCAAGTTCAACAAGTCAGTTCATCCAGGTACTGGGCAACAATGAGATAGTGATCTGAAAGTCACCTAGTAACCTGCAGGATGGGCTTCATTGTGAGGAATGCTCATCAGAATTGAGTCCTGCAAGTACTTTTTCAGAAGGAGCTATCTTCCATGCCCTCTGCCCCTTTCTTTAGGAAAGGCTTCTTCTTGCTTTATCCAATTAAAGAAATTCTGAAAAAAAATAAAAGCTTCATCTCCAGTTCCCTTTAGCTTTCTATTCCCTAAATGACTACACAAACAACATACTACTTCATACTCCTTGTCACTGACTCTTAGCTGAGTACTGTGCCAAATGTTTAATTATGTCTGTTCCTATGATTATATGAAAGACTGACTTTTTTTGTACTTACTTTGGATGTCTTGATCTGCTCCAAATCTTTCAGAACTTCTGACCACTTACAGTGATTTGCTTCTGTCTTCGGTACATAAGCACTAGCACAGAAGAAAAACAGTGACTACTGGGCTAAATAGTAGATAGACGCATTGTTTATGCTGAAAAAAGAATCACCAATTATTCAGATACTAAAAATACGTACATGTATGTTAATGTGTGGGGCAAGTACATTCGACAAATTGTAAAATCACAGTGCCACACTGTTTAAACAGACAATGAGGTTTTTTTGTGTTGTTGTTTTTTTATAAGTTTTATAAGACATAATGCAAGAGAATCAATTATTTCTTGTAAAATACCTACAATTCTTTCAAAGTATCCCAAAAATAACACATTTCTAAATCTCTTATGCTGAATTATTTTTCCTCCTGCTACTATGAAATTTCTGTCTTTAGCCCTGTAGAAATATTGTATGTCATTTATATGTAATTTTTTGTGTACAGAAAAGATTGCTCCTGCTCTGGTTAAAATTTTGCATGGAGTTAAAGGATAGAATGTAGATTTCTTTCTATTCTGGAAGATTATTGGACATATGAACTGTAGTTTTAGTTTGTCCCCATTTTAACCCTTCATTTGGACCCCTTTCAGTACTGCTGCATTATAAGTAGTGTAAGGCAGTGTAAGGAAAGAAAGACAACAAATTGATTTGGGAATTTACTATAAAACAAGCAGCTGTTCACCATTTAGGCCTTAAACAAAGGCTGAAAAATGACAAGATATTAGGGAAAGAAAAATAAAAGAGGTACTATAACAAGAGTCAGAGGACACTTACCCCTGATTTTTTCTTCCAGGAAGATGGAGCAGAAACGTTAGACCTTAGTAAAGAGGTTTGACAGGGAGAGAACAAGTAGGGGATGTTGGCACTAGAATCAGGGTCAGTTTCCTAAGACAGGAAACTGGAGCGATAACGGAAGGAAACACCTAATATACATAAACCAGCATGCGTATTTAAATATGTTCACATTTGTTTTTTCACTGCAAAGGCATATGGAAGTCTTCAAATGCAACAGTTCAAACAACATGAGGATTATCATGGAGATAAAGGCTGAGGTGCATTAACTGGACGGAGCTTGATCAGAGAAAGAATAAAGCAAGGGACTATGGGCTAAGGAGCATTGTAGGACTGCATAACATGGCAGGAGAGGATCCGCTTTCTAAAGTAGCTGGAGGCCATTACAAATAACAACCATAATAGTAAAAATAGATCATTTGTATTTACTGTCTAATTAATATTAACTTTGTAGTTACCATAGGAAGATGATGGTTAGTCCAGTCTTATTCTTTAAAAGGCAAAAGAAATGGCTGTTCAAAAGAAGATATAGGTGGTACTGCAGACATATAATTTTCAGGTGTGTTTTCTGAAAGATACAACGAAGAAGATAGGGTGTCATAATTTTATTTCACATCATTTTGATTCATACTGACTTAACCAATTCAACAAGACATCCAATAAAGGCAAGGCTACCTGTTGTGTGTATACTGAAAGACCAAAAGATCTGTAGATTGTAGTCAGTTTATGAAACAATAGAAAATCTAACAACATAAAATTACACACTCATCCTGTTTTCCTATCTCCTCACACTGCAGGCTACATTAATGTAAGGACAGTATTAAAGATCTTTTGTTCTATTTTCATTCCCGCAGATTTTTCCTCTGGCTACCTATTTGCCACCCAAATTTTATAAATTACCTGCAATTGTAACATGATCTACAACATCATGACTTCATATATGTAATGTGCTAGATATACATATGCCCAGTGCTGTATTTACATGTATAGATATTTAAATTGTTAGATACAGTGTATATTTATATTCAAGCATTTAAGAATTCTTTCATTGGAATTTGGCAACTGGAAATGAGAATGTGTGAGCTGTACATTAACTGTTTCATTGCACACAGCCTGGGAACTTTTGTTCCAGAATCACAAACCCTTTAATTTGATCTCATATATGGCTTCTTCACAGAGGTAGGTTAATTATCTGCAAATGTGCTTTTGGTCCAATGTTTAATTTCTTATCAAACTATGTTTCTTTCATTGTGGTTTATATCCACACTAATTTACAAGTGCATATTTAAAAATTGATCAGAGAGCATAATAGAAAAAAAGCTAGTACAGTGTGGTAACAAATATATTTGAGTGAAAGGTCAATCCATCCTTTATTGTCAGGTTTGCCACTAACTTGCTGAAAGCCATTTAATTGTTATTACAGCACCTACTGGCAAAGCTAGGAGAGCAATACTTGCCTACGTCTCAGGGAAGCTCTGAAGAGCATTTGTAACAAATATTTGTTAACATTTTAAATAGAAAATATTCTAAATACATTTCAATTGTCTTGCTTCCAGAACCCAAAGATTTTGCAGAGATAATATAGTAGCCCCACCATCACGTAAATTTCCACACTCAATAATGGAAAATGATGCCAGATTCTTGTATTACTTTTTTGTCCAAAATCTGTTATGTGAGAAGTATGTAAGTGAAAGGTAAATTCATTTTCACACCTAATGACAGTATGGCCCGATCAATAATATCTCATCCATCTTCTGAACTATTTCAGTTACCTTTAACCAAAGTATGTCTAAAAACAAGGCTGAACCTGTTATTGTTTTTCCACAACAAATGGAAATCTAAAATATATGACTATTAAACCCAAAATATTTAGTATTAATACAATAAATATGTTTTTAAACAGGACTCACAAAGAAATACGTACAACTTTGCTGTTGTTGAAAACACTTGAGTAATTTTGTTACAATACAACAAAAAGGCTGTAACCTTTCCACACTTTGATCTGATGTTTGTCACGTTTTCTGTAAAAATAGCAAAATAACAAAACAAAGCAACTTATTTATTTTCTTTAATGTGTATTCCATTTATTTTGATTTGATTTGGCAGTCCTTAACAATTATCTTCTTTTGGTGTTTTGTTTTTTTTAAAATATATTAATTCGACTGAAATTCGGAAATAATCTTATGGAAGATTTGTGGGTACAACAACAAAGAAATTTAAGATCTGATTTCTTGACTACAGCTGAAAAAAACATTCTTGTGTTTAAAAATACATTTTAACAAAATTAGTTAAAATGAATCTTTTGCAATAGGTAAACATTCTGATTATTTTACAAGCTAGTTTTTGTCAAACTAAGTATGGAGGTTGTAAATGAAAATGTGAGACATTATTATGTTGGATCTTTAAAGCTTTACAAGCTTTTGGTTCATAATTAATATGCTGGGGCCTTAAAAACTGATTTGAGAGGGAGTTCCAAGCCAAATGCATTATCAAATTTATATCATAGAAAAACCATTCAAGGAAACTAATCCGTTACACTACCTAGTGAGTAATGAGCCAGGGTTGACATTAGGTTGACAGTTGTTTCATTTTTTTAAAAAATAAAACTTACTCACTGTGGTGACAATGGAACACTGTGTTCTTAACGATTAATGTAGTTGTCTTGATCTTTGCTTTTCTTCAAAATAGGAGGTAACCATCATGTTGTAAAGAAATAATTGTTCATTATTTGAAAAATAAACTTAGTTTTTATGTGAGAGAACTTTTACTAATTGTAAAATTTAGCGAATTTCATTTGTTTATAGAGAAAGAGGTTCTTAAGGTCCAGTAGATAACCTAATACATCGTTTCTACAATTCAGGGCACTTGAATATCATAAATATTTCATGCAAAATAATATTCAGCAACTTATGAATGCTAGCTCACTTACTTTGAAAACTGTTTTTCTGCTTTGAATACACATCGTTGTAATTTAAAACTTTCCTATGCTAGCATTAGAATTTCATTCCTCACACTGTTTAATCATTAATCAGCTTTGTCATGCCTCTGATACTTGCCCTTGTTTTATGCACAATTGAACTTTGGACTTTGAAAAGAAGATGAAGCAGTTCATATTCAAATATTTATTTATTTTTTTTCCCTCTAGGTTGTAACTTGATAACCTCCAACACCGGAGTAGGGATTAAAGACTTTGTAAGTGAATAATATTTATTTATTTATTTACATAAGATGCAATTGAGAGTTATGATAAACAGAAATAATCTGTTTTGGAAAAAATAAATTTTTTCATCATGAAGTTGCAGTGAAGCAGTTATCACTAAGTAAATTATAAGCCACAGTAGAACTATTTTCTCTTTTAAAGAAAGAAACTTAAGCAAATGACAAAACTTAACAAGACTGAGTCAGCTGCTGATTTTGCCATTTTGGCTGTCATGAAAAAAATTTAAGCTAGTCAAAAGAAAATATTCATAGCTCTATACAATATTTAAATTACATGCAAAGGAAATTACTGGAAGCTAAAATTATATGACTTAGCTTACCTACCACATATCTGAATTCCTTGATTAAGTGTTGCTTGTAAATTTCTTTGTGAATCCTTGAAATGTGATAATTATAATTAGAAAAATTTAGTTCCTGTGTAAGTTAGTTTTATCTACAATGGTCCACTATTCTTAATTGTTCATGTCCATAGTTTATTACTATAAAAAAATTTTATCATTCAATCGAGAAAATGAGCAGGAGGGAAGACATTTTGTAACCCAGCTGAAGTAAGATTCTCCTGCTGAGTCAAACATCCTCTACCATATTAATAGCAGGCTTCTGGGACCTAAACATCTGCACCCTCAGCCTGGTCTCTGTAAAGAAAAGTGTCCCGTTGGTTGCAATTTTATGGTGGCCTGAAGAAAGAATTGCTCTCAGAGGTAGAACCCCCTTCAGAATCTGAGCACGGAAGCGCTATCACTGTAGCGCAAGATAAGGCAGTTCTTTCTCCTTGCCTGCTTTCCTCTGAAATTAGATTGCTCTACATTGGCCCTGTCAGATTTTCCAGGTGATCTTCACATTCAGTGATCTCAAGTGCATGCACCCAGGTGTAAAAACAAGGGAAGAAAGCACAAGATGGAAAAGTACACGTTCCTGCTCCTTCTTGTGATTTTTTCTTCTTGAGAGTTGAGTAAGTTTTGTCAATTACCTTTGGAAGCTACAAGTGAATACAGGTTCTTATAACCTAATACCAGCACAAAAAATTACTAACATTTGCTTTTATCATATTTGTATAACTGTGGAACTCACAAGGATGCTTTTGTGAAAGAACTGAGTGTTTTAATTCTTAGTGAGAGAATTTCGAACCTGAACCTATGAGTTCTTTATCTGAGCATGTTCTTTCAATACTGATCGTCAGTCTACAACGGCTCTTTCCTTCACAGGAATCTCTCAGAGATATAAACATGTTGACAGCAGTCTTCTCCTCTCAGACTCCATACACCCAAACTATTGTACTGGGTCTGCTTGAGATGGATTTAAGTGTTGTCACAGTTACTTGAACAGTGCTGCATTGTAAATTTGTGACCAAAATAATGCTGATAATACACCAATATTTTAGCTATTGCTGAACAGTTTTTTACGTAGTCAAGGCCTTCTCTGTTTCTAACTCTACCCTCCCTGCCAGCAAATAATCTAGGGATTTTCAAGAGGCAGGGAGGGGACACAGATGGGACAGCAGTCCCAAAGACATATTCAATACCATATAATATCACTGTTTTAAAAATTTCAGGTAAAAGCATGGGTGAGGTATGAGAAGGTGAATTTTTCAAAGACAGCCATTGCTCGGAAACTGGCTGGACATTGATTCACTGGTAGGAGGTGGCAAGTGTTTTGGTATACTGTTATTGTTCACTTTCATTTATTAGGCTGTCTTTATCTCAGCTTATGAGTTTTCCTCACTTCTGTCCTTTCAATTTTCTCCTCTGTACATCTGACTGTGGGAACAGTGAGCAAGCAACTGTGTGGGAGCTTAGCTGCCACATCTTATGCATTGATAGGATCTTGGTTTGCTGGAATACTTGTTCATTTGTTTTTGATAGTCATTCAGTAAGATTTCCTTCTCCTATATGCCAGATGAAGAAACAACAAAGTAAAGTTTGCAATGCCTGTTTGAAAACATTGCCAAAAGGTCGCAGAATCATTGTTATTCCACTCAATATCTTAAACATTAGAATTTGAAATGAAAGAACTTAAATCTTTCCTTTGACCTTTTTTTCATGAAACATGCTTGATGCCTGAGGCTTGTATCATTTATGAAGATGAATCCTATACTTAGTTGTTGGCATGAGAAGAAGTTAGTCCTTGGCACAGAGAATGATTGTATACCTCTCCAAAGAGCCTTGCAGTCACAGCAGCAGTGAAATCCAAAACAAGTGCAGCAGTCTTTAGGGCAAGACATTTCTAGTGTAATATTACTATTGTAAATCAAGAGCTTTCATTTTAGATTGTCTACTTTCACTAATTTCTCAGTGTAACTCCAAACCCCTTCAGGATGTAATATGCAAAAAAACAGTGTAAATGTTTTTCAGTATATACTCTCCTGCGTAAGGAGCTGAATCACAAGAGATCATAAAGGATATGAACAAAACAACAACAATAACAAAAGGACCAGCAGATCTGAAGTTTGTATAGCAAAATATGTACTCATCTATATACACTTCTAGGGAGTCCCTGTCAATAGTTTTGTTATATTTTCATGCCATGACAATGAATATTCAACAGGGAACTAAAATAGAATTAAAGATTTTGTGCATTAGGGGGTAGGATTTTAAAATCAAAAGTAGTGTCAAACAAAGGAACTTAAAAAGTAAAAGTGTAAGGGCTGTCATACTGATGGAGAGAAGATGAAAACCCTGAGATTGTAGGAGCAGCTGCTAGACAGTATCTCAGAATTGGCAAAATACTTAGCTCAGGGACTGAGAATTATATCACATACTAATGAAAATCTGCAATATACCTGGAATAGATAGATTAAACATAGCAATTACAATATCAAAAGTGTGAAGTGAGACAGTATTTTGAGACATTTTAAAATAATAAAAAAAGTTATAACCTATGACCCTATCTTATACTATTTATTAGAATGTACTGGATTCTCAAAACAAGCAAGCAGGATCTAGCTGGAAATATTTTACTATTTTCCTACACTTCTGATCTTTAAAGAGAAGAATGAAATTTTAATGTGTGTCCATTGTCTATTGAAACCAGTAAAGTTATTTCCATTTCCAGGGTTGCTGAGAATTTGGAAAAACATTATTCTGAGAAGAATAGATCAGTAGGCAGAATAAATCAGTATCAGGAATCAAAGAAATAACAAAATATGTCTGTTACAGATTTGTTTCATATTTCTGCATAGCAAAGGCAAACAAATGCAGAAAGGAAATGATTTCTGCTTTAGACTGATCTAAATCACTTCCAGATAACATACCAGGAGGACTTACAACAATGGAAAAATCATCCTCTGTTTCTTGCATTAGCATACAGGAAAGTTGATTACTGAAAAAAAAAACTCCAGCATGTGCTTCAGAAATCTCCCTTTCTTACATAAATTTTGAACATATAATGTCACAAATTATGAAATTGCACACTAAACCACTTTGTTAATGGAGATGCGATATAATGCAGTAGTTATCGTTACTTGAGGTTCCTTAAATTTGAATGAATGATGAGTTTTCTTCATTTCTTTGCAGCCAAGCCCAGAATATATACAGGAATGAAAGAGGATGCTTGTGCAAAGTAGGAAGAGCTGAAGCAATGCTATATTATTCTGTACTATTGCTCCTAAAAAAAAAAAGACAAAATGTAGTTATAATTATTCATAATATTTCAAGATGAGCTGTCCAACTCTCATCTTGAAAACTTGGATTTTTTTTTGTATAGGTTAAGGTGAGTCTACTAGCCAGCATGCTCATTAAAACAAAAGTGTTTTTAGAAAGAGATTGATAAAAGAATGTTAAAATCAGTTGTATATAAAATAATGACAGTCCTGCAAAGCACAAATAAATCACTGGTTGCCTTTATATCGTAAATATCTGTGAAAGAGTAGTATTAGAAAGGAGTAAACTCGGATAAAATTACAGGTCTCCATTCTTGGGCTGCTTACTTCATTGATTTAATATATGATGTGTTGAGCCGAAAGTAGCAAGATGTTGGCCCTAGTAACTGATAATGTATGTTTCTGTAAGGCTCATATAAGACACAAGGTAAATGGTAACGTGAAATACACATTCTAAGTTTAACCTATGACTATATTTCAAAGTCTGTCAATTCTGTTAAATAAAAATATGTATATATAATTTACACAATAATCATAGAATCACAGAATAATCTGCGTTGGAGGGGACCCTTAAATGCCATCTAGTCCAACTCTCCTGCAATGAACAGGGGCACCTACAGCTACGTCAGGTTGCTCAGAGCCCCGTCCAGCCTGACCTTGAATGTTTCTAAGGACAGGGCTTCCACCACCTCTCTGGGCAACCTGTTCCAGTGCTTCACTAACCTTACTGTAAAAAACTGCTTCCTTATATTCAATTTAAATCTCTCCTCTATTAGTTTGAAACCACTTTGCCTTGTCCTATCACAACAGACCCTGCTGAAGAGTCTGTCTTCTTTCTTATAGTCCCCCTGTAGATACTGAAAAGCTGCTATCAGGTCTCCCCAGAGCTTTCTCCTCCCCAGGCTCAGCAGCCCCAGTTCTCTCAGCCTGCTCTTGTAGGGAAGGTGTTCCATCCCTTCGATCATTTTTGTGGCCTTCCTCTGGATGTCCTCCAACAGGTCTATGGCTCTCCTGTGCTGAGGACTCCACATCTGGATGCAGTACTCCAGGTGCCTTCAGCAGTTCCCACTGAAATAAACGGCCAGCAAATTCAGCCGCATGTAACTGGCCTAGTAAATGTGCTTGTGAGAGGACATAAGAGGAGGATAAGTTGAAAATAATATTTTCCCATAGTCTTTTTTTCAATCTGCTCTTTTCCATCACTTTTGGATGGTAAAGATAGAAATGAGTTCTATGCCATTCTCAGCAAGTGCTAATACAGTGTTTGGTCTGCCTCAAAGTCAGAGTCTTTCTTTAAAAAAAAAAAAAATTTAAATAACAACCTTGTGTCATTCTGCTTGCCTGAACAAATGCTCACTTTTTTTGAAGATAGTGTGGTCCTGCTGTCTTATATAGGCTTTTCTTTGCTTCTCCCCTCAGGACTACTTACTGTATGCTTACTTTCAAAGAAAGATATTTATTTGTCCTGAATATAAACAAGATATTGCAGGCTAATTTACTTTGTTGTCCTTGTAAGAACAGCTAATTAGGTTTCATTTTTGAAGAAATTCACTCAAATTTAGGGTCCTCATGGTTGGTGTAGCTAGAATCAAATGTAGAAGTCACCATTCATGTACAATCTTCTGGCCGTAAGGCCAAACGTGCATCATGCGTACTGCACTCAGAGACACCAGGCAGAATGCAACTAAAATGAAAGTGGTAAGGAAAATACACATGAATTTTCTCAAATGAGTCCCAAGCTGGGACCTGTCTTCCAAAAATTCATTGAGTAAATGTTTGAAGGCCTTAACTCTTAGCTTTATGCTGGAGTTTTATGATTCCTTTCTATGTAGTTCATGCTATTCAGTAATAAATCTCTAGACATTTCAGTGTGGGACCTGTCATGGTTTTATGATTTTCGGTTATTGGTACTCCACATCATAACATCATGTAGTGAATGTACCTGTTCCTCAGAAGAGAAGGACTACTACAGTCCCCACGGTACTTTGCTCCTCTGTTACCATTTCCAGCCGGAGGGAAAAGATAAAAGCTCGCAGTATAAAAACTTGCAGATCACGAGACCTCGTCCCTTTTTTCCGCCGTCTCTCGTCTTGGCAGCACCTCGCTCTCCAGCCGTCTTATCGTCGGTAGTAGAGTAAGGCCTACCTTGATTTTGGGACATTCTCTCTCTCTGTGTTGGATTTATCAGCTTAAATTGTAATTATATTGTACTATAGTGTGTTGTTTTGCATTCCGATATTTTATTTAGTAAATTAGTTTGTTTCTCCTCAGATTGTTGCCGCTGTTCTTTGCTCTCAGGGCCATCTCCCTACCCTTTTCCCCTTTCCCCTTTTCCCGGGACGTGGGCCCTTGGGTCCCCCGTCCCCTTTGTCACGGAACCGGGCCTAACGCCCGTAAACCGTTGACAGGACCTCAAGAGGCCAAGGAGCTAGTCAACTCTGTCCACCTACGCAGTCTTGGTTTTGTAATGTTTTCATGATTGTGTTGAGTGCCATTTTACACACTGGAAGGACTCAGAACAAAGTCAGAAAAAATCGTGTTTGTATTACAATGATGCCAAGTCAGAACCATCACACCTGCTCATTTTTGCAACTCTCAAAGATCACAGCTACTCCCAAACCAAAACCAGAAGTTGTCATCAATCCAGACACTTGTTTTCAAGGTTGTAGACAACATTGTGCTATTTCACTGTGCTTTATACTGCCCTCCATGACGTGCAAACTGGATAATCAGTGTAGCAGCATAATGGCATAGTCCTCTGTAAAATCAAGGACATGTACACCTCTAATTAAGCTCACTGGTTTTTCCTCCATTTCTCTTCTTCAGAAGTTGAACTCCTGAACTATTGAAATAAACACCTTTTTTCGGAGAATGCACACACAGTTTTCAGCACTTCCACAGGAACATGTTCAGCACCAGTCCCAGAAATCAAACCAAACAATGAATTGTAAAGCTCAACTTCCACTATGGTTATCACCAGTAGCGCCTCAGCAGTGAATCCAAAGACAACACTAAGAGGAGAAAAATCAAGCCATAGCAAAAGGTGTAAGACAAATACCTTCAGTATCTCTTACTGTGTATACATATTACTATAGAAACTGAAACAGTAAATACCTTATAAACATCCCTTGTATGAGCAGATAAATTAATTTCATAAAGGGCTAGGATATGAAGTTAATAGCTCTTTACAAATGGCAGAACATCTGGAACAACTTACCAAGAAAGAATGGTGAGGATAGAACTTTCTTTTTTGTGTTTTTCCAAAGTTTGTTAGATTTTTCTAAAGCACACTGTCCATTCCCTCTACTGCTGCCATGTGCAATTTCACAGAGTCTTTCTTGCAAATTGATTAGGGCAGATTTAACACTGTTACTTGTTTTACACTTAGAAACTGTGTCTACAAATTGCTATCTCCACTTTTTTTCCCCACTGGACTTCCTACCTTTTGCTTTCAGGGCCTGACTGATCTTACTGTTCTTTGTTATCGGCTGTCTATAGAGTATGAAAGTGTACAGCATTAAAGTACGAGGTGTGCAGGAGTCAACTTATTAAAAACATAGATCCGTGTTATATTAAAATTCCTTATACAGGCTCTATATTCCCAGAGGGCTGCAGGAGATCCTGTATTAGGAAATATGGAACAGCCAACATAATACTCTTTATTAGTCCCTCCTGTTGTCCGAGCAGTACATAGCTTACGAAGTAGGGATATGTAATAAGAATTAGAGAAGCACACAGGATTTAGGAAAAGCGGAGCAGGCTCTACATTTGCAGAGAGATCCTCTAGACCTACTCTCTCCAACTGCAGCCAGTTGTAAATACCAAGAGAAGAGTGTACTGATATTTGCCTGACAGACTCTTCAATCTCCAACCAAATACGCAGATTTAAGTATCAGATTTAAGGCTAGTATGTTCTTCTTTATAACTTCCCTAGCACTTCACTATTGTTCATCAATATAGATAAATATTTTCTTTGTAATGGATTTTTAGAATTTTAACTAGCAGTTCATTATCCTTAATTTTAGCTTACGTTTCAAATTTTGACAGGCAGTGTTACGTTCTAAACATAATAGAAGATTTTAAGTAATTTAAAAATGCAAAATGTTACTTTAAGTTTCTTCATATTATAATTTTCTGAAGAGTACTGCTTTATAAAAGCATGTATAATCTAAGGGAACATATCTTTCTTTTTGTCAAGGTCAGTTTGAGCTTTCTGAAAGTCATAATGTCACTACTTTGAGTAAACATACATATTATTTTCAGTCATTAGAGTGCAACAAATGCTGATATTTACTCTACCCAAAAATATGTATTTTGTTTCTTTGTGGTTTCACACTAATTTATTTTTGCTTCAGTTTACAAGGCACTGTGAGAACATTTTCATCATCTGAAATAGCTTTATCAAAGCTGAGCAACCTATTTGGAAAGTAAAGTAAACAAAGTTTCTTCTCTCTTAGTTGTAAATTGTGAGTAAAAAATTTAATAATTCTACATACCTGGGAAAATGTGCCATTACTTATTTTGGACCCCGAGACAAATACCTAAAGAATTCTTCATGGCCCAGAGAAAAGTCACATCTCATAGACCTGAACTTACGGTAGGGGTGATAATATCTGTTTGTCCTATTGAATAATGAACTACTTTGAGAGTGCTACTTTTTTCTTCTGTCTCAGAATTACTTTAGGTATTCATTTAATTCATGCAAGACATGATTCAAATACTCTTACAGTGTGTTACTTATGTTCTCATATCTTCAGAACAGATACTGACAAAAGTTTTAAGCAAAATACAAAACAAGAACTATCAAACAAGAAAAGTCATCGTTCATAATCTTCTAGGACAAAAATTAAGATTCTGAGCGTATAACTTACAAAACTGCTTAAGAAATATATGTTTTCAGTATGTTTAATATAAAGATTTCTTTGATTTGAAAATGTATTTTAGTGATAATGTGGACCTTTTCTTAAGAAAGTAATGGAGATATATAAGTAGAAATAAAAATTAAGAACCCTGAATTAAAACAAAGTTCTTGTTGCTCCTTAATATTTAAGTCAGGGTGAAATGAGTGACTTAAATTGCTTTGTGATAAACCATTCTGTCTGAGTTCTAGGATGCTACCATACTTTTGATGTAGTATAAGCACTGAGCTGTTCGTGTAGGTCCTGGTAAAAGCCTTCAGATCTGTTTCAGGGTTCATTTCGATCTGAGAGACAGGATGTCTCAGGAGCAGAGGCAAGCAAACTATGCACTCAGAGCAGCAGAGGGTTACGAGATTTATTCAACGTACACACACTCACACATACATGGGCAACCATTATAGATAATCCTAATAAGCAGTAAGCAGAAACTCCCTAAGCTAGTGCAGTCTTACTGACCCTTGAGAGATGGCAAACCGCCGAAAGGAGAGAGAAGGAACATGCTAGCAGTGGATTCGATAGGTAGTGCCAGCAGGGCGTCCCCTGCTTCAAGGTGCACTTTACCTCTCTCTCCCACCACAGCCTCTCCTGCTTTTTTTCTCCCCAGGGTCTACAGGACTTTTTCCACTTGCACACCATACCCGCATGGCCAATGCATGATACAGAGCCCAAGTGGAACACCTGCTTGCAAAACAAGTCTTTGCAGAAACAAGATAAACTACCAAGGTCAGCTCTCTCTACAAAACAACATTTGTAGGTACAGCCACAAATATCACTTCCCTTAAAACAGTCAGACTACTTTGTTCCATTCAGTCAGGGGCCTTTAGGTCCCCAACACAAAATCCGTAAAATAACAGAGGATAGCTACTAGTCCTCCATCTTGTTGTGTCATGTTTGCGTTGAAAACTCGCTTTCACTAAGTGTAACACAGAACTTGAGTTGACCTCTTCGATATTTATTCATTAGTCAACGTTCAGTGCAGTACCTCGCTCAGTTTCTTGTTTAAAATTGTCACGTATGCACAGCACATAAATTTGCATTATTGTCAAGTCATTTGTTTTCAACTAGATGAAATCTACTAGAAAATCACTTCATTCTCACTGTGACCCATTTATCTTGTAGTCACACGCAGTTTAAAATGAGACCTGAAATATTAATTTGTCATTTAAATTATGCAAAATAATCCACAGGCATTCATATAATCTCATGAATCTGAGAGATGTTTTCAGTTACAGAAAGGCAGGAGATGAGTGACGTTTTTTGTTCTTTAACAGAAAAGAGGGAAAAAAGGAAGAAAGAAGGAACTGTTTTACAAGTAGAACATTGTAGAACGTTGGAAAAGTTTCACAAATATTCTCTTGCAAAAAAAAAGTCACATAGGTACTTGAACAATAATTGTTATCAGTAAATGTACATGCTCTAGACCTTTCTTTTGTATCACTATATGTTTATAATACATTCAGGTACTGTTAGATAACACCAGCCAAGATAACAATTATTAATAGCATAGAGAAAAATAAGCCTGTCCCCCTCATAGAACAGCACTGTTAGGCCAGAGTCTTTCTCTGTCTGTCTCATCATTCAAGAGTACTAGACCTGAAATGCTTCATCATGTCTTGCAAAATTTTACACTGAAAAAGGATGAGGATGTTTCTGAGATAAAGTTTTCAGTGAAAATTTCTCCCAGAATCAGGGAGATATTTTCCCTGCATTTTCTTCAAATTTTACTATAAAAATGGAATAAAGGAGTACACTGTGATAAGCTTTTGTTTCAACTTCTGCAGAAAATGAACATTGGACTGGTTCACTAAAATCTTAACATTATCTAAGAGTATCTATAGATGTTATAGAGCTATGAGATCTATCAAGCTGTTTGCTATCTTGTTTTGGGTCTGGGTAAATTTTTTTCAACAATCTAATTTGATAGCAGTACACTGCAAATCAGAATCTCAGCAGGATATTATTGGTTTTGAAGTTTTTTTTGGTGAAAAAAACCCAAACATTCTGTGTAACCATCTCTGATGTGATTTATCAAATGCAGATTTTTCTACATTTCCCACCTGCTTTCCCTTGTCCTCTTTGGGTCTGCAGGAGCTAAGCATAAGTGAGAAAAGCCAGGCACATGAGTACAAAATGAATGGAAAAAAAAACAGGAGGAAGCTTCAGCAGTTTTCCCAAAGCTGTGCTTGTTTGTTTTACTTGCAATGAATCTCCTAGCTTCATCAAATGCAGCAGTGCCAATATAGTATGCCTACCTGCAAGTACTAAGGCCACAGGTTTTAGTAAGTCTACACTACTTCTAAGGACAGTATTTCACTCTGCTGTCCTTGCCATATGTGTAGAAAGACAAGAAGTGTGAAAAGAGGTGGGGTTGCCAGTGATTCATTGTCTTGTGGCCTGAGTGGAGAAATATGCACACCTGCTGTCAGCATGTGTCATTAATTTTAGTCTGGAGAGTTTTTCTAGGCTGGAGTTTTAACTGAAATAGTCCTGAAAAGGACCACCTATTTCCGCAGTTGTTCCAGCTGATGTTTTGGCATGTTCTTATGTTTCTAAGTACTGTTTTCTGACAGTGTCCTATGCATGTCACTTTTTTTCATGTAGGCTTCTGTCTTCTTTTCACAGATGGTGAACTGAGCAAGTGAGAAAAGGAGTATTAATCTTTCTATATAAATTTGTCTGTTCTGAAATTGGAAATGCTCCTCAGTGGAAGAGATTTTATTATCCTCACTCAGGAACTAGGAAACCGAAAATAACAGTCTTAAATCAATTTCTACTTGGCAACTGTGATAAAAGTTGTAATCTGGTTTGGAATGTTTGTTCCTTGATTTTTTCCTTTGTTCCTTCCATGATCTGGAGAGCTTGTAGAGCGAGCACATCTTCATTCACCTTTGCAGAAAAATACATGATTCAGGCTTAGGCTACTGAGTTGGCAGAAGGACTGGAGATCCTGGAGTAAAGGTAAAACAAGGCAAGACTGCAACCTACCCTAGCACTGGAGGAAACCTGTAACTTAGAGGCATATCTCCAACAGGCAGCTTGTTCAGAAAGGAAATAGAACAACATTTCCCTGCATCTCTCTAGGTTTTCTTGGAAGTTTGTCACATAGTATATCCACCTTGTTATAGCCTAACTATGTCACTTCCCAAGATGATATAATTAAAAACGTGTAGTAAGTCATAGAAATGCTCAAGTGTTCATAGAGATGTTGCAAACTAATTTCCATGCTCACTTCTAATTTCTTTCTTTTTTGAACTTTGACAAATTTTATTTCTTGCACTGAATAATTACATGGTTAATATTTGTCTTAAAAATGACTCTGAGGCAAAACAAGGGAGTGAATATCCCTGGAGCTCTTTTGAAGGCTTTCATCTCTTAAACAACCTTGGTAGTCTTGCAGTACAGTAGAGTAAATTTAGTTTACAAAAGGCTAGATAATTACAAAGATGTAACAAAATACTGCATATGAAACATTATTAAACTATGGGCATGTATTAGCTGAATAAAAAAGCATTTCAGTTGTTTTCTAGTTACAGACCTAAAGTTGATTGTGTTAACAAAAGATGGTGCTCTATATACTGAGGGTGAAGAGGGAAATGGGAGACAATGGTGGAAACTGAAAAGTCTGCACTCTCAATGGTATTGACATGTGCTTCACAGAACTGTGTATCCTGAACAGCAGAAGTCAAGAGTTGCATGAACTGAGTTCTTCAGTAGATAAATGGATTCAACTGAATAAGGAACAGGTATCACAACACATTTGGGAAGGGGAAGGGGGAGGGGAAAGGG
>NC_034412.1:34952643-35156734 GCF_002078875.1 Numida meleagris | reverse complement strand
GGGAGGGGATGGGATCAGGGCTGCTGTATTCAATTCTCATAATTAATGGAAAATAAAAACAAGATAATAATAAAACAAAAGCAAAACCAAAACAAAAGCCATGCAGAAGCAAAAGGAGAAAACAATTATTCTTTACTTCCCATCAGCAAGCAGTATTGAGGTACATCTTGGGGAGCAGGACCTCAGCATGTTTATTGATTACTCAGGAATACAAACACTTTCATAATTCTCCTTCTTGATCCCCAGCTTTTAAAGCTAAGTGTAATGTTATACGGTATGGAATACCCCTTTAGCCAGCTTAGGCCAGCTGCCTTGGTTGTGCCACTCACACATCTTGCCCACACCCAGCCTACTGGCCTTTGGGAACAGCGTATAGAGAGCCAGCCTTGACAGGAAGCCAGCAAAACCCAAAACAGCAGCGTGATATCAAGGCTGTTTTAGCTACAGGTGCAGAGCACAGCTTCTGTGGGCTGCTGTGGGGAAAGTTAACTCTATCCCAGCCAGACTTAGGACAGCTTTATATATTCTTTAAGAGCACTAGGGGAAATACTGTAGTCAAAATAACACTGGATGAATTTGTATTTGAAATTATCTGCATCAATTAAAAAAATATCTACTTATGATTAATTTGAAATTTTTTACAGGCCTGGAATAGCTAATAACCTTGATTTGACTCATGTGCCACCTGCAATCACTGTGGAGAAAATAACATGCAGTAATCTACCTTGGCTCACAACTGGCTTCTGACCTGTTCTGTCACTGTCAAGTATAATATGGTATTTTCGGCATCATCTGAGAAGTTCTAGGAACTGCACTTTTGTGTGAGAGCATGAGCAGGAGACTGAAAAAGTAGTCAGCAGCTCAGGAAGTTATAGTCTGCTGTGAAGAGTTGGAATATGATAAGAAAATAGTAGAAGTGTAGATCAGAAAGGAGGAGATTTAGAACTGAGAGCACTTTAACAAGATGAGCTTTTGAAAGGCTTAGTGCCAAGCAGATACATGCAGTATTCTAATTCACAGTACACCTGAATCTAGCCAGCAGGAGAAAGATACTATGATCCCCTGACAATGATTGTTAGTCTTTTACCACAGTCTCCCAAGAGAATGTAAATAGCAGAATTGTAAGGAATTAGATAAATGCACAAAAGAAGCCTCATAGCAAATGACTTTTTCAACTGATGAAAAATACTCCCTGTAGGCAAATTGCTATGACTCTAGCAAAGGTTATAAGCATCAGGGCCCTGGGTGCTGACCCTTAGGAGTCATGCCTGTACCTTGCTGTGTGTACTGTTGATGTGACCCTGGCCAGTGGATGGAGTACCTGTTTTGACCTCAAACCTCTCTGTTATTGTGGTCTTTCCTGGCCACCTTTGTAGACCTCATCTTGATCACCATTGCTGCACCTCATACTGACCTGCTTACTCAAAGCTCTGGCCTAATTCTGCGCTTTCTCATCATGAACTTATTTGTCCTGACTGCCTTGATGGCTTGCACTCCTCCCTCCATGGGGCAGTAGGACAGACCCTGGCTGATGAGGCCCTGCCCAGATGGCCCTAGGATCCCAAAAGAAAAATATTTGAGGTTTGCAGAGGTACTTTAAAAATGGTATCACCCAAAGGCTCCCTATAACTGGGACTTTCCTAGGAAGAGGCATGCTAAAATTTGAGCTTTTGAGTTCTTTGGTTTAGATGAAGCTAATGACAAATTTTATTATTCCAGTAGGAAAATTTACTATGACTTAAATGAATGAGAAAAGACACAGTTGCAGGTACAATAAATACCAGTCAATTAACATGGAAATATTTTTACTATTTTAACCTCATGACTATTTGTGTGACTTAGCTATGCTGTTTCTTTCACCTGTCCCGTAAACTGTGATCATCTGCTCTAATCCTCCCCACATCCTGTTGAGCTAAAGTGGTGGGTGTTGATTTCCAGATTTTTCTCCATATTCCTGAGGGCTATATTCTTCCTGCTTCAACTAGAGGTTAAGACTATGATGTTATCACTCTGAGACTTTGCATAAAGTCATATGAACCTATTGAGTAATCAAAGATGAACCCAGTTTTTGAGTTGATTGTTACTATGACTCCTGCAAAAAGTGGAAAAGGTGAGGCATAGATTAAAGTACGGGCAGTTACACATTTAGAATGGAAGACTTTTATCTAGAAGCTTTGAGATAAACAGCAAAAGAATCAAAAATCTTTGTAAAAGGAATCACCCTGTCCTAAGCAGCAACTTCACTGCTATAATTAGGAAGAAGACCATTCAAACAGTTCTTATGTGGTATTTTTTTTTCCTCACAATCTGCATATTTATGCAGATTGGCTTTACATAGGGATGTGTCTATCCACATTACAGCACAGTGGTAGGAAAGGTGGTGTCGGATCGGGCTATTCCTGTTGCCTGCCTCAGATACCTGCTCCAGCCTTTGCACAATGGAGTTCCCACAGCTGGGACACTCATTATTTTTCTGGTAACCTCCAGCATGTAGAGGAGGCTGGTGTATTTGGGCCACCTAGCAGTCCAGTTCCCAGATGAGGCTGACCGAGTTGTCAGGGAATGGTCAGGTGAGTTTGCATACAGGTGTCCCAGCCTCCCTGTAGGGAGCTGTATGGAAGCCTGGCGGATACTGAATTCCATGTGCTAGCACCTTGTGGATTATTAGGAGGCCACCTGGCCATGCTGCTTACTAGAGATGCAGCTGACACTGAATGATCCAGAAAGTGTTTGAGGAACTCTGAGGAGTGCTAGAAAGGCTGAACACTTGCAAGAATTATCCTCCTATAATTCCTGACTTGGGGGTCAGGAGTTACAGCTTCACAAGTTGCAGAAGGTCAGCTAGAATTTAACTGTGGGGGGGAAAAAAAAAGACACAGATCTGTAAAAATCCAGACCTGAGGCTGAAAAAAAATAGAAAATAGTGTGAAAAGAACATAACACAAAATTATAGAGTGCTAGTGATCTTGTCTAAAGTACTGGAAATATCTCCAAGCTTTAAATTTTCTGTATTAACTGTTTTTCTTGTTAAGCTATATAAGTAACACTAAGAGCTTTGCTGACACTTCATAAAATGTCAGATGGTTTAAATGACACTTACCTGATTCTCCAACCTACTGCATGCTCCAGCGGAGTTTTGTGTTGGCTGTGCCATCTCCAGCATCTTGCTCACTGGAACGTCACTCAGAACAGAAGAACAGAATCTGGATCAGGCAAGTACATTGTGGTACCTAGAAGTGGAAAAAATATGTATTTAATGCTGCAATAAAGCTCCAAGTGGTTCTCAAATGGTCTGTCAAGAGCATTCAAACTAACTACCTGAAATTTCACAAAGAACTTTCATAGAAGCACCAGGTAAGTCTTTTCAAAAGGGTTACTTTTATCTAGAGGCTAGAGACCCATCTTAGACTGAATCTTTGAACACTGCAATATAGGGGAGGAGAGTCACTCTGGAACAGATAATATTGTCATCAAATAATTTTTTTATAACTTCTGATGAAAATTAGAAGTTGTAGCTAAATTAGCTAATATGAAAGTCATTAACATCAGTATAACTCTGTGGTTTATAAAGGGCTAGAAGAGTTCCCCTGAGTACATCAGTAGAGCATGACACTTGTTTTTAATAGTTGCTTTTCATGTGTCAGTCCAGCTATGCAATTTTACTTTAGTTCTCCTCTATTTTATAAGATAAGTTAGAAGAGAATAAATGAGGCTAACTATATAGAAATGAGGTCAGGTCAGCAGCAATCCAGTATGCCACCTTCTTTTAAGGAGTGTTTTCATAGTAGGTATTGTGGCAGCTAACTGGCTCATTCCCCTTTTTATTATCTTTTTATAGATGAAATGACAAAAACTTAGTAGCACATTTTCCTTCTCCTTTATAACTTTTTTTCTACATTCACTTGCAAGTCTTGCAGGTGCTGGGGTTGGAGAAACAAGCGATTTCTTTTGTTCAAACAGTGAATTTTGTATTCACAGCAAGACCTTGAAGGCATACAGCAGAAAAATATGAAGACACTTTGGCAGTAAAATTTATCTGGATATTAATATTTGTATTTTTGATAAAAGCAGCCCAACATAATCTGCAAGATTTATTTACTGTTTTCCATATTGTACAGATGGCCTGTGAAGTTGCAAAGTCTGGTTTTCTGATCATTTGTCTCATAAATTGACTTAGTTTCTTAGATTTAAGCCTGATTTAAGCTTTTCCAGATTCGGAATTTATGGAACAGGGTGATGAGGAAGGCTCTTAAACTCCACTTTGTGTAAACAGAGCAGCTGAGTGTCCACCTAAAGTACCTGTATAGTTATGTGTGCCGCTTTGTGAAAGAAGTGGGAGGAACTGTCAGTTCACACAGACACAGAACAATGGCCTTGCTAGCATTAAGGAGTTATGGTGGGACAGCTCACATCACCAGTGTGCTGTGATGGCTCAATACAGGCTTGTAAGGAAAGATGAGCAGAGAAGACCAGAGGGTGCATAGCTCCAGTGCAGGAAACTCTGGTGTACAAGTTGTGTGAGGCCTGATGAAAAGAGGAATCAGCATGTGGACATGACAGTGAGTGTCTGCTAAAAGATGCTGGATCATAGACGTGAATGAAGCTGTTTTTAAACAAATAGAAGACTTCTCCCATATGCAGACCGGATTAAGCTATCCAGCATCTAATGGAAAGTCATGATGAAGGGCACAAAAAATCTATTATGTTTCTGAAGTGGTGCTCCATATGATACAGGCTGCACCTGAAGTACTGGGTACAGTTTTAGCCCCATCATACAAGAGTGACTGCAAAACTGTAAAGTCTGGCACTAAATTATTTGGAGGCTGAACACATAGAATGAGGGACTTCAGATTGTGCCACATGGAGAAGAGAAGGCAGAGAAGATCTACTTGTTTTTTTTTCCACTGGGGGAAAGTTATAGAGAAGAGAGATATAAATTGTTACCAGGGATATACAGTAAAAGAACTGGAGAAAACACCAGATATGAGGGGAAAAAAATCACAACAAGGGCAGTTATGTGGCAAAGGAGGCTGCTTAGAGAAGCTGTGGAAACTCCATTCTTAGAAGTATTCAAAAATTAACCAAACCTGGGGCAACCTACTCTAATGCTGATGTTGTCACTGCTGTAGTTGAAAAGTTGGGAGAGATGATCTTTGGATACCTCATCCAATATAAATTCTTCTATGAAATTAGGTGTTGGATTAAAAAATAATGTGGTAGAGGAGGGAAGCAGAATATGAAAACATGCAGAGATGTGTGATTGGATGGATGTTATTTTCTTAGGATATTAAATTAAACACTGCTAATTTCAAACGTATAGACGGGGGAAACAGTCCTATTTGTATTTATGTAAAGGTGCTATTGCCTGCAGTCTTGTGAGGGCCTTCTGTAGCTGTGTTTCAAACAATACAACTATTTTTGGTCACTTTCACTTTGGTCAAGATGAAATTGTTAGATCTCAAATTTCCTATACTGAAAGTATTATCAAAAGTAATTCAGTCATTTCCAAAAACAAATGAGCAAATAAAAGAACTAAAGAAAATGTTTATAACCATTTAATTAAAACTCTGCTTTTTAGTAATGTGTGCAAGTTTGGCAGCCTAGAAAATCTGCACCAAAGTTCACAAAGTCACAAGTGTTTAGTTCACATAATTACAGAAGAGATTTCTTGGCAATGATTATTTGGTCTCCAGCAGTCTCTTCACAATGAATGTACTCCATCTCAGATCTTCAGAGGCAAGCAGAACTTAAGGTATAAAAAAGGTTTCCTGCAGGAGCAATGCGGTGAAAACCAGGGAACAGAAATCAATGATGCTGTTTGTAACACAAGAGCAGAATTTGAGTAACATGACTGAATGGAGGGCCCACAAAAGAGAGTGGAGGTGAAAGGAAGGAGGAGAGTTTTATTGTAGAAGTGGGAGGATTTATGATCACTGAAGTATATTCTTCTCCAGAAATGGAAACTAAATCCTATTCTCATTACCTTCCTGTGAATTCGTAACTTTAAAAAGTTACTAAATCTTTAATCACAGTATGGTGTTATAATTTTGTTTTTCTCTCACTGGATTTCTGACCAGAATGGATTATGTTTGCTGAACAGGCCAATCTCGTGAAAGACACTGTATCAATCTCTTAATTTGAAAAAAGAAAGATGTATACAAAAGAAAGCAGAAGATAACAGAAAGAAAAATGTAGGTTCGGTGACAAGAGCAGATGAGTGCAGCTCTGAGGAACAATCTCAACCTTGACTTCATCTTACCATCTCCATGTGATTTGGGCAAGTTACTTAACCCAGATTTTTCACAAGCATCAATAATTTGGATGGTTGGACCAGATGATCTTAGAGGTCTTTTCCAACCTTAATGATTCTATCATTTCCCTCCTACATGAAATACTGGTTTTAAGTTGCTTTGTGTGTCTACCTTTAGGATGACATGCCTCATGCTCCCCAAGCATGTATTTCTAGTCCTTACAGTCAGCTAGCTCAGATGGAGGTTCCTCCAGTGCAGGTGGTTACAGTTTGAAGAAATAAATGCCCTCTACAGATCTTAATTCAAAAAATATTTGAGTTATCACAGCAGCAACAGAACTGAGGGCTACGTACAGTTGAAGACAATCCTAGGGAATGCTTAACAGTCTCTTAAAAAAATTCATCTCCAGGTATCACATACCAGACCTCAAATCATTAGATTCTTCTCATCTCTTTCCATTTATAAAATAAAATTCCCATTTCATTATCATAGAATCATAGAATGGCCTGGGTTGAAAAGGACCTCAAGGATCATCGAGTCTCAACCCCCCTGCTAAGTGCAGGGTCGCCAACCACTAGACCAGGCTGTCCAGAGCCACATCCAGCCTGGCCTTGAATGCCTCCAGGGACGGGGCATCCACAACCTCCCTGGGCAACCTGTTCCAGTGCGTCACCACCTTCTGTGTGAAAAACTTCCTCCTAATATCTAACCTAAATCTCCCCTGTCTCAGCTTAAAACCATTCTGCCTTGTCCTGTCGCTATCTACCCTCACAAACAATCGATCCCCCTCCTGTTTATACGCTCCCTGCAAGTATTGGAAGGCCACAATGAGGTCTCCCCGGAGCCTTCTCTTCTCCAAACTAAACAAGCCCAGTTCCCTCAACCTTTGCTCATAGGAGAGGTGCTCCAGCCCTCTGATCATCCTGGTTGCCCTCCTCTGAACTCATTCCAAGAGCTCCATGTCCTTCTTGTGCTGGGGGCCCCAGGCCTGGACGCAGTACTCCAGATGGGGCCTCACAAGAGCCGAGTAGAGGGGGACCATCACCTCCCTCTCTCTGCTGACCACTCCTCTTTTAATGCAGCCCCCATTATCCTTCAGGGCATTTGAGAAAATGAACTAATTCATGTTCAAGTAGCAATTTGATACTGTACTGCTGAGTGCTATAAATGGAAGGCAAAAAAAAAAGATAAGATTAATTATTCTACATTTACAGTGCATTGCAAGGAACGTGCAGCAAATCATATATGGGGATGTACAAAAGAAGAATATCTGCTTTTTCTATTGTATTTATATTTATATCTATAAGACAGGGTACAATCTCATTTCTTGTGCCCATGTAACTAATTACTATAATATAAAATACAGAGGATACTTAGGCTATAGTCTTCTTTAAATAAAAAAGATTTAAAATTAAATCAAATTAATGGAAGAAAGCTGTTAGCAGTCAGGCTACATGTAAACACCAATGCATTTGACTTTTGCCATCACCAGTGTCTGGTGCTGGTCGTCATAACACCTTGTTAACTTCCAGAATCCCCAGCCTGACTTGAAAAGAGGGATCAGTGCAACGCCTGGTGGGCTCTCAGTACCACTCTCTTTCTCATCCCCTCTGCTGCATATTGGTAATTTGTGCTGCACATAGCAACCCTAAGTACAGCTAATTATTCTGTTATGTCAGGACTTATCCTGCTCCAGGAATGTGAAACACTATTTGATCTAATTACTCTTACAAGAATCAGCATAAATTAAATCTTCACCTAGCAACTACAGCATTACCAAAGTACACTAAGCAAGGAAACAAACCATACTTTCTGTTTTCCAACACAGGCTACAGTAGATGAGCCTGCAGGAGATTTTTGTGACTCCCATTCCCACATCCTTAAAACCATATTACATGCACCCAGTTTAAACAGATATGCAGGTGCCTGTAGTTTTAAAATACTTTTAGACAAGCTAACATGACATTGAAGCTGGGAATACATCATTCATAGAATCACATAATCATCTAGGTTGGAAAACACCTTCAAGATCAAGTCCAATTGTCAGTCTGACCTATTGAGTCCCATCATTAAACCATGTCCCTTAGTGCCATGTCCACACTTAAACGCTTCCAGGGATGAGGGACTCCACCATTCACTGCAAAGCCCATTCCAATGCTTGCACACCTTCTCTGTAAAAAAATTCTTCTTAATGTCCAATATAAACCTCTACAAGCACAACTTGAGACCATCTCCCTATGTGCTCTAACTCATTACTTGACAAAAGAGTCCGACACCCTCCTTGCTGCATCTCTCCTTGTGGAGGCAAATGAGGTCTCCTCTCAGTCTCTTCTCTAGACTAAACAACCTCAGTTCCCTCAGCCATTCCTTGTAACTTTTGTTTTCTAGTCCCTTCACCAGCTTTGTTGCTCTTCTTTGCACACTCTCAAGGAACTCAGTGTCCTTCTTGCAGTGAGGGGCCCAAAACTGAATGCAGTGTGAGGTCTCACTAGTTGCATGTACAAGGGAAAAGTCATTTTCCCAGTCCTGCTAGCCACTCTATTTCTGATGCAGGTCAGGAATCATTAGCTTTCTTGGCCACCTGGGCACACTGCTTGCTCACATGTCAAACATTTTACTAAAAAACAGATAAAAAACAGCCATAGCCTTTGCCTTATCTACTAAGCAAGTCATCTTGTCATAGGAGATAAGTTCAGTCAGGCAGGACCTGTCTTTCAAAGACTGGCTACTTCTGATAATTTGGCTGTCCTGCATGTGCCATGTGAGAGACGCGGAAGAGAGCCAGTATGACTCACGCAACCAGTTCCAGATATAGTTATGACAGAGTGCCTATGGCAATACCTATTTCTCTTGCAAGGAGTTTGGTGGCAGTAACCAGCTTCAGCTTTCAGATGTCAGGAGCACAGATTTCCATGCTCCTGCAATACCTTCCCCTAGTCCTCTTGTTATTTCCCCCTCTAGGAAGACGACAACACTTTGTCACTTGCTAGAGGTACAAGCGGGCACTACTGGTGCAGGTGCTATAATTCTTAACTAGGCAATATGTCATCAAGGAAGGCAACTGAATTTGTGCCCATTTTTCCATCATGTGGAGTACAAAATTGATAATATGCTAATAGTAGTTAACAGCATATTAACAGTTATGTGACATTTAGGTATGTGACAAGTATGTAATATGTGACAAGTGAAAACTTGTCAATGTTGTTATTCCTTTACATAAAATGAGTCTTCTACAGGATCATTTGTTTCCAAAATCATTACATCAAAAAGAGCATTGTCATATTTTTTATCTGTACATATGATATTTGTGAGAGACAAGAATCTGACATTATCAGTGAGCTTAAGTCCTTGCCTCGACATAGACAGCAAACTTCACCACACTATCCTGAGCTTCTTTTTTCAACTGTAGGGAAGAAAATCACTGAGCACTTCATTTCTCAGTCTTTTTTATTTAAAAAGGCACCCCAAATATACAACAAATTCCAGTCATGGCTATGTTGGTCTAGCAACTTTGATATAAGATTTTTGCCATGGAGTCTAATCTTATAGTCTACAGGTATTTTTATAACGCAGGCTTTCAAAAACAGTTCTAGAGGGAGGTTGGGGGGATAATCAGAGGGTTTTTTTAAAGAGATTCTGAGCATTAGTGGTAGAGTTAATTGGTGAACTATTAAACTATAGGTTGCAACTTATAGCAGCTCTTTTCACAACAATTTCTTAGTGATCACCCTTTGCTACCATTAAAGGCCTATCTCATCTGTTTTAGCATGAAACACTGTAAGATGGTTTGTTACCTGCTGATAATAACCTACCAGCAAGGACAACAGTTTAATTAAATACTAAACCTCCTGCTGGCAAATAACTGGCTTCCAAATACTTCTGCTGCTCTTCCCTTGTTTTTTTTTTCACCAAAAAAAGAAAAGAAGAAAATCGTTTTCCTGATTTTACACTGGTACATTAATTTATGAATGGAAGACAAAAAGCTTTTATTAGCTGCTGAGGTGCCTGAATTCTTTGTGTTGTTATCATGATATAAGAACTGTCCTTATTTACCCATGAATCCTGATGGAGCCCCAGAACACTGGTCAGCTAAAGGATGTGAAGATGTCCCAGTCCAGACCTCTCACAGAGATTTGCAGAATATTATCGAAAAGGTGGCCCTGGCTAAGTGACATCTCTGCTTACACTGAGACAGTACAGACAGCTTAGATGAAAATGATATCTTTCTGCAATATTTCTTCCTTCAGATTCGTTCAGAGCATGGGATCATAGCACCAGCTTTGGTAACGGCACTGGCTGAAGAAGAGCAGAAGATCCTTCGCTACTAAGGAGCCTTTGAAATGAGCATCAATTAAGGTTCATTGTTCAGCAAGGAAACACTGAGAAAGTAAGTTTGCTCTGGCATCAGTTATGTAGAATTAGAGGCCCCTTTGTCTATGAAAGAATAATCTGTGTGTTTAGGTACTAGGGACTTGCTGTATAATTCCATCCCTTTGAACTCCTGCTTAAAAGAGATCTTTGAGCAATTATTCCCATGATCCATTAGCAGTCCGTTCTACCCAAGTTTGGCCCTCGCAGAGAGAAGTGTGTCAGCTTGTTTGCAAATATGTCAACATTTATTCCCAGAGTTAACTGCTGCTCTAGCAAAGTCTGTAGAATGGAAACTGGAAATCTGGGCTGTGTGAAAATAAAGAATAAAAAAAATTGGGAACTACATATAAAAAAATAAGATGTTGCTTCATGTACATTTCTCAGAGTGATAAATAGCAGATAATAAATAACAGATGGTAGGGACTTCCCCTCTCCATTTCTGAGCAATTTTCAAACTTCAGAAACTAAGGGAAAGACAAATGTCTGTAATTTAAAAGGCAGGCTAGTGATGGACAAACACAAAAGGCAGCTTGCCATCCCAAGCAGTGGCATTTTTCCTGCTACCTCAGTTGTATACAACTCACTACAACTTCACACTGAGAGCCAAGAAGTATTTATAGACTGGTGATAACAACTTGAATTTCCATTTTCAGGCACAGTATGTTTTACCATGTCATGATGGCCTGTGCAGAAAAGATCATCACTAGTTATGATCCATCTATGACAGTGATACTGAACAACTTTGTTAATGCGTGATATCTTTATAGGTAATATATCATAAAATTGTAATAGAAAAATAGCTAGATCTGCCTCATCGAGATTAGGAGACTCAGAATTTAACAGCTCCTAAAGATAATTCCAATTTGTCCTAAAAGATCTCATAGATAAAATTTTGTTTTTATTAAGACAGCAGCCAAAAAACTGTTACCATGTACTAAAATACACTATTTTGGGATTCTGTGGCAAACTAAGACATACAACTGCTTAGAGCTAATATGTTAGAGTAAAAACAATTGCTCTGCGCCCTTTTTGCATTTATGTGTGTGAAGTTGCTGCAAATTTTGCCCTCTGAAAAGAAAGTAAATAAACAATACACTTGAAAAGCAGAAATATTTTAGCATGCATACACAGTGAGTGGGTATGATTGAGTTGTTCTTGTTATGCCTAAAACACTATAGATTTACTCTAGAGAATTGGCAGCATATTTTGAGAATTCTTAGTGCATTATATTGATGTAATTTAATTAATCTTTAAAAACACTATCCTTCATTATGAGTTTAAAAGTGTACATAAAAACATGACTGCAAGGGTATTTACTGTCCTTGGTTTTAGCTTTTGCTGATGGTGTAGTGATGAATGACAGGATGTAGCAACAAGACCTTGTAATGTAGAAAAACAACTGAGATAAAAAAATGAACTTATGTGCAGACTAACAAATTTATTCCAACAGTTGAGGTTGGGCTGCTGTCTTTTATTGATTCCTGAAAGCCCTTTCCTGATTCCTGAAAGTGATACCCTGTGCTAGCCTCTCCCTGCAGAAATGATCTATTTTACATCATAAAGCACATTATTTTGAAAGAACACAGAGAAATTATTCCCACATATTTCCATTCCTTTCTGTGCTGGCTGCACAAAGCTGAGCTCACTGAATTTGTCAGAACTGTGCACCTGACAGTAGAAAGTTTGTATTAAATATACTACTGGCCACAGCCTGGAAGATGTTCGTGCAAAGGAACGTAATAGCAAGCTGAAGTGAGATGGGATTTTTCATTCTTCAGAACAAATCTAGCATATTATTCATACTACTCAATTGCTCCACATCTGCCTGTATCTCTGCTCCCTGCAATCCCTTTCTATTTTCAGTCAAAGTCTAGGACACCTTAGAATGGAATTGACAATAATACTGTTTTCTCCAGAGAATCAAACAATTTTAAAGGCAGAAGGATAGATAATGTTACACTCTGAGGAGTTGGCAAAGGTGACCTTTATTGTTAGAATCTGCAAAGCTAAAGTAATTGTGACAGGCTATAAAGTTCTTTATATTCTTAGAGTTCAGAATAGTCCAGTAGGCTCCAAAAGAAGGAATTCTATACCTCCATTTGTTCAAAGATCATTTTATAGTAAGTCGATCGATGTTGTTGTTGTATATCTTTCCAAGAGAAAATAACTGAGTGATATCTTTCCATTTGTCAAGCACATGTCAAATAAATTAGTAACTGTAAGCAGAAATGAACACATTCATAATGGGCAAAGGAACTTCTGTGCTATTGTCTATCTGGAAACTACAGCAAAACATAATGAAGTAATGATAATCAAGAATTTCTCCTGCAATATCACAGTTTTAAAGGAAAGCAGCACATATATACCTGATGTATATAGAAGAAATCATAAATATTGTGTACATGCACAGTTAGGAGAATTTCTGGGTTTTACAGAGGTAATTTTTGCAGGTCTTAAAAATACAGTCCTTCACAAGTTCCTCCCCTACACATCCTTTTCCTCCTTCCTTTGGATTTCATTATGCAGAAAGTGTTATTTTGACAGCAAATTCATGAACGCAATTGTTCAGTTGGCTTACTAACCAGACAATACTTTCCTTGCATACTGCTATCTGCTACTCTATCTCTGTAACACCATTTTCAGTAGGATTCCACTTGAATGCAATTTTCAGTTCCTTACATACATTTAATGTTCTTTCAGGAGTATACATTAAGTTGGTAAATAATTTTTCTCCCAGTCCCTTATCTCTCTTTGCTATGTTCACTAGTCTCACAGAAGTGTCTTTTTTTTTCCTCCTTCTCTTTTCTTTGTGAGTTTGTTAAAAAACAATGACAAATTTTCACTGACTAGCACCAATTTTCCATTCTTTCTAATGTCTTTCCTATGGTAGAAATGGTGAAAGAGGCACCGGGTAGGTGGTTAGATATAACACTTGAAGTATATCTCTTACATTTATAACAGTCTTAAAAGGCAACTAAAAAAAAATTAAATAATTGAAGCTAAGCAGTATGAATTCCCTCATCCGTTCAGTACAAGAAAGAAATTTTGAAAAAAGCAAGAGGTTGTTAAAATTTGTAAAATACTTACAAGCCTCGGAAATCTATGTAGCAAGTTGATACGGAAACTGGGATAAAGTTTGTACTGGTGACAGCACTCAGTGCTCCACCCCCTGCTCCATTCTGTTTTACTTTCAGTTGTTATATAATAGTTTAGGACTGTGGTTATACATAATACACTGTGGAAATTATTCTCACCACAGGGAGCAGATTTCCCAACTCCATTTCTGAGCAATGCTTGAACTTGGTGAAAAAAAGAAAAACAACAAGGAGTCGAGTATATCTCCAATTTAGGAGGCAGGCAAGTATGAAGAGCAGCTGCTTACTGTCTCAAGTAACAACAGTTATGCATGCTACGTCTTATTCCATAAAAGGTGGGAAGCACATAGTTTGTGCCCTTGTACAGTCCTCTTTGTAGCATAAGTTTGTTCTCCCAGCCAGAACTCCAAAGACTTGCTGAATTTGAAAGCTGCAGCTTTTTGCTGTAATTCCTCCTCTTCTCGAAGCAGACACTGCAGGAGGGAAAGAAATTGCTTTTTGAGGCAACATCAAGAAAGAAGAGCATGGCCATGGAAGAGGGCTGGCAAGACAGAAAAGAGCTTCTCTGAAAGGGACAGCACCTAGCTTGCTTTGAGATGACAGGGCAGAGGGGTGTACTAGGCGCAAGTGACATCAGAAGAGTAGCCTTCTAAAGTTGCTGAAAAAATATTCTGTGAATTGCACTGAGCTAGAAAAATTGTGGATTTTTGCCATTAGGATAAACGTGGGTTTAGTGCCTATGATAACATAGCAGCTGTAATCCTGCAGTCCTGCATAGACCTCTCATGATGAAAACCCTTTCTTACTGTGAGTTAAACTTACACTATAGTCTTGATGAGACCTGGTAGCCATAGGAGTGCTCTAAGGTTTCCAGGCATCATTACTTAAATACATAAAGGCCATGGAATCTGGAGGCAAGAGTGAAAATAGTGCTTCCTATCTGTGCAGTCTCCTTCTGCAATACCCTGGGTGCTGGTTATAATTCTGTGCATGTCACACCCTCTGAGGTGGTAATAATACTCTGCAGTTCAACGAGAAGGTTTTAGCAATGGACCTGTCTCCTAACCAAGGAAGAGATGGGCTTCTAGGGTTAGGTGTTTCCTTCCTGTTTCTCAGTGAAATAACTTTTTTTTCAGGAACACTATTTATAAAGCCATTTATTTATAAAGCCATTTATTTATAAAAATACCAGTTAGTTTCTTGGGTTCAAACATTTTATTACAGCCAGACTCAGAAAATATATTAAAGGACCCAAATGAGACTTCTATATCTTGAACAACCATCATAAAATAAAGCAGCAGGGACTAGAACTGTTTCCAGAGAGCAGTTCTAGATGGCTGCATGGCAAAATCATTACATGAAGCAGCTTGTTGCCACTTCTCAGAGCAAGTGCACATTATATCCTCTGGTCCAATACTTGGGCCCAGCATTCTTTCAGCAGTGAAGGCACGAAAATAAAATATAGCCACACTGACTAACTTCTGTACAGGAACTGATTCAGAGTCACTACCCTGGAAAAAACTTACAATAATGTTACCCAAGCCAAAAAAGCAGAACTCACAAATTCGTGCTTTCTAGGGACATTCACATGACAGCATGTAGGTGTGATCACTGTATCGTGGTCCTTGTAGACTGTCTCACTATGGAGGGTTAAATGGAGGGTTAATATCACTTTATAAACTGATGTGCAGGCATGGGAGGTGAAATTTGCCCCCACTGGCAGCTGTTGGAAAAAAAGGCAACATTAGAAAGCGAAAATAAAAGTAAAAACGTGGCTGAAATTCTTGCTAAGACAAAGTGCAGTAATGCAAACAAAATGGATGTGCCAGTGTTGCAGGAAAAAACACCAGCCTAGATGAATATTTAAACCAAAGGAACATACTCATCTAATGACTCATCAGACATGGAGTCCGCAGTACAGGAGAGATGGGGACCTACTGGAGTGTGTCCAGAAGAGTGCCACAGAAATGATCCAAGGAGTACCTCTCCTAGAAAGACAGTCTGAAAGCTGAGGCTGTTAAGCCAGGAGAAGAGAAGGTTCTGCTGTGACATCATACCAGCCTTTCAGTATCTAAGGGGGAGATACAGGAAAGGAGGAGACAGACTCTTTAGCAGGGTCTGTTGTGATAGAACAAGGGGAAATGGTTTCAAGCTTAAAGAGGGTAGATTTAGGTTAGATAAAAGTAGAAAGTCTTTTACAGTGAGGGTGGTGAGGCACTGGAACAGTTTGACCAGAGATGTGGTGGATGTCCCATCCCTGGAGACTTTCAAGGTCAGTCTGGACCAGGCTCTGGGCAACCTGATCTAGCTGTCGATGTTCATGTTCATTGCAGGGGAGTTGGACTAGATGACCTTTAAAGATCCCTTCCAACTCAATGGTTCAATGATTCTATGATTAACTGTCATGTGGCTAAAGGCACTTACTTGTGCTAAGACAAGTTTCTTTCAATTTACAGTTTTTTTCAGGAATAAGAGTAAATTATTTCACAGATACATGTGTTTCTGCATTTGAACTCAGAATCTCAGATACTTTCTTATTTGTAACTTTTAAAAACTAAAAGAAAACAGATTATTTTCCCTTTCTCTTTGCTTTATGGTGTGATACCTTTGCTAAACAATAATCTGTGAGAATTTTCTTATCTAGGGGGAATGTATAAGCAAATAGCCAAAACAAAACAAACAAAGCTTTAGGTATTCTATCCAAAAAGGAAAGAAATCACTCATTCAACTTTATCTTTTTTTTAAGTCACTTTCCAAACAATTTCACTTGAACACCACAAAATATGTGCAGTAGTTTTCTGAGGTTTTTTTTTACTCTCTCATTTTGTTCTTTTTTTAAAAACTGTTTTACTGTCATTTCTGAGGTTAAAATAAATACCTTTCTAGATTAGTATAAAGATTGTTCCTAAATATTACAGTAGTTATATACAAAAATAATGCAAGTGTCAATATATATTATGTTACAAGAAGGTGGCAATCCCACCCGCACTTCCTCAATTTTGCATTCTCTTTCTTTCTTAATTACACAAAAATGTGCTTCCTAAATACACAAGGGACGTTTTATAGTCATCTAAATGCTAGTATCTGTATCAAGGTGTTCATTCTTATGCTCTCTCACAAGCAAAATATCCCCTTCTAATTTATGCAAGTTTCATTTATAGTGGACACAGACTATTTGACAAGATATTGGTCATTACTCTTATCAAAAGCTACTAAATTGTGATTTGCTATTATAAGTGCAGTGACAAAGATTGTGAATAACTTACATTATGTAAACTGTAAAGTGAAAACAGACATATGAATATAATTTTGGAAATAAAATGGAATAACTGAAAATTCAAACATGACCTTCTTGATTTGAAGAAATATCCCCCAAACTTTTTGTGCAGTTTCACAACAGGTGAACAAAACTGCAGGTTTTGTTTAGTTCTACTCTTAAGAGTTTGCCTGTAGTCTCATGAAATGAATTTGCATGAAATTGGTGTTAGTTCTGCTGCTGTACACTAGAGTAGAAAAAAAAAGGAGCCCAAAGTATTGCTACAGGAGCTAAAGTGAAGAAGTAGGAAGAAAGGAAGACTCTTCTGTGGGTGATAACAAAAATGCTGAATTTTCTGGAGGTAGTCTTGAAAAAAAATTGCAGCTCTTGTGGAGGAACTGGCTCATCTCAATCCCAGCTTTTGTTGTTAAATTTCCAAATGCTTAAAGACGAGACTGCACCATTTTTTTCTCACATACTATCTCAGTATTGACTCTTTTCAAAAACCAATCTTGAAATTGAACCATTCTGACAAGAAATATGAGCCGATAAGACATTATACTTTGATAATTACAATGATTTTCATAAATTGAATTCCAAAATTCCTTACAACCAAATGTATGTGTGGGTGCAGAGGACAGTATCTGCAGTTTAAATAGTGTGTCCTCCTGCTATGCTTGATTTTATTCTGCAGAGTTGAACTACTACACTCTCAGTTATCAGTCTTATGAATTACTGCATAGGAGATTGAAAGTACTATTGTTTTCTTCCCTTAGGTGAAAGAGTGGATATGTATATCTGATAAACAGGGACAACTTTATCTCCTCCTACTTCCACTGTGGCAGCCAGTGGATGTAACTCGGGAGGAAAAAGCACTCAGCTTCAGGGGAGTCACATCCTAGTCATCTCACTGGCATTCATCATCACAGTATGCTAAGAGCTGGGGCATTTGAGCTAAGGTGAGTTTTGTTTGTAGTGACAGCAGCAAAGTTCCCTACCCCTGAAAAATAGAGGGCAGAGTAGTCCCTTCCAACTCAAACCATTCTATGATTCATTCTAAGTATGTGTAAGGAGTGTCCATTTCTGTAAATTATAATCTATCCTGCATCAGTTCCATACCAGCACATAAACCAATATGCAAGTCTGAAACGCTTTTGTGGCAGAGTAATTGCTGTAACAGAACATGTAATATACTAAACAAATGACTAGGTATGTATGTGTGCCTTCTTGAAAACCTAGGTATTTCTGCTTCATGGTTGGTAAAGCACTTCAGATAGTCTGTCTCTTTTTTCATATTACATTATAATGTGTCCTAAATTATAGACTCTTCATATTAGTTATTAAAAACTTCTTTCATCTCACAAATGCTATTTAATTTCTAGGCACATGTGGAGAGACATTAATATTCTGCCTTTCAGAAGTTTGCATAGTATTTCTGGCAAGTTATAATTTATGAGTTATTGCCACTAACTACGAGCTATTCCTATTTAAAGGGATAGTGTTTCCAAGCAAAATCATATCAATTGCTAAGTTTGCAAAACCAAAACAAAGGGAAAGGCATTTAAGGTTTAAAATTAGTAGGAATATGTTTCTGAATCTGTGAAAAAAGCTATCACAGAAAAGTGCACAGTAATCTTCAGTTCCTGCTTGGATTCATGTGAGGAACCTTTGATTTTAAGTGTTATGTTTAATGCCCTGAGAACAAACACTATTCTATTTCGACAGTGTATTTGCAATATTGTAGCCTAAAAGTTTTCCAGTATTGAGTTGTTCCATAAATTTAATTATAAATACAAAAAATCCTACAGAATAAAGTATGTGTATAAATATACTTTGGCTAGCATCCCAAAAGGCACATCACTGTAACAGTTCTCTGAAGTTACACTTGTGTTATTTCTCCTTTATCAGCCTGGAACAGACCACAAAATCTCCCAGCACACACTACCTCTGTGGTCATAGAATCAACCATAGAATCATTAAGGTTGGACACCATGCCCACCAAACCACATCCCTAAGAGCCACATATTACACGTCTCCTGAACACTGCCAGGGATGGTGACTTCACTACTTCACTGGGCAGCCTGTTCCAGTGCCTTACCACTCTTTCTGAGAAAATAGAAGCGGACTCCGACCACACCACATCCTCCTTTCAGGCAGTTGTAAAGAGTGATATGGTCTCCCCTGAGCCTCCCCTTCTCCAGACTGAACAATCCCAGTTTCCTCCATTGCTCCCTATAAGACTTACGCTCCAGACCCTTCACAGCTCTGTTGCCTTTCTCTGGGCACACTCCAGAACCTCGATGTCTTTCTCGTAGTGAGGGGCTCAAACCTGAACACAGTACTTGAGGTGTGGCCTCACCAGTGCTGAGTGCAGAGGGTGGTAACTTCCCAAGTCCTGCTGGCCACTGATGTAGAAACCTGCAGGCCAAACCCAAAAAACTGTCAGGGAACCTACTCCTTATGTAAGCTCCCAGCTGGGTAGCACAGGAAAAACTCTCTACTTAAATGCATTTTTGAAGTGACATGCTGTGCCACCTGACTTTAGATTATTGGGAACCTTCTGATCTAAGTAGCTGGAACCCCATGCAGCACCTTGGGAAATGTCCTGAATGTGGCGCTTCCTAAATGAGCCAAGTAACAGAGCTTGTAGAAGCCTTTTTTGGATTTAAATATTTTTGACTACACTGGATATGCCTCCAGGCAGAATCCCTATCTCAGTGTCCCCTTGAAAGCATGTCATTCTTAAGTTTAAAGTACAACAATCAAGACAGGTGTCAGTCAAAACTGAGACTTTTTACTAGACAAGCCTTTTATAAGTGTTTCTCATCAGAAATTCCAGAACAGTGAATTGAAGAATCAAATGTTACATGAGAAAGAAGCTGAAACACTTAGATGATTTGTGAATGATGTGGGGGAATTCTCTTCCTCAGAGCAGTTTGGCTAAACAATTTGCTTGGCTGTATCAATCTTAATCCTGGTTGTTGTTTTGTTGGGGCTTTTTTATAGCTTATTGTCCTCAGGTCGGCCATTTTTCCTGTATGTTATTTCTTACATTTTCCCAGAGCATCTGTTATTCAGAAGAAACAGCTTCATCTGAATGGCATGCCATTGCTTTCACTGGCACTGCAAGGGACAAAGAAATGTTCAATATGCATAAGAGCAGAAATTCTCCATTTTTTAACCTCTCCTTCTCACTCTCCTGTCTAGCCAAAGTTACTGAATTTCATTATAGGAAATCATAGAAGGGCATATAAAAACAAATGTGCAGGGATTTTCCAATCTGTGTTTCCCCGATTAATCCGTGTGTACTTCAAGCATCTTGAAAACAGGTAAGATATTTATGGACAACATTTCTGGGATAGGGCCACTGAACTCTTTGTCCAGCTTGGACCCATGGCCAGGGCATGGCCATCGTGCAGGAAACAGAAAGGTCCCTGGGGTATGAGCCATGCAAAGTGACTTAACTGTGTGAAAATTTCAGTAAGTTCCCTATCTCTGATCTGTTTTTGATCTGGAGAAACTGACAATAAGCCAAAAACTTGTCCATATGGCTGGATCAAAGTTTCTGTGCACTAAAATAAAAGATGAAAGTAGCTCAACAGATTATGGTACTCTCTGCAGAGATGAAAATGTAGGGAAAAATAGAACCTGTAAAAAAAATATTATGAGAATTGTTAAGTTTTCCTCCACTGGTGTACCTACACACTTTGTCAAATACAACCGAACAGTAGCATCCAGAAATATCCAAAATTTAAATAAAATTCATAAATATACACTGAATGAGCACATCTTTATCAGTATAATAAATAAAGTTTTTCACTGCAAAAGAGTCAAGGCTTTATCACGATGGAAGGGAATTAATGAGACTATAGAAGGTTTTGCAATTGAAAATGCAAGTATTGATACGTGGCTATTAGAATGCATGAATGCATTTAATGAACAAATCAAAGTTAAATTCAGGAATAATGCTTGTGCTAGTCTGTAAGTACTATATGATGAAGATACTAGGTAATAAACTGTCAAGGCAGGTAAAAGTAGTCAGTGTAGGTATATGTAAGAAGAACAGTGATGTCACATTGGAAAGGCTGATAAAATCTATCAAAAATCTTAGAGATGCAGAATTGTGACATTTCTTGTCATTTTATGAATGTCTAGATTGTTTTACCAGAGAATTCCTTGTGAAGTAACTCTTTGTTTGGTTAAATACAAACAAACAAAAAACCAAACACTTAAGTGGTTTACCAAAGAGCATCTACTTTTCTGCAGCTCCCACTGTAACTAGTTTCCTGTTTTTAAGTTGTATGTTGTGAAGCTTAAGGGGAGGGATTGAACTGGATTCCTGCTGATGTTACACTTGCTTGCAAACCCTTCCATATACTTATATCAGTGGAGATTCCGTGATTACTGAGATTTATACTACATACAGCTAGTACATATAATTATGTGTTTTACTTGTTTCATCTCTGGGTGAATGTAACAAATCAATTTTAATCTATTCCAATACACATATCAATAGAAGGTTTAGACCTAAGATACTGATAAACATGGTTTTCTTTTGGCACTCTGGAGCAGCAAGAGATCCATTTAGCCTTTGGCAAAGGGAAGGGCTAAGCCCTTGCACTGAATATATGAAAAAGCGATATGAAGTTGATGGTGCAAGTTCATAGTACCCTAAACCACAAGGTCTTGAATGCCTTTTCACTGGTCACCCAAATGAACTGTAACTGCACTGACCAGTATTTAATAAAATCCTTTGTGCTCGATAGCCAAAACAGAAGGTTTAGCTTAAAATTATGTGGTTTTTTTTCTAATTTGTACATTTCTCAGAAGCGGAGTGAATCTATGAAACTTGTGAACTTCTCAAGGCAGACTAGTGGATGTAAATGGCTACTGCGTGGTTGCTGAAGGACAGGAAGTATAACTTAAGGGTTGAAAAGTACTGGAAATGTAAATGCAATTCACATGATCCTTTAAAAATAAGTAATTCCTCATCTGAGAAGAACAGCTGAGTTCCCATGCTTGTTCATGCTGTGATCTCTGTTTGTTTGTTTATTTATATGTTTGCTTTCTGGTAATAGCCAAAGACATGCTCACATGAAATAGGAAGCCCAGCTCTTATAGCACTAGCCTCCACCTGTCCTTTTCTCTATCAGTGCAAAATTTAGGTTTCATGATCATGTTGACCCTTTTGAAGAGCACTTGCTACCATAAGGAGGCAACTTCACTCACCATAAACTTCTATCAAGAGCAGGCAGCTTCCCGTGCCAAGTAATTCATGAGATAACAGTATACATTCAAGTTGTCTCTGTCTAAAAGTATTAGGATCAGTGCTTTTACCAAGAACATAATCATTTACTTGCTCTTTTTCCCACTTTTTTTAAGAACGAGGAGATTACCTCTTCTGATTTAGATAAATGATTTTTTTCATCTTTGATTACATCTTCTCTTAATATTCCCCTTAAAAATGCATCTGATCTTTCTGATGTGGATAGAGTGTTATTCCACTGTATGTATAAAACAGTTTCAGTGTTATCATCTTCCTCTTTGTTAAAACTGATCAAAAATTGAAATGTAAAGATTTTGTGATATGGTTTTGTAACATTGTTTAGTCTTTCCTTCCAACCAAAGGCATGATCATGGGTGCCTAAGCCACACCTTACAGATCTTTAATGAAGAGCTCTACAAAACCTCCTGTGTACTGAGAACTTCATAGATGTAGCAGAATATAGCACACAAGAGAGCTGCACAACAGAGGTAGGATCCTGTGGCAAACACAGGAAAACAGCAGAAAGAGAAAACATCTAATGGAGAATCAGGTCTTAGAAGTGAGCAGAGGTTCTAGAGGAACAGAGAAAAGTGAACAGTTTTTGCTCCAACTCAGGCCCAGAGGTGATGTTCCTTCCTGCAAGAATGAGTAGACAGAGAGGGAGATGTGTTTGAAATACACATTCTGACCTAGTGACGCTGAGTTAGTTGAAAGATTGAGTATTTTTATGCCTATTCTATATTTAAGAGCTGTTCAGAATCTCCTGGTGGTGTTTGTCATTTGTTGACTCCTCTCTAACCTCTGGCTGAGCAGCAGCTCTTCTTCCAGTGTTGTCTGTAGACTACTCCTGGTCCCGTTTTTCTCATTTGCATGCTTCTGTCACCACATGGTTGATCGCGACTGACTGCCCTCTCCAGAGGTGGGCCATAGCTGGTTATCTCTGTGCATTATTTGAGCACCTGACTAAGCATTTTTTCCACTCACCCTTTTCATCTTGTATTTTGGGACACTTCCGTTTTTCATTGTTATTTTGCAGCCTGCTCCTCCTTCTCAAAATGGTTCATTCCTTTCATTTAGTACTGTCTGAGATTTTGTCAGCACAGCTTTCATTTGATTGCTGCATCATGAGAGAAAGTGCTTGAATAATACTGGGTAACTCATCTGTTTTCCTTTCTTTATATTACATTAGTTCTTCTGTGAGAAGCACTCCTGAGTCCTTCCAACTAGCTATGCCCATTCACACTGGCAAATTCCTTACGTGCTTATATTAATTTCATATGACAGTGTGTCAAATACCTTACTAAAGTCAGGACAACATAACAGCTACAGCTTCTCCTCTAGCATTTAGACTCATTAAACTGTCACAAAAGGAAGGATAATTTGGCATAATTGGTCCATATCAAAACGTGTTGGCTTCTCAGTCAGTGCTTTCCCATTTTCTCTGATTGTTTCTTCTGGTAATTTTTCAAGAATGGAAGGTTATCTGTCTGGACTGTTATTTTGAAGATAGGCATTCTGTACCCATTTTTCTGCCAGCTTGGACTCTAACACTTCAGTCAGAGTTTCTCAAAGGGAAGGAAAATGAAATCTTACATTCAGTCAAACCCAAAGACCAGAATTCAATCTGCCTACTTTGCACTGGCCAGAAGCATCTGGGGAGAGAATGAGAGCAGAGCAAGGGTGCTGGGACTCTTCCCAATGCTACCCTTATGTCCTTCAGAGATGTCTCAGGCAGGAAAAAGCTGCAAGCTGTCAAGTGATTCACATCGGGTCTTAAATAGGGGTCATGCATGGTTCATAGTTCCTATTTGTTCACTATCAGTTCTCTGCACTTTTAGTGCTCATAAGAGCGTGCTTCTTAAACTTTTTAAGTTTTCTTCTATGACTTCAATGATCCAGATGTCAGCTAAGGAAATAGCTAGTATAAATTTCTATCTCCTGCAGTTTTGCTACTACATGATCATTGTCTTCCAGTACAGATGATTTTAAAATTTCTACTTCCAGAGTAACTACATCTCTACACAATGCAAAATATTATGTGGCTTTCTTCTCTGTTGTTATAGTAGCTCATGTTTATAGCAAATAAACATCAGCTTGCCAATTGGCATGTATTGAATAGATATTTATAGGAAAGGGTCGGTTTCCTAAGATGAGTTTTCATTTTTAAAAGTTCACTTTTGCATTGCTGTCATGCAGAAACATAAACATATTTTAAAGTGTGAACGTCAGTACTGGAAATAATGATTCTGTGGGTGAAACTATTAACATGGATTTCTTGAGGAGGATTTATGGAAGATCTTCATATCTAGGAATTACAAGGACAGAAGAAAACATTGACTTGAAAAAATTGATGATTCTTTGTGTCAGATTAGCGGGGTGAGTTAGCAGATATGCAGATGATATCTTTAAGGCTTTAAAAAGATTTGTGTTGTAAAAACTACAACCAACTTAATTGGTTTTCTAAAACCTTTGACTCTGTTCACAGCGGGACAGTGTGAAATAATAGGCCATTCTAGTAAAATATACAAGCATTATTTCAGAATGGAAGAGAGGTCAAAAGGACGTGTTGAAAGGAAATAGAAACTGATTATTTATCTCAAAATTGAAAAAAAGGTAAATGCTGAGAGCAGATCAGCAATTTCATGTTTGTAAGTTTTTAGACAAGCTTCAGTTCAGTAACAGTATCTTAAAGTCTCTTGGACAGATACAGTGAACAGACATATAAGTTCTGCCAAAAGTAATGCCTCCTATTTATTTACATGGCAACTCCAACAGATACAAAGATCCCAATAATACTATTTGATAGAGCAAATTCTCAGCTACAAAACACTATTTTTCAACATAGTCACCACCATTAACATAGAATCATAGAATTGCTCAGGTTGGAAAGGACCTCCAAGATCATCAAGTCCAACCGCAACCTAACCATACTAACTCTAACAACCCACCACTAAATCATGTCCCTGAGCACCACATCCAAACGGTTTTAAAACACATTCAGGGGTGGCGACTCAACCACCTCCCTGGGGAGCCTGTTCCAGTGCTTCACAACCCTTTCTGTAAAGAAGTTTTTCCTGATATCCAACCTAAACCTCCCCTGGAGCAACTTGAGGCCATTTCCCCCTGTCCTGTCACCTGTCACCACTGAGAAGAGACCAACCCTGCTCTCACTGCAATCACCTTTCAGGTGTTTGAAGAGAGCAATAAGGCCTCCCCTCAGCCTCCTCTTCCCCAGAATAAATAGCCCCAGTTCCTATAGTTTCTCTTCGTAGGGTATATTCTCCGAGCCCTTCACAAGCCTTGTTGCCCTTCTTTGGACCTGCTCCAGCACCTCCATGTCCTTTCTGTACTGAGGAGCCCAAAACTGAACACGTACTTGAGGTGGGGCCTCACCAATGCCAAGTACAGGGGCAGGATGACTTCCCTAGTCCTGCTCACCACACCATTCCTGATACAAGCCAGGATGCCACTGGCCTTCTTGGCCACCTGGGTACACTGCTGGCTCATATTCATCTGACTGTCCATCAGCACACCAAGGTCCCTTTCCATCAGGCAGCTTTCCAGCCACTCCTCCCTGAGCCTGTAGGGTTGCCTGGGGTTGTTGTGACCAAAGTGCAGGACCCGACACTTGCCCCAGTTGAAACTCATATGGTTTGCCTTGGCCTTCGATGCAGTCTATCCAGGTCCCTCTGTAGTACCTTTCTACCCTCTGGAAGATCAACATGCCCTCCCAACTTGGTGTCAGCTGCAAACCTACTGAGGGTGCACTCAATCCCCTCATCAAGATCATTGATAAAGATGTTGAATAGAAGAGGCCCCAGCACCGAGCCCTGGGGGACACCGCTCATGACTGGCCACCAGTTGGATTTAACTCCATTGACCACAACTCTCTGGGCCCGGCCATCCAGCCAGTGTTTCACCCAGCAGAGTGTGTGCCCATCCAAACCATGGGCAGCCAGCTTCTCCACAAGGATGCTGTGGGGGACAGTGTCAAAGGCCTTACTGAAGTCCAGGTAGACCACATAGACAGCCTTACCTTCATCCACTAAGCGGATCACCTTGTCATAGAATGAAATCAGGTTTGTCAAACAGGATCTACCATTCATAAACCCATGCTGACTGGGCCTGATCCCCTGGTTGACCTTTAACTGATCCATGATGTCTCCTGAGATTATCCATTCCCCAACTTCCCTGGCACCAAGATGAGACTGACAGGTCTATAGCTATGAGGATCATCTTTCCAGTGCTTCTTGAAGAAGGGAGTCACATTTGCTAGCCTCCAGTCAACCGGGACATTCCCTGTTAGCCAGGACTGTCGAAAGATGATGGAGAGTGGCCTGGAAACCACATCTGCTAAATCCCTCAGCACTCTAGGGTGCAATCCGTCTGGCCCCATGGACTTGTGAGCGTCCAGCTTTCGGAGCAGGTCCAAAACCATCTCATCGTGGATTCTGCATGGTGTATTCTGTTCCCCATCCCCATCTGCCATCTCAAGGGGCTGTGTGCCCAGGGCGCAACTAGTCTTACTATTAAAGACTGAGGCGAAGAAGGCACTAAGTACCTCAGCCTTATCCTGATCCTTGGTCACCGTGTTGCCCTCAGCGTCCAACAAGGGATCAAGATTCTCCCTAGCCCTCCTTTTACTGTTGACGTATTTATAGAAATATTTATTGTTGTTCTTCACCTTAGTGGCCAAGTTCAGTTCTAGATGGGCTTTGGCTTTTCTAATTTTCTCCCTGCACAGCTTCACTATGTACTTGTAATCCTCATAAGTTGCATGCCCCCTCTTCCAAAGACCATAAACTTCTCTTTTTTTCCTGAGTTCCATTTTAAGGTCTCTGTTCAGCCAGACCAGTCTTCTACCCCAACGGCTCGTCTTCCGTGACTTGGGCATGGTCAGCTCCTACACCTTTAAAATAACTTCCTTAAAGTATTCCCAGCCATCCTGGGCTCCCATGCCCTCTAGAACTGCCTCCCAAGGGACTCTCAACCATGCTCCAAAAGAGGCCAAAGTCTGCCCTCTGGAAGTCCAAGGTTCCAGTTTTGCTGACTCCCCTCTGAGGTTCAACAAAGATTGAGAAGTCTATTATTTCATGATCACTTTGCTCCAGACGGCCTCCAACCTTTACATCCCCCACAAGACCTTCTCTGTTAACAAACAGCAGGTCCACGATTTTGCTTCCCCTTGTTGGCTCCTTCACCAGCTGTGTTAGGAAGTTGTCTCCCACACACTCTAGGAACCTTTGGGACTGTTCCATTTCTGCTGTATTATAATTCCAGCAGATGTCTGGGAAGTTGAAGTCCCCCACGAGAACAAGGGGTAGAGACCTTGAGACCTCACCCAACTGTCTATGAAGTACCTTATCCACCTCTCCATCCTGGTTGGGTGGCCTGTAGCAGACACCCACGATTATGTCAGTCTTATTGGCCTTCGCTTTTATTCTAACCCATAAGCTCTCAACCCTATCATAACCATCAATTTCCATACATTTGTATTCTTTCTTAACATAGAGGGCTACATCACCACCTTTCCTGTCTTGCCTATCTCTTTTGAAAAGTCAGTAGCCATCAATCACAGCACTGCAGCTGTGTGTGTCATTCCACCATGTTTACGTGATGGCGACTATATCATAGTTTTCTGACCGCACAATGGCCTTTAGCTCCTCCTTGTTTGTTACCCATGCTGCGTGCATTGGTGTAGATGCACCTGAGCTGGGCCACCTTATGAGTGGGAGAAGCCCTAATACCCTCTTGACCATGCTCACGTGTTTTCATAGCCACCAACCTCACATCATCCCTTGTGTTCTTCCTACAAAAAGGTGTGCCGTCTTCCTCCTTCACCCCACAAGACTGTGGGATCTTACTAGCACAACCCCCTCCCACAAGCACTGGCTCATTACATACAGGTTCCTTACTAGTGACCCTGGTTCCCCCCCCCACCCCCCTTCATGCCTAGTTTAAAGCCCTATCAATGAACCTTCCCAATTCCCATTGTAAAACCCCTTTCCACTGATGGGATAAGCTATTCCTATCAGTTGCCAGCAGCCCCAGTCTTGTGTATATCGAGCCGAGGCTGAAAAACCCGAACCCCTGCTGGGCACACCAGGCTCAGAGCCAGATATTAATCTGTTGACCCATCATGTTTCCCTATAACTGGAGGGATAGAGGAGAACACAACTTGTGCTCCCAAACCCTTGAGCAGACGCCCTAAGGCTCTGAAGTCCTTTTTCATAGTTCTAAGGGAAGTTCTTCCTATTTCATCACTGCCTACCTGAAACAACAACAGAGGATAATAATCTGAGGGCCGTACTACGGAAGGAAGTTTATTCCTTACATCTTTAACCCAGGCTCCCAGGAGGCAGCAGACCTCCCTGTGTAGAGGGTCAGGTCTACATATTGGGCCTTCTGCTCCCTTCTGCACTGAGTCACCAACAACAATGATCCGTCTTTTGTTCTTTGCTGAGGATGTTTTAATGTTAGGGGTAATCCTGCTAGGCTTTGGAGACACCTCCAAGTGGGAAGAACCATCATCTCCACCACTGTCCAGCAGTCCCCACAGAGCACTGTACCTGTTCTGCAGAGGCAGCTGAGGAGGGAGGGGAATCGCTGGGCGAGTGCACCTGCACCGCCGAGCAGGGACCTTTTGCCATTGCCCCCTGCCCCCCAGTTCATCACCGTTGTTAGATGGAGAGAGGACAGGGGGATCACTGCAGCAGGAACACTGTCTGCCTGCTGGTTCCCCCCTGTTACCCATTTGCAAGACGGTAGGGGGTGACATGCTCCATGTAGGGCCACAGCTGGCTGCCTAGATCTCAGGGACGGTAGGGACTGGCACCACCAATCAATCTCCTGCTCACACTCCCTAATACTCCTCAGCCTCTCCACTTCCTCCTTCAGGTCAGCCACCAGGCTAAGTAAATCATTTAGCTGGTCAGATCTAACTGTGCTAACACTAACAAGTGCTGTCTCCATCGCCCTGCACTGCAAGGGCCAGGCTCAAGCACTCACTGCAGCCAAAAACCTGAGCATTAGCATGTTGTTGTGGGACCTCCGTCTGGGTCTCCTCATTTTTTCTTGGTAGCGGCTTTCTTTTCATGTGTGCATGGGACCTCAGTCTGGGTCCCCACATTTTTCCTGGAAATAGCCTTCTGCCGGGAGGCAGCCACAGCAAACCACCTGACACTAGCACAGTCTAGGGCAACCTTAATGAGGTGTAACTGGTCTGGTCCTCCCTGTTGCCGATAGCGCTGGCTCCGCCCTAACCGTGTTACCAGCCCATTACCAGGTGCATCTACACCTACCACTTGCTGCTCAGTGAGATAAGAGGCCTCCTCACTGTGTAGTCACACAAACGAGCGGCTTACTGTTTCACCGCGTTCGAACGGCCTTCGTGATACGCACACACCAACTCCCCCTACTCCGTCCCAGGAACTCCTCCGCGTCCCACCAACTCCTACTCCGTCCCTACGCTCCCAGAGGCTTTTTCTAAGGCAAGGGGCGTGGCTGCAGAGACGTTGCCCTGGCAACGCCCACGCCACGTCAGCAGCTCTCACGAGAGCTGCGGGGCCGCTCTGTTAGCTCGGGGTTCCCCGCGTAAAGGAACTGGTCGAAGACTGCCCTGTACGTCGCGTTTAGTCGCTGAACCTCGCGTTTGAAGAACAGGGCTAGTCTGTGCCTGTGAAAGTATGACTTAATGCTTATAAACCCACGTAGCCCTCAATTTACTGAAACACGCTAAACCCATGTAGCCCTAAATTTGCTGAAACATGCCTTGTCTGACAGAAAGCTAGCTGGTCTGAATCTTTGCTACTGCTGTAGCTTAAAACAGTGTGTGCATGTATTTTCTGAACTGTACAGAGGTCAACCTTTTTCAGACAAATAAAGCAACATACAGCAAAACAGAAAAAGGATTGACTACTTCCAAAAAACCTTATATTGTTACTGTCAATAGCATGACTAAGATGATCCTTTACTCTGAGGTAAAGATGAGAAGTATTTGATTTCCAGGTTGTTGAAACAAGCAGGGCTTTTTCCCACTGGCTTTGAGGAGCATCAAGGCTCAGTCAGGAAACATACTTGCCTGAATTACAAGTTCTGCTTTTGCTCTCGGTTTTAGGAAGATTCCTTTAGGGCATTCGACATAGTAGTATAATGTGGGTTTTGGTTTTTTTATTTTATCACATTGCATTTCCGTCAACAACCAAGAAGTGTTTTACTTAAGTCTGAACATGTCATAAAAACATTGATGTTAACCCATGTAAGAGCAGAGAGATTCAGGAAAATAAGGCAAAGCAATTAAAGCAATATGCATAAGCAAAAAGTTTCAAATGCCTGTGATACATTGTCTCCCATTTGGGAATTAAACTACTTTAGTTCATTTCACTTCAATAGCATTCGAAGAGTAAAGATATACCTTTTCCTTCCAGGGGATTAGAAGTTTAAAAATGTGTATGTCAAACACAGCTTTTCACTTTTTGATGTGATGTCATCCTGGGAACTGCCGAAGTAATTCTTATCTTGCAAGGTGCAGTCTGTTTCGGAGTTCAGTATGGACAATTTGTTGATATTTTAACAGTTTCATTCCGTCCACATAACTGAGCATGGACGAAGCTTAAAGTTCTGGCTTTACAAAAGAAAGTGGAGCAAGGATTTAATAGAGGGATTTCTAGTTAAAATATGTCAGTGTCTTTGATACCAGCAAAGGAGTAGTTGCTCAAAAATTTTCTTTGTGTCACAGTGATTACTGTGAAGAAAATATTTGAATATGAAGAAATTAAAGTTTTTGAGTCGACGGATACAAGATGAACCTTGGGTTTATTTGAACCATCTTTCCCTCCAGATTGCCATTGCCTTAGTTTGCTTCTCTTGCTGTCTCCTCCAGATGTTTTTGCTTTTCTTGTTTCCAACAATAAATATTTGAGTTGGTTTGAATATGTGTTTTGACACTTTGTTTAATATGCTCCAGTTTGTTTGAGTGGACCAATTAAGGATGAAATATTTTTATCTACATATGTTTATTTGAACAAACAAAGGAAATTGTGTAAATTTTCATGTGTCCATTCAGCAGATTGCCTATTGTTTATGATACTGATTTATTTAATAGCTTATAATTTTATAATCTGAATCTTCAGATCTGACCACTCAAAATTCTTTCTCTTGATGAAAGCTGAGCCTTTCTGAACTGTAAAAACGCTCATAAACTGGAATTCTTTGCAAAGTTATCTGAAAAAAATCAGTCCAGTGTGGCTCCTGGGAAATGTTTATGATTTTTTTCTTCCTTTTTGTAATCACGCATTTAGTTTTGTATCGTATTTTCTCAGCAAGTAAAACATTTTTTTTTCAATTCTGGTCTTAAGATTGTAATCAGCAGTTCACATTTTTTCCTCTCAGATTTTTTATGAAATCCTGAATTTAGGCATGTGTTGTCTCTGCAAACACAAACCAGCTGTTTTGGTTGTTATGTGACATTTTTTATATTCCTTTTGGGTGTATATGTTTGTCCATTTGCAGTTTTGTCAACGGTTTACGGGCGTTAGGCCCGATTCTGTGACAAAGGGGATGGGGGACCCACGGGCCCACGTCCCGGGAAAAGGGAAAAGGGGAAAAGGGTAGGGAGATGGCCCTGAGAGCAAAGAACAGCGGCAACAATCTGAGGAGAAACAAACTAATTTACTAAATAAAATATCAGAATGCAAAACAACACACTATAATACAATGTAATTACAATTTAAGCTGATAAATCCAATACAGAGAGAGAGAATGTCCCAAAATCAAGGTAGGCCTTACTCTACTACCGACGATAAGACGGCTGGAGAGTGAGGTGCTGCCAAGACGAGAGACGGCAGAAAAAGGGACGAGGTCTCGTGATCCGCAAGTTTTTTATACTGCGAGCTTTTATCTTTTCCCTCCGGCTGGAAAATGGTAACAGAGGAGCAAAGTACCGTGGGGACTGTAGTAGTCCTTCTCTTCTGAGAACCAGGTACATTCACTACATGATGTTACGATGTGGAGTACCAATAACCAAAAATCATAAAACCATGACAACATTGTTGGGAAAACAACATTAATGTATTTGAATATGATAAGTCCTTAGAGACTATATTTCTCTATCTTTTTTTGAAAGACAGGTCTATTTACTCAGTCCTGCAAGTGGACAATTTTAACAGAAGATAAACATATCTTGTTAAGAGCAGGTTGTACAACACACATGAAAATGTTTCAGAAACTAACCAGAAGCAAAGATCTGTCACAAATCTGTTTAATTAACTTTCTTGCTAACTGATTATCTTTGCATTGTAGAAGAGCCTCTAGTATCACAGTGCTGCCTCTTGTTTCTGACTAAAACTAATATCAGCTATTAACAATTGGAATAAGGGCAATGGGAACTTCTAGTTACATGCCTGAACCCGAACCTGCAAAGGTAGTATTCGTGCTCAAACAATAGTTGTTCATTTTTTGGCAACAGAATGAAACAAACCATGCTCAGTGAGAAAGGCATGTTACATCTTATACCAGCTACTTCCGTGAAATCTATGCAGAATTTTAGAATGGCAGAGTTTTTTTCAAAGCACAGATTTTATAGCAAATCTTTGGTAATTATCGCTTAATTTGGTAGAAGAAAGGGGTGAAAGGACAAAAGGTTTTATTACTGCTGTGTGGTAGGAGCACTGTATCAGCAGACGCTGAAGTACTGTATAATTCGGTAGTAGAGTTTTTCCTTGTAATATCTCTAATTGTGTGTTATCTGTAACTAGTTTTCTATGAATGTTTGCAAATTTCACTGTTAATAACAACCCTAATATAGTATTCATTAGCTTGTTAATTACACTGTCATTTAGAAATCCTTGCTTCCAATTACCTTTAATGGCAACATCAGACTCATTTTTCTGTGCTGCCATTTTTGTGCAACACTTTCCCCTTTAAACTGCCTGCTTTTCTATCTTAATTAAATTTAATAGCAGCAGTGATAGTTTATAGGGGACTTTTCAACCTCATTTAATGTCAGACCATTTATACTAGTTTGTGGTAGGCTTAGAAAATGTTTGCATTAATCCAATTACTTTGAAAAGGAGCGGACTTCATTTGTGTCAGATGATATCAATAAAGGCAAAATCCCCATGAAAGGTCAAACTTCCTACCTGTGCAAATATGTAGAAACATTAGAGATTTTTCTAAGTACGCTGAAGATAGTGAAATATCAACAGAAAGAATGAGCCCATAACTATGTTTTTCCTTTTTTTCTTTAAATAGCAGGAAAAAAAAAGAGGTGAAAAGCTGTCAGTGTCATTAAGAACTCCACGATGCCATTCAGATAGAACTTCAGGTAGAGAACAGTTGCAGTATTATTGTTGGTTTTTGGGTTTTTTTAACTTGGGAAAGCTCCCTAGGACCTGAATTATATACTTAGCACTATGCAGCATCCTTGACGTTACATAGTGAGACCAGAATCATGCTCTCATTAAAAATAATTATCTTTTTAGCCCAACCAGGTGTTCAGCCCTTCCAAGAAAGCTCACCATGAAACGATAAGAAATCACAGAAAATTAATATTGATAGAGATGCTAGAGGTCACCTAGTCCATTCTCCTCCTCAAGCAGGGTGTCTAAGCCAGTACCATTTGTGAAGAAAATTTAGTTATACCTTACAGTCCTACTTTCATAAAAATTTTGCACCTTCTTTGGCAGGCTCCGATTGATATCCAGTTGGGATCAAGTGCACCCACAGCAAGTTTGCAGACCACACCAAACTGAGTCAAGCAGTTGACAAACTAGATGTCATCCAGAGGAACCTGGACAGACTTGAGAAGTGTGCCCATGCCAACTTCATGGAGTTCAACAAGGGCAAGCGCAAGGTCCTGCACCTGAGTCAGGGCAATCCCAAGCGCAGATACAGGTTGGGCAGAGAATGGTTTGAGAGCAGCTCTGAGGAAAATGATTTGGGGGGTGTTGGTTGATGAAAGACTCAACATGAGCCAGCAATGTGCTCTCGCAGCCCTGAAGGCCAACCATATCCCTGGTTGCATCAAGAGAAGTGTGACCAGCAGGTCGAGGGAGGTGATTCTGTTCCTCTACTCTGCTGACGTGAGACCTCACTTGGAGTACTGCATCCAGTTCTGGGGTCCCCAACACAAGAAGGACATGGAGCTGTTGGAGCGAGTCCAGAGGAGGGCCACAAAGATGATCAGAGGGCTGGAGCACCTCCCCTATGGGGACAGGGTGAGAGAGCTGGGGCTCTTCAGCCTGGAGAAGAGAAGGCTCCGCAGGGACCTTACAGCAGCCTTCCAGTACCTGAAAGGGGCCTACAGGAAAGCTGGGGAGGGACTCTTTAGAAGGGCAGGTAGCAACGGGACAAAGGGAAATGGATTTAAACTGGAAGAGGGTAGATTTAGACTAGATATTGGGAAGAAATTCTTTACTGTGAGAGTGGTGAGACACTGGAACAAGATGCCCAGAGAGGCTGTGGATGCCCCCTCCCTACAAGCATTCAAGGCCAAGCTGGATGGGGCTGTGAGCAACCTGGTCTAGAGGGAGGTGTCCTTGCCTATAGCAGGAGGGTTGGAACTAGATGATCTTAAAGGTTCCTTCCAACCCAAACCATTCTATGATATATTTGAATGCCGTTAAATGAAGATTGCTCCAGTAATGATTGTCTCTCATTGAATTTGGCAATGATGGCGAGCACTTTTATCCTAGGATATTATTTGACTGTAACAAGTCATTAAGCTTGACCATGCTCTAGAAAAATCCTATGGCCCTCTCAGAGTGTTGCCTTAATCTCGGATATGATTTCGTGTGCAGAAGCTGATAGACGGGAAAATGAAAGGATTTCAGTGATCTGTCAAAGATGGCAGCTGCCAGCACAGCTTGCCGAATTTGTGAGATGCAGCAAAGTTAAGGAGGGATGCAATTCCTCAGTTGGAGATGAAAGGGAAAACGAAGCCCTAACAAGACAAGCTACAGACAAGGATGGTGGGCTGTGCTGGGAAAATCCGTGACTGAGGAGCAGAAGGAGGAAAATCGCTGATGGCTATCAGAGGACCACTGCACCCCACATGGTAAGTAAAGTAGGAAAACTCCAAGGTCGGAAAGAGGCTGAGGCAGGAAAATGTTTCTAGGGGCTTCCTTCTCTGTAGCAGACATAACTCTCAAAAATTTCAGAACAGGAAATAGAAAGATCAAATACTTCCTTCCCAGAGCATTGCTGAGGTCTTGCTTGCCTCTCCTTATCACACACCATAGGGGTATATAATAGGCAGCTTTCTGCTCAGCCTCCTGAATTCTGTAAATCCTCCTGTTAAGCTCTTAAGCCACCCAGAGATCTGGCCGACAGATTCAAGTATACTGAGGTCCTGGATGGGTCTTCTTGGTAACAGATACAAATAATACAAGGGTACTTTATGGTCTAGTGTTTCTCAAAGGTAATTTAAAGTAACTTTAGTTGGTTGCATACAAAAAACAAAAAAAAAAACAGCGGTAGTTTTCCTATGACTTAAGTGCTTCCTAGGGTTGCTTCTGGGACAAAGAACGATAACACTAAGGTAGCCATTATCTGGATGTATTTTTGTTAGATGAACCAATTCATGTGCAAGTCCTGTTTCTCTGAACATACTTAGCATAGTTTCTCTTGCTTTCCTTATATGCCATGCTACAAATCTCATTTCTTACAAGTATTGCCACATATCTGGCTTCTTCTCAACTTTAGACATTCAATTAACTTCCTGCTTGGTTGAAAACTGATAGCTTACCCTTGTGCTTGCAGCTTGTGCATCTTATCTGTGACGAGTTAAGTGCCTCACACCTGTGTTCCATTGTCTACAGCTGCCTCTGTTACTGATAGATCTTGCTGTTTGCATGCACTGAATTGGAACAAGTGCTTTGCTGCTACTCTGATTTCAACTAGATCTACATTTCCTCTTGAGAAAAGGAAGAATTGCCATTAATAGTAAAAGAAGCTTAGTAGATCTAGTGGGATTTTTTCACCATGTATGTCTGTATGTAGGATCTCTTCTTTGTCTTTTGCAAAAAAAGAAGAAAAAATAAGATGGGAGAGTTTTAATTAGAAACTTGCGGAAAACCACAGGAGAATTGTTTACTACTTTTTGATTTTTACAAAACTGAAACTAAAGGAATAATTTGTCTGTTCAGTCATAGTATTTTGCTCTGCACAGGCCTATCTGGAATGCATGTGACCACTGGAGAGGCTTCCTTACCCTGCAGTAGCAAAGCTGTCTCAGGGCCATTGATCTTTATAGTCCAAGCATCATGCAGAAAAGGGGAAGGATGGAATATAGGAGATGCTGTTATAATTCCAGGTTACATATGAATAACCAGATGCAAATAAGAGACTGTCCTGCACCAAACAGAACATTTTGTGAGTACGGTCCATCCAGTAATTACAGTATATATCTCAGTGCAGAGTGTTCCATCTTGTCACTGGCTCCTCATTTAATACTAATACACACTGATCCTTTTATTAGATGAGGATTAGTGTGGGATTTTTAAGTAGGAATCACATCTTTGCTCTTCATAGAATTCATGTAACAGATAGGATCATTTGGATGACCACCATAAAGGAATGAATAGCATTGTAGATACTGAAGTAATAAGTACAAATTAAATTATTTTGATCTGAAAATTAAATGGAAGTAGTAGATAATGAGAAGGGTCTCATAAGTTTAATATCTTGCAGTCCTAGCTTGAAATTGTTAAGGTTTCCTTTCTGTATGCCTGCAAAAAGGCAAAGAGAAAAGGGCTCCAATTTGAGAGACATCCTTTGCACCAGCGTTACTGGCTGTTATGCGAAAAGTGCTATATATTAACTTTGACAGTAAGGCAAACAAATGCAGATCCCTGAGCTTAAAAAGTTAACTCTTACAACTCTTGCCCATGGCTTGGACAGATACACTCTTTGCTGGGTAAGGAGCTGGCTGGAGGGACGGGCCCAGAGAGTGGTGGTGAATGGAGTTAAATCCAGCTGGCGACCGGTCACGAGTGGTGTTCCACAGGGGTCAGTGCTGGGGCCTGTCCTCTTCAATATCTTTATTGATGACCTGGATGAGGGCATTGAGAGCACCCTCAGTAAGTTTGCAGACGACACCAAGCTGGCAGGAAGTGTCGATCTGCCTGAGGGTAGAGAGGCCCTACAGAGAGATCTGGACAGGCTGGATCTCTGGGCTGAAGCCAATGGGATGAGGTTCAACAAGACCAAGTGCCGGGTCCTGCACTTTGGCCACAACAACCCCAGGCAGTGCTACAGGCTTGGGGCAGAGTGGCTGGAAGGTTGTGTGGAGGAAACAGACCTGGGGGTATTGGTCGATGCTCGGCTGAGCATGAGCCAGCAGTGTGCCCAGGTGGCCAAGACGGCCAATGGCATCCTGGCTTGTGTCAGAAACAGTGTTACCAGTAGGAGTAGGGAAGTCATTGTCCCTCTGTACTCAGCACTGGTGAGGCCGCACCTTGAGTACTGTGTCCAGTTTTGGGCCCCTCACTGCAAAAAAAGACATTGAGGCCCTGGAGCATGTGCAGAGGAGGGTGACAAAGCTGGTGAGGGGTCTGGAGCACAGGCTTTATGAGGAGCGGCTGAGGGAGCTGGGATTGTTCAGTCTGGAGAAGAGGAGGCTCAGGGGAGACCTCATCGCTCTCTATAACTACCTGAAGGGAGGTTGTAGTGGGCTGGGGCTCAGCCTCTTCTCTCTTGTAACTAGTGACAGGACAAGGGGGAATGGCCTCAAGTTGCGCCAGGGGAGATTTAGGCTGGACATTAGGAAATTCTACTTTTCTGAGTGAGTGGTCAGGTGCTGGGATGGGCTGCCCAGGGAGGTGGTTGCGTCACCGTCCCTGGAGGTGTTCAAGAAACATTTAGATATAGTGTTGAGAGACATGGCTTAGTAGTGGGGTTATTGGTGGTAGGTGGATGGTTGGACTGGATGATCTTGTAGGTCTTTTCCAACCTAGTTAATTCTATGATTCTATGATTCTAAGATACAATTGTTCTGGGGCTGTCTCTGGGCTCATTTTATCTAGCTGGAAAGTCAGCAAAGCTACGTTATTCCTGTTAGCTTGTGAAAGCCAGCTGAAGTATCATTGCTTCATATTCTTCTCTACAGGGAGTTTTACTCATCAATTTCTGTCTACTTTCAGCCAAGATGAGCATTCATCTGTGTCCTTATCTCTCTGTAATGACTGTACAGGCATCTGAGAAGGTGAAGATGAGGAGCCAAAGTTACACCTGACCCAGCTGTCCAGAACTAGCAGTGGGAATACCTTTTGTGTTCTTGCCTGTGTAGCTGCAGCAGTACTGCAACATCAAAAACAAAATACACCACTGCCAGACTTCTATGCCTATCCTTAAACAGGCCCTCCTGTGGCTTTGTTCTTCCCCCTTCTTGCTCATTGTTTTCTCTTCGTTGTATTATCAATTTCTTTTTCAGTGTATTTTTCCCCCAGACTCTAGGTTTACTGACTTTTGATCCAATATTTATTTAAAATATTAATTTAAATTATGGAAACACTGATTTGATCCCAGCATTTTCTCGCAGTAATTCTTTCACATCATGGCATTGATTTTTGTCTTAATTTCGGGTATTGTAAAGAACAAAATGTGTGTCACGGTGGATCATGTGAGTAATTAACAGCCTGCCAAAGAATTTCCTTGTCATCTTGGAGGAATACATTAAAAAGTATTGTAAATGACTGTCCGTGCCTTGTCCCCATTTGCCTCATCAACTGGGACGCACACATTGCTGAGGAAGGGGTGCAATCTTGAGATATGGGGTAGAGTTAGCTCCTACATCTCATGCAGAATAGCTTTATGTTTGCAGCCTGTAGTCAGTCTATTCGTAGATGCAGTTGGTATCTTACAGGGATAAGTGCCTTTGAAAGACAGATGGAATTGCAGAAGGCTTTCCTGGGATCAGAATACAAGAATGCGCTGTGAAGCACGTTGAGATGTAGAGAGGCTGAGAAAGTTAAAGGCAGATAGGGTGAGATTTAAGCAAAGAAAACAATGAAAAACAATCCTCAGTGTCAGTGTGACTCAAAAGAAAATTAAAAGGATACTTCAGGATTACAAATGACATGAAGGAAGAAAGGTCAATTGGTAGAAAGGAGGGCAGGGAAGAAAACTCCTGCAAGATGATGTTGGCTTGATAGATATATATTTATTAAGTTTGCCTGAATTCAGTAGCAATAAATAGAACAGACTGAGCCGCACTAGTTTTATCAACAACTTGTACTGCTCAAAACTTCAAAAACAAAATATGAAGATGGATCACCTATGCATTTGATGATGTTAAGTCCATGTCTTGAATATATTCTCTTCTGTCCAGTTTAGCAATCCTCTGGTATTTGTTGCCTGAAAGGTATTTCGGAACAGCTTTTCAGATGGAAGTTTTTATTCTTACTATTACCAAAAAGCAAAGAGAATGTGCATGAATCGTAGCATGAGAATTGGAAATGACAGATGTAAATGAACATTATGTGCCTCAGAAATAACCAAGTTGTCATGGTCTGCAATAGAAGTTTGAAGATTTTCTTGTTGGTGCTCCAAACACTGAAGCGTAAACCAGCCACTGCCAGGGGAGGCAAGCAGACAGAAGATTGGATGGTAAATGTTTAACGTGGGAAATCATTCCCAGACACTGCTTCCTGTATTTGTGAAATGTATTGTTGTGCCCCTTCCCTTTCTGCTCCTTAATGTGGAGTGTCACCAGAAGGAACATTATTTAATTTATCGTTTAACTGGATATTTACAGTGTAATTTGGAGGTGACAGATTATGTGCTCTCTTTCAGACTGACTGACTCAGGGAATTGACACTTTGAAAGCCAGGTATTTCAAGGTACCCTAAACTCCATTTAGCATTGTAGTAGCCAAAGAAAGTGAGGACCATGAAATGCAGCCTCTGATTTCCTCCCTTAGTAATGCAGTGCTCTGTGGAGGCATTCTAACTAACTAGGCACCTAATGGATTCTCTGTCTGACTTGCAGAGAACTTCCTTAGTTACCAACAGGAATACTGAGGATGTTGAAATGCTTAAATCTGTTCCAGGATATAGAAATTAATGTAACTAAATACAGGCTCACATCAGCTCTTCTCCTGAGCACAGCTTTTTGTTTTTATTCTTTCTTCTGAATGAATATTGATATGTAGAAATGCCACTGGCCACAAATACATTTTCTGTACATGAATTACCACTGTTATCACTGTAAAGGCAGCTAGCTCTCTTGATGCAACCTAGAGGAGAAGTTCTCTCCGCTCCTTTTGACTTCTTAGTATAAACAGTAAAATATATGTTCAGAAAAGTTCCTAAAACCTTTTTATTTTGTAACTGGCAGGTGAACTATTTGCATTTCAGATGCTAAATGAAATTGATTGGGAAACTTAATAGATCAAATACATTAAGAAATTGTGTGAAAGCAACATATTTATTCTTTAGGAAAAAAAGAGGAGAAGATAATAAAGAAGATAAAAAAAAATAATGCCGCATATTTGAAAAAAGTTGAAAACATCTCCAAATATTAAAAATTTATTGTTATTGTTTTCACTTCGTGAGTCCCAACACAGAATTTTATTCCAAATATTCTGTTTTAGTAGTAATCAAATTTAGGTATTTTGTTAGTGATCCTGGTGTCACTGAAGCTGACTAGCTTCTTTATTTCACTGTCTTTAGTGATCTTGGTGTGAGGTCCTATTGTCTTTATTACTTAGTGTTCCGTATTTACCTAGAAATCCCAAGAGAATTTTCCTATTGCAGAACATTCACTGAATGCAGTGATACGAGTTATTATTTATAAGATAAATTATGTTTACTGGTTCTAGATCTCTTTCTACCTAAAAGGTTTACAGCAATATCAGCCTGCTCTTTTTGATAACATGGAAAATTAGATCTCTTTAGTCTAAATATAGGCATAGAAATGGTCTCTGTTAGTTGATAACTTGCTTGGTATCTTCTGGCTACTACAAATGCTTTCTTGAATTTTTTTTTTTGTTTTGTTTGTTATTTTTTTCCTGTAGTCTTACCAGCTGGACTTGTCCTACATTCCTGTGCATTGGCACTCCATGATCACCTGACATACTGTTGTTTTGTGGCAGGACAGTGGTAGCACAGATTTCTCAGCAAGTTTTCACTTAGTGTCCTTTCCTTCTTAGTAACTTCTGTGCTTTCTGATATTTATATTTGTGAGGAAGCATAAAACTGCAATTCCTTATCTCATCTTTGTTGTTTGTTGCATTTAACATATTTCTAGAAATGAGTGCTGGCCACAAGCATGTTCAGGAAGACTGTCACCAAAGTACCTGACGGGAAGAAAGGATGGAACTATATGGCATGACAGTTCTATAATGATACATTAGATTAATAAATCATCAAAATGAGACTTTCCAATAATACATTACTGAAAAGACCTTGTAGACCAGAAGTAGATTAATTTGAATCATACAGTCTCCCCAGCAAAGGCACGCATGGTGGAAGTGGATGACATAAAGCTATTAAAAAGGAAATAAAATTGGATTGTAATTACTGTTCCTCTGTGTTCAATGAAAAACAACTGTTTCATCTTCTAGTATTTGCACTTCATTTACTTTGTCCTGCTGATGGGTTTTTGTGATAACACTAAGTTTACCGAGATTTGACACAGCATCTTGCAATCAGGCCAAAATGTTTCTATGAATAGGCTTTGGAATGACTAATGTGACTAGATATGGTCCATGCTATTTCCAGTCAGACTCAACAAATGACCTGGAATCCTTTCTGGAAGTTGTTTCGCTCTTTTACACAAACTATATGTTTGTGCATATCTTGTGGAGATCTGAGGGCAGTTAGCCTTAGGTGGCATTCCCTTGGCAAGATTTGAGGAGATGCAAGTTAGAAGTGAATAAATGCTAAGATGGTGAATCTCAGAATTTAAACTTCAGCAATAATCAACGTGTCAGAGAGATTACAGATGGAAATATTTACTTATCTGTTTTTCAGCCAGTTTCATGCTACATATTTAATATTGCTTTCTTCAGCCCGCCTTAAAAGTCTTGAGGGATGATGATTTTGCAATATTCTTCTTGACAGGTGTTTTGTGATATAGGTGAGCTTGCCATTCGGTAATTGCATAGCCTAGATAGTTGAAAAAAAATAAATAGTTCACAGCATTACCTGCAGATCTAAGTGAGTCATGCCATGAAAATGTCTTTTATAAAAACCACAAGAGACACTACTGTGTTTGTAAAAAGCTCTTCAGTACAAGTACTAGAAATCTAAGTGAATATAATAAGCACTTGTATACCCAAGTGCACGTGCTGAGCAAATGCCAACAAGGAAAGGGTTAGCTGAATAGATCAATAGAGATTAAATATCTGTGCCTTCAAAAGAGGACAGAAGTATAATATGGCTTATTTTTATGGGAAAAAAAAATCTGATCCTTATTTTTCGAGTACCCTAGGTGTTCTGAGAGTGGATGTACGTTGCCAGCTGCTGTGAATTTACAGATTAAATGATTGGAGGAGTGGACCACTTCTCCTACAAAGACAGTTGGGGTTGTTCAGCCTGGAGAAGAGAAGGCTCTGGGGAGACCTTATAGCAGTATTTCAGTACCTAAAGGAGGCTTACAGGAAAGCTGTCCACTTTATCAGGGAGTATAGTGATAGGAGAAAGGGGTAATGGCTTTAAACTAGAGAAAGTAGATTTAGGGTAAGTGTTAGGAGGAAAGTCTTTTCTCAGAGAGTGGTGAGGCACTGGGACAGGCTGCCTTGAAAAAGCTATGGCTGCCCCATCCCTGGAGATGTTCAAGGCCAGGTTGAATGGGGCCCTGGGCAGCCTGATCTAGTGGAAGGTGTCCCTACCTCTATCAGGGAGGTTGGAACTAGATGATCTTTATTTTATAAATGCTCAAAGCAGATAATAAGTACTATTTGTTCTTTTTGCTCATCTCCTGCTGTGTCCTGAATCCAGAGTTTTCTCCTCTGCCTATCATTTCTAGCAGATGCTGCTCTTGTTACGACAGCATAAGTGAGAACAGCTCACTAGTCTGCAGCTACCTCTATAAAGTTTGCCAGAGTTACTAGACAGCAGCAGTGGTTTGAAAACTAAAGCAGCACATAATTGTTACGGCCTTTGTTATTCTGAATGCGGACAGACTCCGTGTAAAAGTAAACCAGAGTCTACAGGTTTGCTTATGGATTTCTGAGAGGAGAATAAATATTTCAGCATGGCTCTTTTTTCTTTTTTTTCTGAGTGGATAGGAATTGTTTCTTTTATGTGTTGTCCTACTGTCTGGCTGCGTGAGACTGCTTATTTTTATATGTTGACCTACTGTAGAAGCAAAAAAAAAAAAAATGCCTTGACCAGGGAGAACATTTAATGGGGGGAGGGGAAAGTGTGTGATTTCATAGAAATAAAGGAATCTCCTAGGATGCTGGAAATAAGTTCATTAGGCCCTGTGAGGTGAAGAGAAACAGTAATTATTGGCAATATTACAATGGGAGGCTGACAGGGGGAGGGAAGGGGGAAGACAGTATTGTCCTGGAAAGCCAGAATCTCTTAGCTCTGCTACACTTGTGCTAGGAAAGGGTTATTGAGTGTAACCCCCACCCTGACTATGTAGTTTGCTTGCAGGTTGTCAAGGAGCTGACTAGACAGACACGACACCATTGTTCCATGAAAACAGTGCAAAAAAATTGTGGTGGGATGTGATCTCTATTGCCCGGATGAGCTCAGTTTAGCGTGTGTTCAGTCTTTGGCTCCACAGAGCTAATTCTTATGAGGACACTTGACACATGGGATGAATTGCATTACAGTTTGATTTCTCTGTAGCCTTTACTGCAGGAAATGTGTTGACAAATTAGAAGTGGTTTTGCCTCAGAATGGGCTGATGTATGGTGACCTAAAGGAAATTTGCTGCTGTCAATCAGGGCAGCCAAGTCTCTAAGCTTTGCTTAAGAGCAGTGAGAGAGGTTTCTGGGCAAAATTCTTGCACAATATGATGTTTCTAGCTTAGATTAATTTAGTAACCCTAAGATTTTTTTCACTAAATTTTTAGTTTAGGGTAGAATAGGGCAATTAGAGATGCATATGAAGTCCCAGTTTATCTTTTGCATCATGGTAAGTTTCTCTGCATTACTCAAATGACTTGTTCAAAGGTTTGTTCATCCTCCAGATCAGAGTTCTTACTGAGCTCTATTCAGATGGATGAGGTGAGGTTTGAGTACTTTTCTCATTGCATATGAGAAAAAGGGTGGTATGAGGTGCCTCATGGAATTTTATATATATTTTTCTGTGCTTTTATTGTAAAATGTTATTGTAGATTGTTCTGTAGATTTCTTCTTCAGGGGTGGCATCTTCAGTTTTCCTTTAGATTTCTAGTTGCTCCTTAAGCTTTGTATTGTCAGACACTGCGAAATGAGAATGCCACTTACTGTGTTATTTGCTGCAGTTGCCAACACACTTTCTTTCACATATTAGAATTTAGTTAGCGTATGTTTTTACTTTGCTGACATCAGTTATTAGCAAATATTTTCTTAACAGTGTGCTATCTATTGCTGGTTAGTGAGAATATGAGGATGACCCAAGATAGCACGCAATGGGCAAATGTAATGGATTAAATTAATGCCTATTGTAGTCTGAACAGCTTAAACTAGAATTATTTCAGGAATGAACTTGATCCAATATGTGAGTAGAATTGTTCTTACCAGTGATAGCTTCTCTTTTACTGTCAAAACTAAATACAAACTTCAGTCCATGTGGGAGTGATTAAGGAGAGATTAGCCCACACACAAAACCAGGTCTTTGGCTAGTCTTAGCAACCCAGCTGATTTCAATGTGTCTGCAGAATCAAACACCATTCTCTAATGGCCTCCAATAAACCAATACTACAGTAAGTTTTCCATAATGTTCTGAGCAGATCATTAAGCTGTTTAATGAGTAATCTGTTGTTGTTGTACAGGCCAGAATGGAAGCAAAGTATTCAGGCTGCTTTGCAGATGGTATGAGGTTGAAATTAGTCATAATATTCTTCTGAATTTAGTAGGAGCAGTGAAATTGCTTGACAACTGATTAATAGTTTAGATGTTTGATCAGATGCCTTCCTTTTTTGAAGACTAATTCATTCTACTTAAGAGTTTCATGCTTTTTTGTGACATTGCCCCTCATATTATGAGAGCTTTGTTCCTTGACAATCAAGTATGTCTGGTGGTTCGCTGCCACCAGGTTCTTACAATTCTTAAAGACTTACTGGTGATCTGAAGCAAACAGACTTACCTTTCTGATTTTTCTTGAGCTGTGAGTTGCTATGTTGCAACTATTACTGCTGCATGCCATTTTGCTGATAAACTCTGACATGGTGAGAAGCTTGATGTGTTACTGAGTAAAGTATCAACACCATCCTTTCATCTACTTTTTTTTTTTTTCCAGGGCACGGATATGGAAAATTAGATATTTTTTTTCCCAATCAGTGCAATGTAGCTTGTTTGCTTCTTGTTTGAAGAAAGAGCATAGAAGAAAAAAAAAATGATATAAGAATATTCATTTCTGCAGGAAATCTACTCTACTCTAAAAAGCTTGAATTGACACCAGTCTTTTAATGGATTTCGAAAACTAATAAAGTGATCCCTAACACAATCTCAAAAAAAAAAAGTGGAAGCAGTCTAAGATTTTCTTGCAAATTTTTACTGCTTAGCAAAACAGCTCTTTCACAGTCAAATCAATCATGTCCTTAACCATCTTTAGAATCTGTCAATAATGTAGATGTCAAAACTGTTTAGATGTCTCAGTAAGAAGTCATCCCTAAGAGGGAAAACCATATTGCTCAAAGATTTGTCTACTTCAGTGTAGTAAGAAGCTCAGCTGCTGATTAATTAAAATCATGTTGTGCTATTTATTATCCAAGTTTGATGAGGCCTTAGGCAGCCTGATCTAGTGGATGGTAATCCTGCCAACAGCAGGGGGGTGGGAACGAGATGGTCTTTAAAGTCTCTTCCAAACCAAGGCATTCTGTGAGTCTATGATCCTGATTCCTTAACAATGTAAACATTCATTGACTTGTAACAACAACAGGACTTCGAACTTCTCAGTCCTACAGATCTCTAATCCTCTCCCTAATCTTGTTCCAGGTAAAAATGGACATTGGACCAGGCTTTCAAAACTGTTCATTGGTTTGTTGGGTTTTTATTTATTTATTTACTGGAAATATATATATTTTCTCTTCATTGAAAATTCATTTATCTTGTTATTCAGTGAGAAAGGTTAATGAAGTAGACAGTTTTATTTTCCTGGACTGGAACATTCTGCAATCTGTTATGTTTTATATTCAATATTTCAGTAAGCTCCTTTCTACTTGTATTTCTGTTTTTGGTTAGCACTGTCCAAGGGAGGCTCTGCAGTGTATTTCCTTAAAGCTCTGAAGTATTTGAATATTTCTCCCCAAAGGATCTTCATTTTAAGATAACCTTCAGAAACTGGCAGCAGTCCAAATTATATAAGAGGAACACAGATACTGAAGATAAATTCTTGCAGTCACTGAGTCTTTTGTATGCTCTTTGAAAATTAAGCCATTCAGAGAGGTAGCCTTTTCCTGGGCCATTTTCCTAATGTTTTCCAGATGTTGCTAAATCACAGTCTAATGGTCAGAGCCCCATGAGAATCCTATTACAAAGGCACAGATATATATATTTTTGTTCACTTGCAACATATTTAGCTACACTTCCAAAGCTGTAACTGAGATAAGGCATATATATAAGTTCCGCTTATAGACTTCACAACTGAAGGTCGATCCTCTTTCTTTCATGATGCATAAAAAAACAAAATGGTCTCAAGTGTTACTGACACTGTTTGCTTTGTGTTATAAACAATTACTCTGGTTCACATTAAACATTCCTTGATTAGCGTGGAAGAATTTCTTCTGCATAGGCTTGCACAAAGTTTGGAAGGAATTCAGCAAATTACTTTGTTTAATTTGCTGGCTTGAACAGCTTTAGATATCTGTATTTCATTTATTCCACTGTCCATGTTGTTATCCACTTCTCTTGACTAAAGCTAAAAAAATAAATAAGGAAAACAGAAGGGAATATACTTAAACAAAATTGAGACCCTTATGTGGGTCGTATGTGTGCAGAATTTGTGCAAGTGAGCTGAATGTATGTATGAATTCATTGCCTACTACATGCCTATTTACCAAGGTGCTTCAGATATAGTTTTTAGGCATGAGTAAGTAGGGTATAATTTCTTAAGGTTTCCTCTGAATTTTTACTCCTCCTTTTTCCACCTTCTGTTGCCTCTGTCTTTGTAGCCTCTTTGTTGTGAAGTTTTTTGCTTAAACCGTTTATGCCTTACCTTGCTGGGATGGACGTTTTGTGGAAGGTTCTATACAGGATCCTGACTTAATTTGCCATACCATTGAAGCATACATAGCTCTGCTCTTATGCTGGGAAATGACTTCTTATTGTTTAATAGGGTGTGGGTAAGTGATGTTTGAAGAAGGTCCCTTCCAACCCAAGCCAAGAACTATTCTTCCATGACTGGACTGACTGTAACAATGACCAGTAAAAAATTTAAATGAGGCACTACTGAACTACAGCTGCTTTTTTTTTTTACCCAGCAAGTCAGTTGGCAATCACAGTACCAGGTGATATCTTATTAAAGGAAGAAAAGAAAAAATCACTTGGAAACGCGCCACCCATAGGCTTTGTAGTATTAAACCTAGTTTCCTGGTGTGCAGTGAGTTAATTTTTCCAACATGTAAATGTGAGCCAATTGGCTCAAATAATATCTTGAGAAGAAAAAAAGAAAAACAGGAAAATAGACAAGCAGAACAATACATAATAGTAAATAACTGAAACATGGCTATTTCATGAGTCTTTTCCCTTCTGAGGCAATCCATGAAGGCAACTGCAGTTTCTACACATCCTTCTCCCAAAATAGTGGCAGGCTGGTAGCCTGTTGTACAAGCAAAGCCATGTAAGTGTTAATCCAAGCGTATGCCTTTGTAACATGAAAACTATGTAGCTGCTAGTTAATGAGGATATGTCTAATCAATATAGTAATTAATCAGTGTGTACATACATAATCTGTCAGTGTGCATGTTGTCAATTCAGTGCATCTTTTCCCTTTGAAATGCTGGAGCTTTGCTTTCTTTTTGACCTCAAGTACCAAGCTTAAACAAGGCTACTATTAGAAAACAGTGGTGGAGATTGATATTAAACATAAAAGTTTCAAGAGAGACAATGAAATCACTGTTGATCTGATTTTAATATCATGTAGTACTTCCATGGTTTGCAAGCAAGTAAACAAGCTTTCAGAAATATCTTGCATAAATAGGCTTTGAAATAGAAAAGATCAATAAAGTATGTAGAGGCTATTTTCCAGAGAGAGGGAAGGGAAAAAAAGAGGGATATTTTGTAGAATGATTTTACCAAGTTAGAAGCTGTTTGCGTCACTAATGTGCCATTTCATGTCTTGGACAGCTCTGTGATAAAATACTGTTCAAAAAGCTTTTTAAGAATGTTTGTGTCATACCTTGTCTGGTTCAGGTGGGGCAAATGTACTTCAAATATCATGTAAGTGACCTGAAAGGACATTAGAAAGTTTGTCTTGGATTTAGTCCTCTTTCAGATGAGACAATGTGTACCCACAGCTGCTAACATTGAAATACTGCATGCTACTCCTTTGTAGACACTTCACAACAAATAAAGGAGGTGAATGGGAATGCCTCTTCTAACAAATTATTCTTAGGATGACACTAAACTTAAAACAGTTCAAGAAATGGCAGTACTGTGTAAATACCTTGATCATTTGAAAAGAATTACTAGCTAGTTTGGAGTCCCGTGTTGGTGACGTGCCTAGAAGTGGGTGATGTCCCAAGTGGGAAGTAACCAAGCCATAATTTGCTGGACTATATTTTATCCCTTTTTACTACTTGCTTGAATATCTTCTTATCCTTACAGAGCAGCTCTATGGCACTTAGTTCTGACAGCATGGGCAGATCTAGAGTGTGAGCGTTTTGGCTCACTGAAAGCCCAACGGAGAGATTTTTCTGTGTAGACAGAGCACTTACAGCTTTACAGAGCCTTTAGCAGTGCATCTAGATGCAGTGCTTGCTCCTGAATACAACACGTCTGCCACAGTTCGTGAATTGCTCAGTCATTGTGCTTTATCCAGTGCTACTGTGTGCTCTGTCATTGCCCTGTGATTTATCCACTTTGTGTTGCAAAATATTCGCTCCATGCCCAAAAGCAGAGACTATTCTTACTTTTTAAAATGTGCGCATTTGTGTGTGTGTATCTACTAACTTATCCTATAGATCATTAGTTTTACATCAGTTCTTCTCTTCCCAGGATGCCTTTTGGGGCAAGAAACTGTTGCTGTAAGGAGTGTAAAAGGATGTAATACTTTAAAATTTGTGTGTCATTCACAACTCCTCTACTTTGTTTTTCAGATTTAAGTTATTGAATGCTGTGAGAATAGTTAGACTCAGAGTAAACCAATTTTTTCAAAGCTTTACAAGTTGTGGGAGTGTCTAACACAGTAGTAGCTGGAATCTTGTGAGTATGTCCTTAATGATTCTTAGTTCCTCGAAATATAACTAAGGTTTAGGAGACTCCAGTTCTCTTCAGCTACAGCATGTAAAGATCTTGTTTTATAATCAATTCCCAGCACATTTAATATTTGTCACACCATAATGTCTTCTTTCTCAACCTCTCTTATTTTCAGGTGATGTTTAAGGGAACGTGTCTGTCTGGATCCCATTCAGCTGACATGGAGTCCCTTGGCAGGCAGCTGAGGTCCTGCGTTCCTTTAATAATTGTACCTGGGAATGTGGTAAAGGTTTGAATGTTGGATTTGTATCTCTTGTCACCATAGAAACCCTGTTTCATACCACAGAAGGCCCAAGAATATAAAGTAGGAAGGCTTGTTTGGGCAGGTCTAGCGTCCTCTGTTATTTACAGTGCCCTGTTCAGTGGCTTTAGGGAAACTTCATGATCTCTGTTTTTATCCATCTTGTCTTTCAAAAGAAATACGATACCTAATTCAATATTCAAGCCTACAGCCTGCTGGCTGGCCATCCATGTTTGATATTCTGTGTGTTTTAAATGGCATGACTTGCTTTTTTGAATTTTCTTATTCGAAACTGGATTTGCTCTTTAGCTTCAAAATGAGGCTAATTCTTTCCTCTAATTATGGCGTCTAATATTGCTGCTTTATCACTGATCCCGAGATTATGTGCCAGCTGCAATCAGCTGCCCATTGTTTGTATAGCCTGGCTGCAAGGATGGCAGCCAGCTTCTGTAGCCTATGATCATGTGAACTGAGTAACTTTGCCAGCATTTGCAACACTACGAACAGCCACCCCTTCATTAGCATTCCTTCTTGACATGAGTTACTGTTTGCTTTTCCTGAAGTAGCTGTGGTAACAGTTCCTAGATCTGCTGTTTCCCGTAACTCTTGCATCATTGCCTCTCAGCTGCATATTTATCTTCCTATCTGGCATGATGTTTTTCCAGAATATTTCCTGGCCCTCAACACTTGCTGCCTCGGACTGCATCCCTGTTTTTCACTGGACCTCTTTTAACTTTAGCCTGTGTAGTTTCATCTCAGCAGTCCTTGCTGGAAAAAGGAAAAAAAAAAAAAAAAAAAAAGAGATACACCACAAATAACATCTAAACAAGTACAAGGACAGAAATTAAATGCTCTAAGAATATCGCTAATGGGTTTAACCTTATGCTCACCCTTTTTCACTCCTCTGGGATATTGTCTGCTGGTGAAGAAAGAGGAATAGGGGATAGGAAAATTCCTTCTGACATTGGAGCATACTTCTTTACTGATGTGGTTACTGGCAGGGTAGCAGGTGGTGTGCAATGCATTGAGAAGATTCATTTTTAAGAGTTCAGCTGAGGCCATCTGTTGACTGTATAGTAAATCCAACTTCGTAATTTTGAGGGTGGGATAAGAGAGGTTCTGGCAACAGTGATCCAGTGTAAACTCACACAGGTAATTCAGATTTGTTTCAAAGCAGTAGATTCAACTGGTTGATGCTGTACTAGCATGCTTTATGTCAGATCAGATATTGCTCATTCTCACAAATTCAGAATAAAAAGCACTCTGTGATGTATAGTCTGGCTAATGTTCCAAAAATACTATGGGTGATCCAAATCAAATGAGTGCTGCTAGGTGATCATGCATAGCCCTGGCATTAATGACAGTGAACCTTCAGTGACAAATATTTAATAGTAGATGCATTTGGGCTCTCAGCAGAATTCATGCTGTAGGTTTGGCTATTCATTTCTCCTGACCCATGGCTAATGTCATATAGGGAAGCTGGAGAACTGCAAAAAATATTTGAGCCCACAGAACTAGCATCTTCTTACCCCAGCCTTATCCAGCAGACTTTGGCTTTGTCATCTGGGAAATGACTCTCACTTGTGTTCTGTTGTTTTTTTTTTTAGTATTTGTACCTTTGCCTGCTTCTAGTTTCTGAAGGTAAGGTGTCACCCCAAGTCATGTGAATGCTCTTGGTACAGTCCTGCTATCACGATTTTTTCACTGCAGCCCTTTGTGGACATGTAAGACAGGTTGAGAGCGAACAACGTTGCTTAGGCATGTCCATTTCTTATCTCCACGTTACATAGTTCCGTTTTGACTAGCTATGTGCTGCCAGATCTGTTACAAAAGCAATGAACTTTATTTCCCAAGAGTAAATATCTCTGACCATATCCTTTGAGGAGAAAATGTTGTTTTTCTGATAAATTGCCATCATTGCTGGGACTACCACTCAGAATAGCTCAGTCTGGGGAACTGTGGGTTATTCTGGGGAGAGGTCGTTTGTTTTAAAGAAGAAAAAAACAGGCAAAACAGTACCACACAACATTCTCTCTGTTCAAAATTGAATGGGCTAGCAGTCATTTTTCAGACTTTATTGAAAGGTGTTACAATTTGACCATCACAGCAGAATGAAAATTTAGGCACCATCCCTTTGCTGTCTTCTCCTCTGCTTAGCAGGCACCGAAGTGCTGGGAAGAGATATTTGAATCTTCAGGATGTAGCCACTCTGTTCTGTTAATCTCGTACAACCTATAATTTGGGCTATGCATTAAGTATATTTTATTGCACACCTGCTTGTAATTTGTTTGTGCTTTCAAATTGATTTGGACTATTTTCTGAGTAGACAGAGCTATTCTCTTTCTTTCAATGCAGTTCAGATGCTGTGGGGCAGTATCAAAGCAGGTCTGCTGAGTGAGTCCCACTGACTGTAGTAGAAAGGGAGCAGCCACAGGTCAGTAGTGGAAAGCTGCCCAAAATCCCAGCTGCATATTCAGCTAAGCTGTCTCTTACAGAGCCATGTCATTGTTTTTTCTCTAGGCACCCCAAGGAACAGAGATCTATCCAGACATGCTCTCAATACATGACTTAGATGCTCGGAAAGGGTGGCCTTGAGTTTAAAAGCTGTTCTTGTGGTAAGAGAATAATTGTATGAGCAGTGCATATGATGCATCTTGTTTTTAGGGGTTTAGGTGTGGACTTGTCTCAGTCTCTTTCCAGCTCTGTCTTTACTTTTGATCCAGAATAGTTCTGTGCACTGTGAAAAACAGGAACTTTTTATGATGGATCTGCCAGTACAAGCAGTTAAAAAAAAAAAAAAAAAAAAACTTCTATCTGTGACACAGTTGTCTTGTCTGCCAGTAAAGCTTTGAATTCTCCTAAGACAGTGTTGTGGCTTAACTTGGCAGACAGCTAAATACCACACAGCTGTTTGGCCATAGTGGGATAGGAGAGAAAACTGAAAAGAAGTGAAGAACTCATGGGTTGAGATAAGTACAGTTTAATAAAGAAAAAAAAAAAAACAGCAAAAAAAAATAATAAAGCTAGTGATGCATTGAGCAATTGACCAATGCTCAGACAGTTCCCAAGCAGCAGCAGTTCCCCTGACCAACTCCCCACGGTTTTATTGTTCAGCATGGCACCACATGGTATGGGATATCCTTTTGGCCAGTTCTAGCTGTCCTGATTCAATCACCTCCCAGCTTCTTGTGCATCCCCAGCTCCTTGCTGTCAGGGCAGTGCAAGAAGCTAAAAAGTCCTTAACTCAGTATAAGCACTGCCATGCAACAACTAAAGCATTCATATGTTACCAACATTATTCTCATCCTAAATTCAAAACACAGCTCTGTGTCAGCTACTAGGAAGAAAATTAAGTCTATCCCAGCCAAAGCCAAGGCAGACAGTTAAAACTGATGTCCCAAGCAAATTGAAGAGGCAGACTAGTTCTCCCCAGGCTATTTTCTGGTGTTCAGTCCTTTTTGCACGCAGTGCTGCAAAGAATAGTGCAAGCCTGGGTTTCATATGACAATGTGCAAGGCAGAACACTCTTCTAGGTTCTTCCTGAGCCAATGAATTCCTGTTTGTGTTTCTAAAAGTCAGCTAACTTGTTTATCAGGCCAAGGCCATGATCAGCGTGGTGAGTAATAAGTTGGACAGAAGTGATTTTGTTTGATTTAATTTCTGCCATCACCTGCTGTTGTGCTATTTGGATCAAGGAAGATTCTCAGGCAGTCCCCACCTCTTTATATTCTCCAGTGCTTAGCCTTGTATGAGATTGACACTCTTTTTTTTAATGATCATACCCCTTAACAACCTCCTGAATAGCTCCAGGGGACAATCTGGAGTGCATGGGTTATACCATATGAAAGTGCATCTGAACTATTAAGACACCTGTCCGTAGTGACAGGCTAAATTACAAAGTGTGAGGAAAAAAACATTTTCTCATGGAGCACAGAAGGGCTCCATTCAAGCAGTTTATGCCAGTAGCGGGTGTGAGGCTGATAGCTGATCTTTCTTACCGCTGTCTGCCTTTTGGCTATTCAGAGAATTGAACAGTATGCAATAGTATATACAGAGATGTATTATATCTTCTTGTACCAAAACACCAAGTTAATTGTAGTCACATTTTAAAATGGAGCCCTTTCTGCAGTTCAGATGTTTAAAAAAGAAAAAATCACTAATTCTGAAAAAGAGATGCCAAGAAATGTTAGGGTAGATGCAAACTTTCAATGTACTGGATAAAAGAAGGATTAAATGCCATTAATGCTGGAGTCCTTGGTCCAGGTCATGCAGCAAAGAGTTTTCTGGAGGTCTTCTCTAGCTAACTGAAATGGTGACTAAAGGTGGTCTTTGCCCCAGTGACCCCCAAATTTACCCAAGTATCAAGCCTTATTTTTTTATGGAACATATCATAAGCACAGCTAGAGATTCTGCTCTCCATGGAACAGAGAGGGGCTACCGAGCTCAGCACTCAAAACCAACCTGGGAACAGTGTTGTGCAACCAGGCAGTGCCCCTCGACCTGCCCTGCCTGCAGCTCTCAAGCTGTGCCTCAGGCAGCTCCGCATGAGCTGGTGTGCTGCTGTTAGCTGTGCCTTGGACTACAGTACAAAGCACAGGTGGATGCTTTCTGTGATGGATCAGACAATGCTTAGAGCATCACTGTCATAACATGCTCTGAAAATGTAAGTGATTGCACTGACTACACCCTGGGTGTTCAACCATGTTTTCCAAGGCTCCCAGATTTTAAGAGAATGAAGAAGAAGACTATACGTCTAAAAGAAATGTATATTTATTTACTTATTTTTAAAAGGCCTGAAATATCCTATGGTAAAACCTCTGGAAAATTTACAGGCAGTATTTTGTTGTTTATTTTAAGAGAAAGAAAAAGGCATCTTCCAAAATTCCAGCTGAAAGTGAAAGGAAAAAATGACAAGAGAGGATGTGGGGAAAATCTGTAAGAAAGTCCTTTTCCATATTGTACTTACATCACTTGGGCCAGTATCATGATAGTGCTGTGCTTTAGTTGATATTGGGATCGTTGAAAGCAGCAGATCAGCAGGAATTGATAATCACTGGACCAGATATTTGGGAAAACTTCTTGTAGTTAGTTAACAAAAGTCTTAAAAAATTCACTGCTATAAAAGTGTAATTAGAGTATATACTTGCTGAGCATGTCACTTTATAAGGTCCTCATTCTTCCTCAGTACTAATGTATATATCTCACATTTTTCTTTTATCCATTTTCTCATAGTTTCAGTGATTTCTCTGTGGGATAGTTTTCTTTTAAACCTGTATTTGTATTATTTACAAATGTTTCTATGTTACTCACAAGGAGATTTTCATGTTGACTTCTCTATTGTAATTTATATTTTTCTTTCATGGGTGGCTATGGTTTTCCTGAAATGACATTCCAATTCTAACATTGCAATATAATATCAGTGTTAAATAAGCCTCAGAAAATGAAGAGGAGGCTACCATAAATGCAATGGTTCCTCAGCATTCAGGCAGGATTCACCAAGGGCTCGCTTCTGCTGCCCCTATTTGCTCTGAGGGGTAACACTCCTGCAGGTGACTTGGGCTACTTGCCTGGTGAAAGACTGTTCCACAGAGACAAGAGGAGATAACTATAAGGGTCCTCTGTCTTCTGAAAAGATTAATTACTCAGGGAAGGAGCTCAATAATGAAAAATGAAGTTGCTTTTGTTATAGGCCATTGGGTCCTGGACAGTCATTCCCATTTTCCAGGGCTAATCTCTGAAGGAAATGGTTTTCTTTCTGTTAACTGTCAGTAGCGTGTCACTGTGCAGTGACCTGGATGTGTAGATGTTCTGGGCTGGAGATCTTATGGCCTCTGCCAGGTCTGCATAGGGTGCATCTCCTACTCATAAGCAGTTGGTGAACACAGGTGAATGCCCTCTGCCATAGTTTCTGTTCAGTCTGGAAGGAGCAAGATCAGCTCTGAGCAGGCAGGGATTAAGGAAGCGGCCTCAGGTGCCTGATGGCTGAGTCCTTTCTTGCTGGACTTCCTGTTCTTACTTCCAAATCTTCTTCATTTTTTGCAACAGTTGTCTGGTCCACTTCTCCTCTTTCCTTTTTCGCCTTTTTCTATTTTTTTTTCTCTGCTAAACTCTTCCTTTCTTTACAAGGAATGGCTCTACATCCCTGTTAATGGCAGAAGAGTTGGACTAGACGGCCTTCAGAGGTCCCTTCCAACTCTAAGGATTCTGTGATTCTACATGTGTGTGTACATGTACAAACACATGCAGAATACAAGTGTAAAATCTACATTCTTCCAGTAGACACCTATGGACGACCTCAGTTACCTCCATGTTTCCTTCTAATCTCAGTATAGCATGGTCTGTGGTCAGTCCCTGACTGGTTACAATGATGATGACATCTGAGTAGTGTACACACACTCTTTCTAGTATTTTTGTCTTCAGTAGCACGTATTTAGAATTTCTTTTCTCAAAGACATCAGACTTCCTTCCAAGACACTGTTTCTTCAAAAATTACTGATGTCAGTGAACAGTGTCTGAGTACTGATTTGCTGTGCAGCTATGCTGAGTCTTCCATGAATAAGGATCAGAATGGCTAAAGCTAAAAATCTGGAATTTTATGGTTATGTGAAAACTTTCACATGATGGCAGATTTTCCTATGTATCAACAGCTGACCCTTAATGTGTGCCCCAAAAGGTTGAAGACTGCGAAGGGAAGAACTGAGGCTATCCAGAAGTCCAGTCTTTCCTGTCCTACAGAAGTCACTCCTTCCTCTTGCTGTCACACGTGCAGCAGAGACATCTCCTTCGTGGACAAGTCTGGGGACTGCAGTTTGGCTCTGAGAAGAAAACCAGGTGCACAGACTCTATTTTGTGTACAACTATTAATTTCTCCTGGTTTTCAAAACCATGTACAGGCTCAGAAGCTCAACAATCTCTGGAGCACATGAAGAAGCTGGGTTTCATCAATGTGTGTCTCAGGCTTCACATGGGCTGAGAAGCTTAATCTCTCATCTTGTAATGGAGTGTTTCTAGAGTTTTTACTTAGGAAAAAAAGCCCAGACCTCACCTTGCACCTGAGTACGTGGTAAGAAAATGAGCATGCGCAAAGCCAAAGGCAGAGTCTGGTTGAGCTTAAGACTTTAGAATAAGCAAGAAGGGAGTAACAGCAGAATAGGGGTAATGAGCCACTATCAGGCGTTAATGGGCACAGGAAGGCTACAGTAACTCTGAAGAAGGCAGCTCAAGTGACTTTGCAGATTTTCTTTATGGGAAGCTTTTCCTTTGCAAAAGGACCATGATAAGAGAGGAATGAGCTGTGCTGTGAGAGCACTAGCAGCTGGTGCTTATTGGTCAGCTGCAAGGACCGGGGTGTGCTTTGAGGGAAGTGGGCAATACAAGGTACAGAGCTTGTTTGTTGCAGCAGGAGAAGAAAGCAGTACACAAAACATGAAGATCGGGTGAAAGCGTAATAGAAGCGATAAGTCAGAAAAATATGTTTTACCGCAATGTGCTAAATGGTTTTGCAGGGAGAGCAAGGAGATTTGTTGAAACCAGAAAGAGGAAGCTTCAGCTGTCAACATGTAAAACAGTGAAGACCCGAACCACAGCTTTACCCGAGAAAAAGAGGCTGGATTTTCAAGGCAGTTTGCAGGAAGAATGAATAGGATTTGTGCAGAACAGGTTGCCTCTTCTCTTGCCAGCTGTATTCGTTAAAGAGAATGCTGCTTTTTGTGATTCAGGTTACTTCTCTGACAAAACTAGTGAGCGTTTCCATGCCTGTCATTATTTAGAAATTTTTACAATAAAGCTGGTCTGATTACTTCAGTTTCCTCTGCTTTGGTTCCTCTAATTGTTGAAATTAGTTCCTCTGCTGGAACCTACAAGCTTTTGCAACTTTTGTTTCACTCATTATTCCCGTTATAACCATTATGTCAGCATAAAAGTCCTCTTGCTCAGTATATTTGTATGGTTCTGTTTTAGGCCATATACACTGAAAGATTTTTACTCAAGAACTTAAAGCATAAGACTGCCTAAACTGTGTTTCTGAATTGTTATTCTTTTGTTTATTTCACTACTAAAAGCAAAAACTCACACAGCTCTTTGGTTTTTTTAATCAGTTTTGATGCAGGAATACTTTGATGTCAGTGAGACCAATATGAGTAAAGTTAAGTCTTGATAGTGCCAAGATTACTTCAAGTATCCTACAAACTGCCATAATTTGAATCAAGACCTTCTTGTGAGCCAAAATGATACTTTCAGTAAGAAACAACTTTGGAAAATGAAACAAAAATAAAAATCAGAATTAGTTATGTTCTTCCAGCTAATATCAAGGTTTGCTGAAAAAAAATCTCTGGAACCTTGAAAAATTACTTAAACTCTCTTCTACAGTTGTAGAGAAGAGATATTTCCATTACAGTAGATGCGACTGAAGATTTTCCAAGTGTACTTTTTTTTTTGTGTTCTCTGTTTAGCATAAGCTGTAGTTGTATTGGATTCATCTTTATAGTCTACAGTGTAAGAAATGACCCTTCACCCCTCTGGTTTGAAATCACAAGGGAGGTGAAGAGACACGCCACACGGGAGGCAGATGGTCAAATGGAGGAAACACAATCACCAGAGTCAGTTGTCTCTCCTGAAGAACATCAGTCAGGAAGGAGTGGACAACTGAGCTGCTTGGGGAAGGAAGGTATGATACCTTTGGCTTTTGTTTGGTTTAGCAGTTTGTTCCCATTGCAAGACAATAACAGGATTCAACTTGGAACCAGAACAGAAAGGAACATTTTGTATTGCTATTTATTCTCAGACGGAAAGGAAATTTTACAGTCTGTTTTGATGTTTCCGGTGGGGGGAAAAAAAAAAAGGCTCTCGCTTTTTTGACACAGGCTGGAGAAAATAAGGATCTGGAGCCTAACTGTCTCGTTTTTGTGCAAATGGGGCTGCCAGCTCAGCCAGATGCATAAACTTCAGGAGGGGTACAGAAATGAATTGTTCCATAGTTAGCAGAAAGGGAGGTACAAATCTGGAGAAACTAGCCCAAACCACCCCAGATTGTCTGTGTGTTCTCTCCCCTGCATGAGGTTTCCATCCAGCTGTACTGCATTCAGTAAACTTAAATGGGGATGCATGCACAGTTTTTTTTTCCTCCTGAATTTCAGTTTCTTCCTCCCACGCAGTTTCATTCTTCCCTGCTGATATCCCACACACCCCACACCATCCCTTTTGTTTTCTTCTTGGGAGGGTTCAGTCCTTTTCAACAGCGTCCCCATCACCACCTTCTTCAGGCAAACGCAGCCCTCCAACTGATGTGCTCCTTAGGAAATAGCCTTCCAACAAACAAAATATTGAAACTGCAAAGGAGAGGTGAAGGTGCATACAACATTGATAATTGTCTGAATTGTACACAGATTTATTGTGTGATTTTGTTGGGATCTTTTTGCTCAGCTTTCCCTTGGCATTCTCTTTTGTATGTCTACATTTACTCAATTTAGATACATCTGCCCCACACACTTGTGCAAGTGCATGGACATGATGCAACACTGTTACTGAAGGAAACCCTTCCACTAAGGGTTAAACAAGCACACCACTAATTCTGAGAAGAAGGCTGAAAGAGCAAGAGTCTCGGGGGTGTTCAGTTCTGCTGGCTGAAATCTATCGTAACACAAAACCTTCCTAGTGCTTTTCCTTATAGAGGGATAGAGCTTGGAAGAGCGGTGGGACAGTATCATTAGGCACAACACCATAAACGTAAACTGAATGAGTCACCACCAGGCAATACAAGTTGCTGGCTTTGAAGTTTTCAAATACAATACATAGAACTGGATGCACTTAGGTGTTCCCTTATCATGGTGGCTGACTTAGTGAGGTATCAACAAGAAGGAAAGCAGCAATTTTCTGTCTCTTGAGTTTTGTTTTACTACATGAAGAGATTATGTTTTACGACCCACGAAAGAGAATAAAATTATTTCATCCTACTTTAAAATTTCCTTTTGTGGTAATGCTTGAAAAAGCACTGATAGCAGGCTGTGTACCGTAGTACTGCCAACATTACTGACTGCTGATTTGTTGATTTCTGTTCTATGAAATGAGTAAAGCAGAGATTATCTGTGTACAAAACTCAACAGAGTATGGCTTTGATCGGTGATCAGCTCTTGTTATCAAATTCATTAAAAATAATGTGAAGTTTCATGAGCAGCTTTTTTGTGGAATTGTGTCCCCATGATGAGTTACTGTATATTTTCACTAGTATCTAAATAAGTCTGTCACTCATGTTTCTTCCTCACTACCTACTTATAAAACATGCTGAAAGACAACATGAGACCTTTCTTTCTCTCTCACGTTGAATTGCAGCTGGACAGAGGTTCAGAATGATGAAGGTGAGAACAGAGAAGTGTCAGAAGAATAACTTGATTTTTAGCTTCAAATCAGGCAGGCTAAAATTGGGCTCCCTTATTTTCATTTAAGGAAAAACAAAATTGGGATGATACCATGGTGAGCAGTATGCAGCACTAGTGCAAAACAGGCCGCAGAGCAAGAGTAAGTTTGTCTTACTATTCTGTAACTTTAGCACTGTCCGGGAGTGTGGGAATGTGTTGTTGTTTTTTTTTTTTTTTTGAGTGCTATGAGCAGGACTGATGGAAATTTAATTTTTAGTCCTAAGATGCAGGCAGCTTTTCAGCTTCCCCACATAGTGTAATCCATTCTCAAAAATGCTTGTGTCTGCTAAGAGGGGACTATGGGAAAGTGAACATGCACTTATATAACTTACTGTTCTGTAAGTGCTAATTCAGTTTGTTTTTCATTTCCTTCACTATATTAAGTCAGACCCATGGTCCTGGAATTCTTATACTTCATATAAAATCCTAAATTATCTATGGCCAAATCCATGGTCAGGATACCCGCAATCACAGTCCTTGTAAAAACTTGCTTCAGCTTATACCAAGACACTGTCTTCATACTGAGTTCCATTGGAAGAAAAACCTAGGGAAACAAAAACTTACCGATTTCACTGTCTCAGCTTTTTGTTTTTTCTTTTCCAGCTTTTAGAAATAATTTTATCAGGAGAAAATAATTTCAGTAAACCTGGTATTCAAAGTTGCCTAAGGTTTTGCTTTGCTTCATGAGAACGTGCTTCAAGTTCTTCATGCAGAGTTTGGGGGAAAAATTCATGCTGCCTGTTAGTCTGCAGTGCTGACTGAACATGTGGCGGGGAGACAAGCCAGCATTTTATGGTGTCTTGCAGATTAACTAGCAATAAGATAGACAATATAGGTAAGTTATAGTAACCACGAACTGGTGGAGTTCTCTATTCTCGGTGAAATCAGGAAGGGGTCAGCAAAACTGCTACCTTGGACTTCCAGAGGGCAGACTTCAAACTGTTTAGAATGTTATTTGGGAGAATTCCTTGGGAATCAGTCCTGCAGGCCAGAAGGGTCCAGGAAGGCTGGACATTGCTCAAGGAAATTCCAAAGGTGCAGAAACAGACTGTCCCCTTGTGACATAAGATGAGCCAATGAGGAAGAAGACCAGCCTGGCTGAACAGGGAACTTTTGCTGAGACTCTGGGAAAAAAAAAGTATACCATCTTGGGGAGAAAGGACAGGCAGCTTGCTAAGAGTACAAGGATTTTGCTAGGATATGGGAATATCAACCAACAGATGGGAAAATTAGAGAGGTAAAAGCCCAGCAAGAATTTAATCTGGTCACCGTTGTTAAAGATAATAAAAAAAAATGTTTTTACAAATACATTAACAGCAAGAGAAGGGCCAAGGAGAATCTCCATCCTTTATCAGGTGTGGCCAGGAACATCATCACCTAGGACAAGGAAAAGGCCTGGGTTCTCAATGCCTTCTTCACTTTTGTCTTTAATAGTCAGACCAGTTATCTTCAGGGTAGTCAGCCTGAGCCAGAAGACTCAGAAGAATAGGGAGCAGAATAAACCCCCCAAAATTCAGGAGGAAACAGTTAGCAACCTGCTACTTCACCTGGAGTGTCACAAGTCCATGGGTCCAGATGGGGTCCACTCAAGGGTACTGAGGGAGCCTGGTGGAAGTGATTGCCAAGTTGCTTTCCCTCATTTATAGGTGTTCTTTGTCAATCAGGGAGGTCTCAGATGACTGGAGACTTTCCAGTGTGACACCTATCTTCAAGAAGAGCTGGAAGGGGATCTGGGGAACTACAGGACTGTCAGCCTGACCTCAGTGCCAGGAAAGGTTATAGAACAGATCATTGTCAGTGCGATCATACAGCATGTGCAGGACAACCAAAGGATCAGGCCCAGCCAGCATGGGTTCGTGAAAGGTCGATAGTCAGCAGGACCAGGGAGGTGGTCATACCTTCTGTACTCAGAACTGGTGAGGCTGCGCATCGAATATTGTGTTCAGTTTTGGGCCCCTCACTTCAAGAAAGACATTGGTGTGCTGTAACATGACCAAAGAGGGGCTGCAAAGTTGATGAGGGGTCTGGAGCGCAAGTCTTATGAAGAGTGGGTGAGGGACCTGGGATTGTTCAGTTTGGAGAAGAGGAGGCTCAGGGGAGACCTTATCTCTACAAATACCTGAAAGGAGGTTGTGGTGAGATGGGGATTGGCCTCTTCTCCCAGGTAACAGTGATAGGGCAAGGTGTAATGGCCTCAAGCTGCAACAGGGGATGTTGAGGTTGGATTTTAGGAAAATCTTCTTCTCAGAAAGGGTGGTCAGGTATTGAAACAGGCTGCCCAGGGAGGTGGTGGCATCACTATCCCCTGCTTGTGTTCAAGAAATGTGGAGATGTGGCACTGAGGTTAGTGGGCAATATTGGTGGTGATGAGTTGGTGGTTAGACTTGATCTTAGTGGTCTTTTCCAACCTTAATGATTCTATGATTTAATCAGGTAAAAAACAAGAATAACCTTTTTTATCTTTGTTAGATAGATTTGGATTTGTAGAGGTTACATAGAAAGCATCTGAACTTAATTTTTCCTTAAGTGCACAGTAGCTACTGATATTCACATTCTGCATTCTGGATGAGAGAAGATTTCCCATTTGCCATTACTACTACAGTGCTCCTGCCAGCATAACAACTGCAGCTCTTTTCCCTCTACAGCAGTTGTAGTGTATGCAGCAAAAGCAGCCAGCTGCACAGTAACATGAACGTATCAAAAATCACACTTCAATTTAATTACCTATTCTATACTGATTCTGTAAGAGAGGGAAAAAGAATTCACTGTTGCTTTGCTTAAATACACCAGATGGGAACAATAATCTTGAAAGTTCCTTTACCTTTGATTTAAAGTATGCAGGAAAGGCCTGGATAGTCACTAAATCAGCTGTCCACTGGCAGAAAGAGATTGGTACCACAGCAAAGATTCAATGCTGTAATAAAAATCTCAAGCTATTAGATTTTTCTGCTATAAAAATAGAATACCTGTTTGCCTTAGAATTGTGCTGTTATCTTAACTTTTGCCTCATGTATGACAGATATATGGAAATTAATTGGGGGAGGAAGGGAGGAAGAAATTTCAAATGTGTTCTCTTTTGGGAAGGTGGGGGAAAAAGAGCCCTGACCTTTTGAAGGTTCCATAATTTGTTTGCAGTGCTTTTATACTGTGCACTCATACTTGATGGGTTTTACCCCCATCAGAAAAAAAAAAAAATGGATCTGGCATTCTTGCTTTCTTGAAGAAATATATTCCTGTAGGAGCTGCAAAAATGTTTAAAATCTCTACTTACACTTAAAATTCTCCCAGTTTTCTGTGTGTAGGTCTTTGTACCACTGCCTGTATTTTCTCAGAGCAACCTATTCTAAGTTGGTTTCCATTTCAAAAGAACTTCCATTTTAAAGCACCGTTTCTTCCATTCTAAATATTTCTTGGAGGTCATATTCCTAAATTACTTAGGCAAACCTCCACAAGAAGATAGATCTTGTCAGAAATTGAAATCATGGAAATGGTACCTCTGGTAAGTAGTATCTGGGCATGTTACTAAGTTGTACTAAGGCAGTCATACAGTCACAAGTCCTTAGGAAGTCCAGTTGACAAGAATGTCAGAACTAAAGAACAGAGAAGCCATTTGATGAACATTTTTTCAGCTACAATCTGCAGTGCAAAATGCTCTTGGTGCATATCTTCTTTTCAAAGACTATTTTATACAGCGTATATATATATAAAGTATTGGGCTAGGCAGTAATTGGTAAAAGATAACTTGGCGATTATCAATAGTGTCTGAACAGTGAGGAAGGTTCTCTTATGTTTTTTGTTTTTTGGTTTTTTTTTAAATTAAAAGAGAGAGGACCTTTTGTACAGAAGAATAGAAACCACCCAAGTTCGACTCCTCTTCTGAATTGCCTTTCAGAGGGATCCTTTTCTCTCTGCCAAGAGACCAGCCTCCTGATTTTGACACCGAAGTTGGAATATCCAGTGATAAACATCTCAATAAACAGACACTTGCATGCATAAGCCTGTGAGTGTTGAAACTAATTCTGAAAATAAACTGTCCCGATGCAGACATTTCTTTTTGTAAAGCTCATTTCGCACTTCACAGGTCACTTCACCCCAAACTACCATTTTCACGCCTTCTGTATGGTTGTTATTCACAGACAGCAGTTACAGGACCAGGCTATAGGTGGACTGCAGAACTTGGGCATGGTCTCGTGCTCACAGAGTTGAGTACGCATCCAGTCACGTTCACACTCAGGTCAGATTAAAGGATGTGGATTTATAGTTCAGTTTCTGATACTGAGATTTTTGGCAAGTTTATTATTTGGGAATTAATTTGCTAATATTTTTAGTCTGACATAACTTGACCTACATTTGTAACTTCTCAAAGGAAATAGTGATTTCTTTGTTGTTGTTAAAAGGTATTAGACTGCTCATTTTCCTATGTTATTTCTTTTCTTATCCTACCAGAATTTTCTGCTTAAAGAACCTCCACTTTTCTGCCACTGAATTGTCTTGGAGCTCACTACCTCCGATGAGATGAGCAATGGTGTGGAATAACTGAACTGAACTCCAGTGTGTAGGAAATCTTTCCATTCCTTTTGGTTTGACCTTTAATAAACACGTTTCTCTTTGCTACAGGAATGGTATTTCATCCCCCAGATGCAGCATATTGCTTTATCCTGGAGAAAGTAGTGACTTCCATGGCACAGTTTTTAAGACAGTTTTCACCTGTCCAAATTCTTGTCAGATGTCAATAAAATCTGATTTTTCTGCCAACGTGAATTAATTTTTGTAATAGAATTTCACTAGTAATATTTTTGAATGAAGAAGTGTTGCTTTGCTTATGAGTAAGTGTAGCACTTAATCATATAAGAAGTGTCATTCAAAGCTTTCTGATGTAACCCACCACATAAAGATAGCTCTTGGGAAGCTTTGCAGAAACTCAGGAGTTAATTCATACTGAAATGAATACAAATAAAGCGTCTGTTATAAGTTTTTCCTTAGTTTCCTAAGGAAAAAAAAATCCACTACCTTAAAAATAAATAAAAATCAAAACAAACAAAATGTTGTCCATCAAAGTGAAGTGCAACATAGTTACAGTATGACATGGGTTTGATTTAGTGGTATCCATTTACCGCTGTGGGTAACTCACACTTTCCTACATCAATCCTCCTTTTTTTTTATTTTTACATAATTGGAATGTTTTTGAATATTGGTACCCTATAGACCTAAAAGCGTGAGAAGCTCTGCGTGGGAGCCTATAGCGCACACTGCCTCACACCATGCTCATAACATTGTCCAGCTGGGTTTGTCAGAAAGAAAAACAACAGGCACGTAATTCCTGAGCCTGCTAGAGGCCCTTCTCTGGGGACTTCTGGTTCTTTTTCCCTGTTCTGGTTATGCGGTTATAATTTAATATTAGTAAAAACAGTCTTACTGTAGGGTCTCCGGAGCCCTAGGCAAGAAAGTTGTTTTCCTTTCTTGATTTCTCACTCAGAAGCTATTTTATTTTTTTTCTTTTTCAGTGAAGAAACTTGCCCGTCAGGGATAACAGAGGAAAACATGTGGGCTGAAGTCTCCCTGTGGCAGAGAGGGCAAAATTAAATGAAGGTCTCCTCAATCCTGAGGACATTAGCTCACCCGGCATTGATGAGAACACCACACTGTTTGCGATTCTCCACTCCCAGTCAAAAAAAGACTTGTTCTCTGCACAGGTTTTGAAAGAAATAGTCTGGCACTCTGGAGAATGGATGGAGGTAACTCCCTGGAAATCCCTGAGGAAAATCCCACCTCTCCATGCCAGCTTTGCCTTCTGATGCCTGCAGGCACTTCCCTGGGGAGCATGGGGCTATCTAATTCTGATCAGGTTGCCTTCCCATGCACTGTAGAGGCAGCTTGCACAAAAGAAAGCTGTGTCCTCCTAGGCTCTGCTTCCAATATTGCTGAACAGAATGCAGCAGCCAGTGAAGAGGTACCCCCATATCAGGTGGAAGCAGAAAAGTTACAGAGCCAAGCGTTTCAAGCTGAGTCTGTAGCTCCTTCATCACTGCTTGCCAGGCACAGCCCACATAGTCCCCTGGGCACTTCTGTGGCATCGAGCTGTAGAGGCAGGTCTGGCATCAGCATGTTCTGCAGGGCATGTAAGATGCTCCGCATAGATGTCCCCTGCTGGGGACATCTCATCTGAGCTAGGAACAGCAAAATCCATTGTCGGTAGTTGTACTGTTACTGTCTTTTTTTTCTTTGCCCTTTTGTCCTCTTAGTTTCACTGATCATCATGCAGCTGAGAATTTACAAGGCTGGCAGGGTCTAGATTTCATCTACTGTGATATCACTATTAGACTGTGATGATAAATGAGGTGTTTTTCCTTGGGGAAGTTAACTTTTGCAGCCAGCCTTCGCTACCAGTTTTTCTCCCGTACTGCATGACAGGCCAAATGCCTCCTTGTTCATGTCCTCAGACTTCTTGGAAATATCTGGAGGAAAACCTTGCACTCCTCTGGTTTCAATGCAGATGGGAGAATAGTCAAGAAAACAATAAAGGACAAAGCTGTGAAAGTTCTAACTCAATTGAATACCATCATCTCTGAGTTACTTAATCAGAGTCTGCTTTGTTGGTGTTTACTTTTTTACAGTTTTGTTTAAAATAAGACTTAAATAAGCAGAGCATTTGTACCTTAAATAATCGTTAAGACTTCTTTGCATGGTTTCCAACACAACTGCATGGATTTTGTGGGGTTTTTTTAGGTAACTAGACAAAGCATAAGGTCAGTGAGACTATTTTGTTGTCATTTCTATAATAGTATTTACAAAGTCAAAAAGGCCATAGGGCATTTTTTTGTTGATTCATGTACTGTTTTTCCTGTATTTAAATGATTCCAGCTTGCATACATCTTTATTGCCCGCAAAATAAATCTCACTTGACATCCAAAATGCTATTGGCACGGGGCACAATTATTATTCCAGTGCTCTTGGCTCAAACAACATTTTTGCACTACCAGGGGATTTATATGTAACGCATTTCCTTTATTACGCTGGACCTTCCAAAAATGACATGGGAAGACAACAAATAGCAAATACATTATCTCTTGGATGTCAAAAATGTTTCCTTAAAACTTGAACCGAGGCCTGCTTTTCAGGGAACAGCAGGACAGGGACGAGCAGAAAAGCAGAATGTGGAAGAATTTTAATGAGTCTCATGCTGCCCAAACGCTGCCTTTTGCTGTTTTTCTCCAGACTCTGTGCCACTGAGTATTTTGGAATTGCCATTTCTAGATCATTAAAATATAAGAGAAAACAGATAATGCAGCTCACTACAGAGAGATTTGTGGAATAATGAGTCAAGATGAACAGCAAGTATCTTTTAAATAAAGAAAACATAGACATGTAAGCATCCATCATCTGCACAGGCAAGCAATGGGCGATGCAGAAACTACTTGCCACACCACTGACCTGTTTGAACTGTTGGAAAGCTTCAAGACTCGCTCATCGAAATGTCTGAGCTGGCACTTCCAAACATTCTGCTCCTGGTTTTCTCTCCATTTCTGACTTTCATGGCTACAGAGATTAGAGAAACACACTGCTGCGTCTAAACTCAGTAATGCAGGAACTCAAAGCACCCTATGAACTCCCATTCTTAGTATTTCTTCAAACTAGACTTAATTTCGAAGACTGAAGATTGACTTTTTGAGATAGACTCTCCAAGCTTCAAAAAGAGAGAAGTGCAATAATAACCTTTAAAGACTGTAACAGAGAGGAAAGCTCAGGTGAAGCAGTATTACTATGAAAGACATTTCTCTCACAGAAAGTCTTGTACAATTTTAGGAAACTGCTGACATGAAGAGCCGACAAGGTATTTAGACAATTCCTACCTAATATGTTTTTGAATTTTGAATGTTCCTTCTGTCAGGACAAATTCTGCCATCTGTTATTTTTCAGTAGTGATATACTGAACAGAATAAAGGAGGAATGGGCGTAATTCATAACTATGTGAGCTTAAAAACGAAGATCCAACTGCCAGTATAACATGCATGCATAACATGGACTTGAAGGCACATGTATGTACACAAAGTTTCCAATTTCTAAAGATGTGTTCCAAAATATATTAAAAGCTACAACTGAAATTATGTCTGATAGTTAGGTAGTAAAACTGAGGTAAAGGCAGATAGTGGCATATCAGTACAAAAAATATTAAAAAGCTCTGCTAGATTGGACAGTGGTAAACAATAGAATTCAGAGGAAGGCTGAGGACAAAATGCTCAATTCAATAACCAAAAAAAAAAGAGAAAAAGCTTTACTTGCAATCCTGCTACTGCTGTCTATTATCTAGCAAAGTATTTTTAGAGGTTTTTTTAAGTGCTTTCATCAGTCGCTGTAGATTGAAGATCGGTGAGCCTAGCATCAATATAAAAGAAGTTAGGTACAATGATAATTAAATTTAGAGTTTTACATAATGTAATCCTGAGCTGTAGTGACTTTTTAAAAGAAAATTAAAGAGAGCTTGAAAGATCATGGGATAAAAGTGTTGGAGAAAATAATCTTGTAAGGAAAACAAAGAAATAATTGACCTCTGACATATATTCAGTATTCAGAAAGATATGGATTGACTTAATATACTAAACACTTAAAAAGGATAAAAACTATCACACTTCAGAGTTAAGCCCGATTTCGAATGAAGGGGAAAAAAGAGAAACTTTCCATGTATATACCTGACATTTCTTTGTCGCCAATAAGGTTATTTCTTGAATTTTTCTGCAGCGCTAGCTTCTGTCAGGAGCAGATTGCTGGAGCTGATGCTGGCTGGTAATTCAGGTTGCACTTCTGCTGCGCAAGGTGAAGCAGACATTGTGAAGAAACCAAAAAGATGGGTAAAGGATGCAGAAATATTCCCCTCTGAGAAGCTGCTTACAGCAAGTGCGTTCCTTTGAGGAATCTTTTGTATCCCTGCCACCCTGCTAAGGTGCCTTAGTTCAGTCACCAGAAAGAAGACATCCCAGGTGGCCCATTAGCAAAAAAAAAAAAAAAAAAGGAATTGCAAAAGCATACACAGAAGAAAATAGAATCCCACAGGCCCTTTTTTGTGCGTTGCTCAAGATTCACATCAAAGGGAGTTTTGCTGTAAAAATATATTTCTTGTTTCTATGGAACCTTCTTTGTGAGAATGCTAATGTTCTTTCTATAGCTAGGAAACATTTTTTTTAAAGCTTTGGCCAGTGATCCAATGTTTCCAGCTCTATTCCAATAAAGTTAGTTCTTCTGAAGTCTAAAGTGCTCAAACAAGATAGATTGTAGAAGGCTCTCTAAGAGCGGGCTCATTTCGCTGGAGTCACAAGCAATATTTTTTATCCATATATCTAGCAGCAAAAGGCTCTGATATGTTTACATTCTTTACTTTCTTTTCTCCTTCTTTTGTATTCACTTCAATTTATTTAAAACAAGGGATGTGCAGCCATGTATTTCCTCCTGGAGTGCCAAAAAGCACATGTACTGCACCCACCAGAGAAATGTGGAGACTGATGCTGGCTTAGGATACATGCAGGCAGGTCTGTTGGATCAGGAACAGCAGCTGAGAAGAGAACAGGTCAAGAGAGGAGCAGTCAGACTGCTCTTGACTGGTGGACTGCTGGATGAGGTTTGCTATTACCACCTTTCTTATTGCATGCCTTATGGAAGGCACCCACTGCTGTCACGGACCCCCTTGTAGTCAGCTGAATAAGCAGTTTCCAGTTTCTACTGTGATTCCTTTTGTAGCTTTCGATTTTCCTGTCACTTCAGAATTAATATTTTGGTAATACTTCCACATGCTGTCTTCCAGAGGCTCATACCCATTTATTTTTTCAAAAGCTGCTGAAACAAACTGAAATTCTAACAGATCTTTGTTTCCCTGGTACCTAGGCTACTCTTGAAAGCCTTAAGCTGTAAAATATTACATTTTTAAAAAAAAATCTACATTTATGTGTGCAATTGTAACCCCAAGAATTGTACTGAAGTTGCAAGTTTTGACATTCATCCTGCTCAGAGCAGCAGGATTACAGCAGAATTGGTCCTATGATCTGTGTAAGTATTGTAATAAGAAGGCAACTCTTCCTAGTGCAGTCATGGTTATGGTGCAGAAAATTTCATCTTGAGTAAGGAAGAGAATATTGAAGAAAATATTTAAATTTTATAATACTTCACATAACACTGAAGCATCCCAGAATGAACATCTGAGACAGCATAATCTGGCAATTAGCTGGAGAGACAATAGCAGTAAATATTCTTTAATTCAAAAAGCCAAGTACTCAAACTGCACAAAAGGCACTAAGAAAGCGCTACAGAAGATAAAGTGAGCAAACTGCTGGCCATGTAATTATTTTCCCAGTAGGCTCACCAAACAATTCCCAGCATGCCCTCCTACCTCTTCTGGGGATGTTTTGTCTAAATCTAACAAAATAATAGCTCCAGTCACCTCCTTACATAGTCACTTGAGAAAAAATTGGATGCGGTGTCAAGTCCTTGAAGGAACTGATGATTCTCATCAGCAGTATTTGACTGTCAGATGCAAACCACCTGGCAGAGATGCAGTCCTTTTGCAGGCAATTGGAAAAAGACATCTTTTTTTTTTTTTTTAGACTGAGAAAGCCTCAGGGAAGAAGAGTGCTGAAATCTGCGCATTTTATATGCATTTGTTTTTTTTAAGAGGAAAGGGATATTTTTTGTCATATTAGCTGGCTTCAGGAAAAGGTCCCAATGCTTTTGGAAACTTCTCAAGCAGATCAGTCAGTTCACTTTATTATCTTTGCCCTCACTGGGAAGCAGAAAGGTGAGCAACCCTGACTTCAGGAGCTGTTTCAAGACGCTTGTCCCTTCGTTACATCTTTTAATCCTTGTTGTAAGTACTTCTCATTTTCAGAACTTGCTTCCAAAACTGAACTAGAACTCAAAGCTTAATTAGAAGTTTACATGAAAATGATTTCAATTTTACTATGTCCAGGTTAGAACAGAACTGCTAATGCAAATATTTCTTTCCTTCTTTCCATTACCAACTACAGAAAGTAACCGGGAGCAAGAGCTTCACAGTTAGGTCTCTTATACCCATTGGCTTCACAGCTCAGTTTTGATAACTATAGTCATACTTTAGATCTGAGTAGCATTTAACAGTGGTAGCAGTTTTAGCAATTTGTAGGTTTTAACTATAGAAAAAAACTGCAATGCGTCCCAAAAGAATAATGGTATGATAAATTTGCAAGGTGAAGTGTGATTTCTCTGTACACATTGTGCACCCTATCAACCATAAGCATAAAGCAGTCTTTCTACTTCAGGTCATGAGACATTGAGAGGGAAAATTCAGTTCCCCTCCCTGATGTGCAGCATTCTGGTACAGAATGGAGCTGAGTTCATGGAGATCTTGTTTTCTGGATTTAAATCAGGAACATCGTTGAAATCTGCTTTTGCTGTCAGACATGGGCTGTCCCTTAGGAGGAGGGGACAGGGCAGCACCTGGAATATCTGAGTAGGATCATGCTGGTCGTGATGGAAGATTGATGTAACGTCACAATGAAGCTGCAAGGCTATGCTAGGTATGCCTGAGATCTCAGGGTGGAACTGATAGGAGCTCCCATTTTGTTAGCCCTAGAGTATTCCAAACCTGTCCACCATGGGAGAGTTCTGCTCATGTTGGATAGCTATCAAAGCACATTTGTGTCTCTCCTACAGACAAGGAGCTGAAACAGCAGCTGGCATAAGTCAGGATGGTGCTGCTGAATCAGTTACTGCTGAGGGAAAATGACATGATTCCCACTGTGTGTGCTACATATGTCTTGCCATGCTTTCATGAAGGAGACAAGTTAAGAATCTCCTGGTGTTTCTGATCACTTCACAAATGCATGTCCCTAAGGTGAAGAGGGACTGCTAGTCTCTGACAATGCCTCACGTGGGTCACCGGGTCTCATGAAGTTACTAGTGTAGCGAGACACGGAACTTGCAAGTTAGGAATAATACAAAATAAGTCAGCTAGAATGAAAGCCCTGGGGTGTTTCTGCTGCTGCATCCATGGAGGGCAGAGGAATGTGCTCAGAGCTTGCCCAGACAGCACTGGCCATGTGCTTGCTCCTCTTCCGTCCCAAGCAAAGATCCTGGCTACCCTCTTTAAAGTATCCCTAGGTTTGAAGGGAGTAGTGCTGCCAGAAATATTTGTTTGTGAAGAGGCTATAAAGTGGAAAATGTTATCTTAATGAACCCTTTCAGTCAACAAATACTAGTAAAGCAGAATCTTTCAATTCTGTTCTCTTTTTTTCCCTTGGTTCTACATGGTTTACAAGCTTAGGATAGCTGAAGAATCCAACTTGCCTTCAGAGAACCCTCTTTTCGCTGTTGACAATTCAAAATGTTAGACTTATTCAAAACGACATTTGCATGTCTAAGTGGATAGATCAGTTTCAGTGTGCGAGTTACAAAGTCTGCTCTCATCTGTCACTGAGTTTATGGAAGTGTATCTTCTCAGAACAAGCTTCTCTTTTTTTTTTTTCTTTTTTTTCTTTCTTACACACAAACTTCACCAATTCCAGTTACAAAATTAAAACTGTTGACACACAGTTTTTTGTAGTCTTTTGAGTAGTTTGTTGTGTAATGGCTGATTTGTTCCAGATTCCACTTCAAGACTATGTCAACAACAGGGTCATCCAGAATGTTCCCCCTTGCTATTGCAAGAACTGCAAGGATCCTTTGTGTTCTATTATCACGCAGATGTAAATATGATCCCTTGGCCTTTGTGAAGCTAAACCCCAAATGAGAAAATTGGCAATTTCCTGCATCTTATAGTAAGATTTCTTGTCTTCTTCAGTCCATAAGATTTCTGTTTCTCCTTCACCTGGTCTACTCCTCCACCTTTTCCCGCACATTTGCTATGTAAGGGCTACTTCTGTTTGCCTCTTGTTCTTGATCTAACAGAGCCAGCCTCAAGGCTGAGTTAACCTGAGTGGGTGGCTGCTGTGCTTCCCAGGCCTCCTGCCTGCAGGAGCGCAATGCTGCAGGACTTCCTGCACATCTGGACTGAGCCAGCACAGTTGCACCACAGTCCCAGGACTTTTTGCTGTTTCTGCAACTATTCCCACTAAATTCAGTGGAGCCGGCAAATCCTTTCCCTGTTCAGCCTCTAGAAACTTGTGTCCATGGATATTGACATCTGGGGTTCAGGTGGGATAGTTTCTTGTGTCAGGATGGCCTAGGATGCAGCTTACAGCAGTGATGAAGGGCACAGAAGGACAGGTCCTCAGCACACTCCTCACCCTCACGGGCACCCAGACACTCTTCTCTCTGCCCGCTACAGCTGAAGGCAGATCCGTCCCTCCATGCTTCCTGCCTTATTGTCATTCCCTCAGATCCCAAAGGCACTGACCCTCTGTTTTATCTGAACATTTCATGTTTAATATGTGGTCTGAGAAAAGACAACTTTCCTTTTCTTTTGGGTATTTATTTCCCCCTGTATATCTCATTACAGCCCGGTCTGTTTAAACATCAAAAGTGCTTGTGTAAATATATACAATGAGGCTAACTGATTAGAATAATCTAATGCGAATTTCAAAGTCTACTAGCCGATCTGAGAAATCAACACTGTCGTAAGTTTTATTTCCACAGCGTGAGTGGAAATGATATAACTACAGCACAGGTTGTACTTCAGAGAAAAGAGGTGTTGAAATTGTAGTAAGTAAAACAATTGCTTGGAGGTAGAGACTGAAGCACGGGGCACAGGGGGAAAAACTCTCTTCCTCTGTAGTAAATGCATTTTATTATTTTGTGAACGCCTGAGAAAAGTAATGATGTATCTGTGAGCAATGAGGCTCTCTTTTCCACTAACTTCTGCTTTAGACGGTTTTCAAAAATCGTCATCTGCCCTCTGAGACTGACTGGCTGCGCCGCTGCCCGGCCCCTGCAGGAGGCACCTGCTGTCATCTCCAGACAGACGAGAAGGGGGACATCTAAAGGTATCCCCGGGAAGTTCACTCTCCTCCTGAACACGCCAATCTCAGATCTCAGCCACCGGTTTGACTGAGGCAAGTATCCCCGTTGTGCAAAAGCAGACCTAACACAGAAGCAAAATATTTCTGAGAAGCATTGCACAGATTCTCTGCAGTCGTGTCAGAAAGGACAGTCGTGTCTGAGCTCCAACAGCCACGTACTAGAGTATGCTGCTAGCTTCAGTTCTTGAAGAGTTTGTGATCTGCACTTCCATCCTTTCCCCTCACACCCCGAAGTCACTGCTGAAAGGGAAGGTGCAGACAGAAGCTGAGGTGTGGAGGCACTGCCTCTCCTATCGGACAGGGGACATGCGGGACCATCAGTAACACCCAATACACATTCAAACTTTCGGGAGGCTGCACAGCATTCCACACTAGCAGCAAGCTGGAAGGTGAAAAAAATCTCCTCCTCCCCGGAGCTGTCAGTGGAAGTGGCTGCCTTCCCATCAGGAAAGTGCAGTACAAAGCAGATGGTGCCTCTGGTCCCTGAGCTGGAGCTGAGGCACCCACCTCCTTCCCCCCACTTTGTCTGAGATCGATTGCAGCTCTGAGGCCCAAAGTGCTCCTTTCTTTCTTTGCCATCATTGCCACCCAAAGTGCAGCAGGTCAGGGAGCTGCTAGGAGAGGAGACGCATCAAGGCTGGAAACAGGTCTCATTCTTGGGACAGGCATTTTCATGAGAAAAAGAAAAAAAAGTACATTTTCAAATCAATATTAGGTGAACAGTTCAGAAATAAAAGCCTTTCCCTTAGAGATGCAAATCATCTGGACTGCTCTAACATCTTCAGGGCTCTAATGACCTTAATGCACTGTCTTTATGCCATCTGTAAGGCAACCGTAGCTTGAACTGTGAAGGACAATTTCATTTCAAGTGACCTGGCTGGAAGCAATAAAAATTCAAAGACCAAATGGAAAGAAATACTTGCTTAAATGCTCACAACTTTATTTTTATTTGCATCACACAGAGCACTGACCAGTTCTGTATAACCTTTCTATTCCCTAGAAATTGCAGTGTTCCGCTGTAGAAGATGCAAAGAGTATAAGGTCAATGTCAAGTCATAAAACAGCTACAAGTGCAATTTGAGCATTTGCAATTATGGGAAAAACAAGAAAAAAAGGTACTTTATGCTCCATCTGAAATTCTACTCGCTCTGTAAACAGTGTTAATAAAATACAGATGCAATTCAGGCCACTGGCATTCAGAAGTCATTAACACGAGAAGCTGCTCAGTGGCCTGTATGAATCGCATTTTGTTGGTCTTAGACCAGTGCCCATTAGACTGACATCTACATTACAGCTAGTGCCAGGACTGAGTGCTGCAATGTATTTTCTCTCTGAATTCCCTTTTGGAAGTAAAGCTAATCATTTTTGGACACCACAGAGTCCCTCCTCCCCAGCACCACTGGTGTCCACACCATACGCGAGCTCTGCATCCATCTGCAAGGCTGTTGGGCCAGGGTTGAAATACAAACACGTACAGAGAGCCATGACTGACCTTAGGGCAGCAATTAAGAACTGTCAGACTGTTCTTCATGATGAGGGCTGGTGCCTCTATACCACGTGCCCATACAGGATCAGTTCTACATGCTAAATGCAGTCAAAGGCATCATTGTGGCAAACGATGCCACGTGCCTGCAAGGCAGCTCTCTGAGGGCATGATAACCAACACAGACAGGACTATGTTATCATGAACAAAAACTGTGTGCATATTTCATCTTTGCCACTGGATTTTGGCCCTGCGAGAGGAACTTCCATGTGTGCTTCATACCCCGTTTAGCATTTTATAAACTCTTTGAGTCAGTGTTTGTCTGCTGCGGTGTCCAAAGCTAAGTACAGTGTGGCTTTGCAAGAAGCCTCTGAATAATTAAAGTAAAAATATTTGTAAGCACATCTCTTGTCTGCTACACAACTTCTCCCTAACCTGCCACATATTTTTCCCCACAGGAGGCTGCTAAATTAGAGCTTAATACTGAGGCAGCATCTTGCATACCACTCCCTCTGGTTTGTCCTCTCAATATAAAGCAGCCTTCAGTTCCAGCTAGCATGAGTGTTATCCCTCCGGGGGATACCAGTTTCCAGCCCACTTTTTGCAGGATCATCCTTTCTGAGCAACACAGCCGTTCGCTACCGGCTGAGCATGCTTTACCCCTCCACTCTGCCTGGCTTTCAAGCCTCGTTGGATCCATATGCTTCAAATGATCCCGCTGATTTTTCTCCTGGTTTCTGCATGGGTATGACTTGTGGCTGTCTCATCCATGCAAAGCCTGCCATATGCTCTTGGGTACCCAGCAGGAGCAAGACAGGACAGATTATGATCTTCAGAGAATGGCAGCTGCCACCAAAGGAGTGCAGGACCTATATATAAGCTTTCAGTTTTCCTGTCAAGACTTGCTGTTCTTCTCTGGCATGCCCCTTTGCACTCAGACTTGTCATGCATCTTACAGGGTGGAAATCATATCCCGAGCCATCAAATCCTCCATTTCTGTCTTGAATAATCTGCTTTGTAGAAAAAATTTCTGGAAGATGTTTCTGTGAACATACAAGTAAATTTGTTTTTAAGGCTGTAAGGATATGGAATATGTATTCATTCACTGAGATGCTCCAAAAAGAGTACAAGGATTAGCAAGTGAAAGTAAAATAGATCTGATTTATGCAGTAATACAGTAAAAAGACTGTGCAGGAATAATGCAAACAATCATTTTATATGTGTTTATGCACATTAACTCTCTAAAAGTGATTATACAGTCTCTAACATCTAGGTTATCACAGGGTTCTGTAATGCTTCAAAGGACTCTAGCTGCAAATAGACAAGCATAAGCTTCATTTTGGTAACAGCAAATGCATATTTTTGCTTGCACGACCTGCCTCCTCTGTCAGCTGTACCTGCACTTTTGTCTGCTCTTTGGCTGATAAAATGCCACTGACGTCAGCTATGGCAGAGCTTCGTGCTTGATATCCGTGCAAGAAAGAAAAGGATCAGGGCCACACTAAACAAGCAAATGTCAGTCATCAAGGGCTAAGTGCTCAGAGGAAAGGTAAGTGAAAGGGGCTTTGTGTAACTCCTCCACCATCCTCAAAGGCGACATAAGGTTGGATTTAGCTAAAGAAGCCTGCGAGTTGCCTTCTATTTACTTTGTGTGCTCTTGGAGGAAATGTTTTGAAAAGGCTAAAGCTGCTGACATTTTGGTGTTATGAGAGGTAGAATGTTAGCTAGAAATTAATGGAAATGCTCCCCTAAGTGTACGATCCTCCCCTAAGTGTATGATCCATTAAGTTGTATTGCAACACTGGGAAATGAAGCATGGAGTATTTTACTGAAGTCAGTATCCCGTGGGGACAAAAGAAAGATCAGAATCTTTCACCACAAGAGGCTGAGCCCTGCCAGCAAGCATGTAGATATAAATCCAGAATATCTCCAGTGTAGTTGAAAGGATCACCCCGAGTTTGAGGACCAACCCAGGATGTGTCCCACCAACTTGAATGTCTCCAGCCCTGTGCACCCAATGCTCTGAACCAGCCGCTGGCAGCTTGCTGGCCTGTGCGGAGAATTTCAGCCAGATACAGGAGCAGTGTAGGAAACTGGGGATTCCTAAATGGCTGCCTGGTGCCAGGTGAGGGATACCTCCCTCGGTGTTTGCATTTACTGGAGCTTTCTGAATGGGTTTTGGTTTATTCTGATTCCACAGTCACCCTCTGAAGAATATGCAATATCTGTTAAGTGGAGAAAGGGCACTGCATTGGTATTCTGCAAATAGCATTCATAACAGTCAGTCACCACCACCCTGCCCACAGCTCCAGCATGGAAGGATGGTGTTTCAGTCTGCCCTGGCAGAACAGATTAATTACCAGTTTTCACTGGAGTGCATCTTGATGTCGCTGCCTTTCTCCTGCATCTGTTGACTGCCTGAGCTGTAGCTGCTCTGCTGAGCAGAGCGGATCTCTCTGCCAGGTGTTCAGCTATTCAGCTGGTGCTTCAGCATATTTTCTTCTGCCTTCCCTACAGAACTGAAGGGCAGGAAAAGGCCCTGCCAGGCTTGGCCTGAAATGGGTTTGGACTGAAGTTTTCAGGGCTGTTCAGCTGCAGGTTTTTGTTTCAAACTCCACTCAGAGAATGGAACAACAACAACAACAAATCTCAGGAAGCTTTCTTTACACAGGATACCTGAAACTTGAATGAAAGCAGAAGCTGGGCATTAAAAAATGCCAGATTCAAAAAGCTGTTGGCACTGAACATGGTTGATCAATGGTGTTTTGTTGTTACAATGAGAGCTTTTACTGAAGCTGTTTCCCCTTGATCTGCTGCCAGGGACCACAGCAGAGGTCTCTGAGGAGCTCAGAATGGAAGGCAAAGGAGTCTGGAGGAGGAATTCCTTTGTGACAGAGACTACAGACTGAGAGAAACCTCTCAACCATGTGCTGCAGCTACATTTTTACAGCCAAAAGCTCAGTAAACATTAAAAGCAGGCAGTAGGCTGCTGAAAAGAAAGAAAATTCAAACCTCAGATGCACTTTTCATAGTGTTCTGGGTTCAGGTTTCATGAAATGACAGGGGAAATGAAACACATCTGAAGACAGTTAGGTGCCTGTCTGCCTTTTCCTCCACACCGGGCATACTGGGATTTGAAAAGCGGAAGCATTTTTAAGCAGCGGTTGCCCAGAGTGTGGACTCTCTCCTCATTGTCTGTTCAAGAAAAGATATGATGGAGAAGGAGTTTGGCCCTAGTAACGAGTCTTACTCAAGCACAGCAAGCAGCTCGTTAAGATCAGCAAGCCTCAGCTGGGCATTGATCCAGGTGATCACCACATTACAAGTGGAGTAAGTATGAAGCTTTCAATGCACTCCTGGGGGGCACTCATGTGGCTCCTGCTCTGAGACTGATGTGCCTGGGGTGCAGCAGCCTGGTCTCTTCTCCCACTGGAGCTGAGGCACAGCACATCCAGCCTGGCTTGGGCTCTTCTAGGGAAGGCTTTGGACCCTGCTGTGAGTAGGTCAAGAAGTAACGGTTGCAGCCTTACAACACTGGGTCGGATGTTGAGTGGTAACATTGGCCTTACTGTGTACAACACAATCTGTGTGCAGAAGCACTACACCTTCCATTGGTGACAGATATAGTGGGCACTCAAATACACCAGGCAAATAAAGCAATTTCTCAGAATCCAGCTGGATAAGGTTTGGGGCAGAAAGCAGCAACATAAACAAGTCAGGAGCGTATCAGCTCTAGGGCACCCAAGGCCCATGCTGCCCCACAAAGATGTACCCAAAGAAGTGTTCCACCACCTGGCCTGGCTTCTGCCTACTGCTGGGACACTTCGGGCTCAAGCAGCTGAGAGCTCATCTGCTGGCCTTAGGTGGTTTTGTTCCCACTTTACAGCTCGTTCAGGTTTGTTTGCACAGGCTAAAACCACACTTGTGAAGGTCACAATAGATGTACTCCATGCCTCTCACTCAGTAAAGAAGCTGCAGGAGTTAGCATGACTGCTGGTGTGAGCAACAGACGCTTTCAGAGAGGGTAGGAACAGACCCCAGCCGTCACAGACATAAATAACCCTGTCCTTCCAGTTCTGCCATGCATTTTTTAAAGGTGATTTTTAAATTTTTTCTTTTGGAAATAAACCAGATGCCTTTACTAAACAAGCAGAGCCCTTGGGTGCTGCATCTTTTAAATCAAAACAGAGAGAGGCCAGAAAACATCTCTCGCTATGAAAACTTTTGCCTTATCTCTAAAGTAACACATTTTCCCGGTCTAATAAATATGAAATACATCTTAAAATGACTATATTTTGGGTTCCTGAAATTCACAATATCTTTAGACTGTTAGGCTTTTCCCCTAAACTGCAATATAATTTTAGTTAACAAAGGTCTCTTCTGCCTTACAGTGCAGTCCCATTGAGATCCCTCTCCTTTAAAAGGAACTTATTTGATTTTTTGGCTGCTGGGGTTGAAGGGGAGGACAAAGTGGAGAGGAAGCAAGATTCCTTTTGTGCTTCGCCTTCTTTTCCAGGCACCTAAAATGGAGACAATGAGTAAACCTTTCCCATCTGTGACTGAATGCAGAAGTAGGTTACACTGCCTGAAGCAACTGCAATGACTCACTTGCCACTTTTATAGAACTCTCTGTTTTATTAGTCTTCTGCTGATAACTTTATAGCGTGTGGATTAGAGATGTTGGTAAAGGCAGAAAATTCTGCAAATCTGCTGGATCTTGAGCTCGGGCTTATTTATATCAAAAGCTAGCGCTTGCATGGCTTACAGGCACAGATGGAAAGATAGCTTTCACCCTTTTGGCCACGATGGAACATTTCATGGTGGCTAACAGAACGCAAGAGTGACATTAAAAATTTGTCTGTCTGTGGTGGGAATAAGAGCAAAGAGCAGGGATTTCTGGTGCAGTCATAGTTCAGGATTGATTTGAACAATTGTGGAAGACATACAACTCCCACACCTCAACACATACAGTAGACCTGGGAAATCCACCCCCTGGCACCTCTGCTTAATCTTCCAAATCACTTAAAGGCCTTCCTTCAGTCAAGCATCGCATCAATTTGCTCTTCCTTGCAGAGCATGGCTGCAACAGCAAACAGCTCAGCTAGGGTGCCAGGAGCATCAAATGGAGATGGCACTGGAGGTCTCTCACTGTTTGTGAAAGCTGAGTTTGGAAAAGTTATTTTAAGATTGGGCACTTAGAAGGGATGCATTTTGTTGTGCGTGCAGTAACTGTTGCAAGACAACAGTTGGTGGCTCAGCGCTGTTCCCTTTGTCTGAAGGATGAGCGGTTATCGTTTGCTTGTTCCCTACACTAAACACAAAGGCAGTCTGTCCAGAACCTCAAGTGAGGGTTTCTTTAGACCATAACCACTAATTCTATCGCTGCATATATTCCATAATTTTGAATGTCTAGAGCTGAGAAATCCTGCAGATTGTTTAAAGAAAAACTAAGCATGCAAAAGGCTTTTTGTGCCGGTCTTTCTATTCAGCTTCAGATAGGAACACAGCGTGCCACTAGCTTTGGTTTGCCAGGCTCTGTGCAGAGGCACTGCTTGAGGGAGCACAGGTTCTGCAAGCAGCGGGAGCGTGTGTTCTTTGCCTTGGGCCTTGATTAGACTCAGTTCTTCAGGCAGAAATGGCTCCCTAGAAATCAGACGCTGGTGCTGGGCTGAGACTGCTGAGCTAGGAATTGCCTTCTGCTGCTCCCAGCTGCCCGTGATGTGTAAATAAAAGCAAATTGTACTTGGGCTCTCCGTCACTTCACATGCTGCAAAATCAACCTGCAGGACATCGAAGTCTGATGCACTAAATGATCAATATCAGTGCCAGAAGGAGCACTGACATGGGAGGAAGGGGAAAACAAAGGTGTGATCCCTAGATGCAGTCCAGATATGTCCAAGCCCCACAGCTGGGGGGTGAACCGAACCCCAGGAGCTGCCACAGGCTCAGCCAAAGTGCCTGAAGACCATGCTCACTCAGCCCACAATCTTCATGGCTTCATGGCTCATCCTTGCACAGTCAGCACTTCCTGGGTGTTAGGCTTCAATTCAAGGCAATCTAAGAGGGAATAGGTGGCAGTGGGGTTTTTGTCAGGAGGAGAAAGGACCGAGATGAGGGTCACAGCCCACAGAGTCCCATACAGCAGAGAGCTGGTGGGCTGGAAAAGGCAGGTTCAGGAAAACCTACACAATACCCATCCTTTACATAGTTTATTAAATGTGGTTTGACAGCATTCCATACACGTCAAAATGCCGACACTGCAATTACTCCAGTAAAGAACACGACAGATCATTTGGCTTTTGTTTTCACTTCAGGATATTTCACCAAAGAAGATGTGCTTGGCTGGCAAAAGAATCCCACGTCCTGTGGCTTCGCGGGTCAGATCACTGATTGGTTCGAATGGCGCTTCTCTGTCAGCTCCAGCAACATCTGTCACCCCAGGAAGCGCTCCCCTGCTGGGCTGCAGCTAACGAGGCCAGCAACAGAGCAAGTGGGAAGACCTCTTCACGTTCTGTATAAAGCTGGGAGCAAGCTGAGTACGTGAGAACCAGAAATCTGCAACGGGGCAAAGATTTTCAGACATGTTTAATGGCACTATATGCACTGTGCCTCATTTTTGCTCATAATAATTTGATACAGCTGTAATATTTCTTCAACTCCCAAAGACAAATTACAGCGTAGAAAAGACTGTGAGGTTACGTTTTAGTTTTCTGGAAGCTGAGATGGTCATATTAATATATTATGATGGCATTGTAGCAAGTGCTAGTGTTTTCATGATACACCACCTAGGGTCAGTAGAAAATATGTATCATTTGCAAATTCATTGTAGATAGAACGAAACAGCATAGCATGAGGGATCTGACACTTTTTAAATACGATCGATGATATTTATATTTTATGCTGCAACATTTTTTCTTTTGAGGTAACAAGAGGCAGGAAGGGGCAGCAGGACTTAGTACTTTGTCACAGGTATCTGCAAATGTAGAGAGGCGCCATGGTGGCTCATCTGACAGCAACAGGCAAAGGCTGTGGTAATTACGGGGCTTGCTGATGCTGGAGACAAGCTGCAGAAAGACCACACTCACCTGGCCTATCAGAGCAGGCCCTGAGGAAGCAGGTGAGGAGGAAGGTTATAAACAGGGGAGGAGTGCATTAGGGAGCCTTGAGCTCTCTGATGCAGAGGAGCATTATCTGAGGTCCTGTCCCAGAGCTCTTTTTCCCAGGAGTAAGTGCTGGTGCAGCTCTCTCTACAAAGGCAGCTTGTGGCAATGAGCAGAGGTGCTTCACAGGCCTGGTCAGGAGGAGGGGAAAGCTGGTGGTGGAGAGTGCTTTCTCTGTGCATGAGCTCTGATGTCTCTAAGGGTAGCTATGCCGGGCCACGTGAGGTTCCTGTTTCTGCGTGTTGCAGCCCTATGGCTGAGCTTGGAGTGAGGTCTAAGCATTCCGTGACCCATCCCCACCAGCACTGTGTGGGGATGGGTCCACTCTCTGTTGACTAAAACTTACTTAAGCTGAAGTCAGAAATGTCGCTTGCTGGAAAAGTTTCTTAAACTGTGAATTTCCTGGTAGCTCTGTGAAGCGTTTAACAGAAGAAGGACTGTATTCCTTTAAAAGTGTGATAAACTCAGGACTACCTTCTATGATTTATGCTGGCAGTATCTGGTTGGAAGTCATTTCTGGTGGCAGATCAGAGGAGTGTGTTTGTGCAGCATTAGTATGTAAATGTCGTGATGGAATCTTACTTTGAAATATATGTCATGTAAAGCAAGCAGGGAAAATATGCAAGGAGTGCAATTTATCATCCAGTTTCCAAAAGATTCCTTATGTTCCAAGTCCAGTCATGGTGCTTGTGCATGCTAAATGTCCCTTTGGACATTGTATAGTGCTTCTTGCAAAGTTCCCTTGGAACCGCTAGTGCTTTGGCAAACGTAATCTCCGTGGTTAAGCTCTTTGTAACGCTTCTTTGGCCTGTGCTTCCATACGTAAGAGGATGGTGCAGGAGAAGCCAATTGTGAGCATATGGTATTGTTTCTGCAGCCCTCTGTTCCAAAGTGCACAACATGGCTTTGGTTTTCAGCTGTTGATATCGTAACATCTTTATTTACCTTTCTGATGCTGTCTCTTCTTCCACTTAAAGCTACACTCAACAGATTTTGTTCCTTTGTTTTAATAAGGGAAAAGTATTGATAATGACTTTGTATAAAGCTGCAGATGCAGTCTGTTGACCCTAAGGCAGAAGTAGAGTGGAAATACCAACTTTATGGGATTCATCTTAGTAGGAGTTGCTTTTCCAGCTAAGATACATTTTAAGGCAGGCAGAGGCTGCAGCATTTGAGTTTCTGCTGGCTTCTAAAGCAAGCTAGTGAAAGGTCACCTTTTAGTTGTTACCACCTTGAACTGGCAGGAGACCGCGGTGTTTCAAATGGATGCTGACGTCAAGGCTGAAGACCTTGCACACCTCTCCTGCTGGTGGGAAAATCTCTAAGGGGCTCGTCATTGTCTTTGATATCCAAATAAGGTGCTGAAGTGAAATCAGGCTGCAGGCAGCCCAAGGGTTATGTGCCTGACTAACAGTGATTGACTTGCAAGAGAATTAACTTCTTTGTGCCAAAAATAAAATAGCAGGAAGAGCAGTGGGCAACTATAGCAGGAAAACATTCATATTACTTCCTAAAGAAATCTGATCGGTCTTTGGTATTCGAGTTCTCAAAAAAAAAAAAAAAAAAAAGAATGCAAAAAAGAAAAGGCTTATTTGTGCTCTTTTTCTGTGGAGGTCCTTTGAAGTAAATGGCCGCTATGAAACTGCTCTTTACACGGAGCCCTGCGCACTGGGGCGACAAAGAACTGCGGCCTCGAGTTAAAAAAAAAAAAAAAAAACAAAACCCTNAAAAAAAAAAAAAAAAAAATTAGTGGTTTTGTGAAGTGAAAATCAATCTGAAAACCTTCAGAAGATGTCATGTAACATCATGGTGAAGTCAAAATAATGCTGAAGCCTGTAGGCACTCAGTATTTATCATTTCAGAAGGAAATAGAAGCGAATTTCAATTGACTGTTAAGGCTGGGGGTACTTTAGAAGAATCACTGTATGGCTTCAAAACTGGGGTTAAAAAGAATGCAGCAAACACTGTAGTGTACCTCAGTGTTAAAGAAGGATGGGAGTAGAGATAGCTACAAATGGTTTTTTCCATTGCATGACAGTTGTTTCTCTTAAAAAAAAAAAATAAGTAAATAATAAGTTTCTTACTAAAAAATAGGATGGTTGTAAACTAACAGCAAAACTGCGTGTTTATTTGCAGCCTCGTTTGGTGAGGTTGAAATGTGACTTTTTTTTTTCCTCCAAATTGCATCAGTTTTTAATCAAGCAAATAACTGCAGAAGAGAAAGAACAGGCTTGTCAGCCCATGGTTTGTTCAGCAAAGGGAAACCTACGGCTTTTTCGTGGAATGATTCTCATGTCTGTGACATTCTCTTGTTGTTTGTTATTTTGTATGTCTATTATGGCTATGAAAGCTGAAAGAGAAAACTCGACCCTGCTTCAGATTTCAGATGTGTGGTAGCTAATTACAGTATGCGTAAACTTAATAAAGAAGTGTCATTAACTATAAAATATATTTACTCTAGAGTTTCCTGGGTACGAGATGGAGAGGCCAAGCTGCTGAGAGCTGTTGCCAACTGGATCACTCAGGCTGTGATTTTGTTAATTACTGTGTTTTCTATTTACACACCTACAAAGCAGAGATGATAAAATTTGTCTGTCTCCTAATTGCCTTGAGCTTTTAGCAAATATTTATTGGCTACCTGTAGACTTTCAGGTGCCGAATAATTAAATTTCCACATCTTGTTAAAAATTTTGCAGAATTATCTCTTTTGGCCTCAAAGAGCGTCCTCCCTCAATCTTGAAAACACCTAATTAGTACAGTTAGAATTTAGGAGTAGTATGTTTATGCTGATGATGGCACGTATATCTCATGTTAAGCTTTGTTCCATCTTCCTCATTTAAGCTTATCCTTGTGCTTCGTTCCTTATCACCCGCTGGCAATTTAAGATGAACTGTAGATACTGAAGAGTACTAAATTGCCCCCATTTGGATAAATGGGAGCTTTGCCATTGGTTCCTCTGGAAATGGGATCAGGGCCTTGATAGATGCATGTAGTGTCTTTGCTTCCTGGCTCAAGAAATAAGACTCTAAACACTTCTGAAGCTTGTACTCTGGTTCTCCGCAGCATGCCTGCTGCTGCCTCATCAGCTGGCAATTGAAACTGTTGGGTACAATACAGTGATCTTCGCATAATCTTGCTGGAAACAAAACCAGTAACCGTGCAACAGGATTGACCAAATGACTCCCCGTCACCGGTACCAAATTACACACGAATACAAATGGAAATACATTAAATCCACAAAAGCACCCAATGAATTCGTAATGACCTGGTGCTGTCACCATTATAACACACCGTAATGCCAGAAAAGAGCTTGCAGAAGTGACCAGAACTCTTGTTTTTCAGGGACCACGGGCACAATAAATAATACCGTATTTTTAGCTGAAAACTAAAGTGATGCACTTCCTATGAAATCAGGCTCTGAGTACTTATCCCCATGCTTTTAACTTTACTGAATAAGCAGACGATGAAAAAGTGCAACCTATAGCATCATATCCTGCCTGTCCTGTTGCAAATTACCAACCCCATTAGTAGAAAAAGCAGCTGTTTGTCTATTCCAGCTTGAATCCACCAGATTACTTTAAAGCAGCTTAGAACTGCTTGCTCTGACCCTTCAAAGGCCAGCCACCACAGTTCTCATACCTTGGCTCTGTTTCCAGTCTGGTTCATAGTTGAGTGGTATGAAGAGCAGTCCAAAGAGAAATTGCAAATAAATGCCTCTGTCCGCTGAGCGGTGACCTTGCTAAATCACAGCAGGTATCCTGAGCATCTGTGCCGTGGCCTTCTCCTACTGTAGTATGATAGGAACATGCATTAGCGCTGGAGGATTGCTCTCAACCAAACTGTCAGTGCAAGGACATTCAATGAGAAAATTAATAATTCTTTACTCTGATTATGATGATTAATTCTGTTACGTCAGCAGCCTTTGGCACAGCCAGTGACAGCAACAGATTTCATACGGGGAAAAAACCTAACTCAGGAGCCAAGAACATTCAAGTGGAATTTGGTGCAGTTAAGCAATGATATTAACAAATTACACACAAGCAGCTATAATTTAAATATGTTCAGAAAGGCACATTTGTTCCTCAATCTCATATAAGACATTGCAATGACATATAATTATTTTGCATTTGATATATTAGCCAAGATAAAAAGTGATTGTTTCTGGAATTGACCACTGGCAGATGGACTCAACTGTGGAAGATTTTGGACCACATGAAGCTGAGCACACACGCTATTGCAGGTGCCAGTTTCACAGATCGGTAACCGCTGCTGGACTAGCAGGCATCCTGCTTCTGACTTGCGGAATCAAACTCCATAACCCGAGATTAGGTTATAAAGCAGGTATGTTTATTATGGTGCTGCGCCCACACCGGATGCGAGGGGGTCACCGCCCTACCAAACTCGCATACCCCTAGACAAAAGTGTTAGACATTTAAAAGCCAAACTTATACATATTCATTGAGCCCGGTTACATATTCATTACTTTTCCTCCCCTTTGCGCATGCATTGTAGCCCCTTCTGGTGGTCGCTGGATGAAGGCTCGACGTCCTCCTCCCCATTCGGTGGGCGTTCTTGGATGAAGTCAGGAGTCTTCATCTTGACCTTTGTCCCAGGGGAGGCTCTCCTATCTTGCATGCCTTTGTAGTTTCTTATCATACTCGTTCCCCCTTCACTGTTTTCCTGTTCTTCTCTTACTGACTTGCATCAATCTGATAATGGAGAGCTAAACTAAACAATGTCTGGCAGTGAAGACCCAACCCAAGGCCCCTGACTCCCTAATTCATCTGGCAGTGAAGATAAGCTAAGCAATTTAGTGGACAGTTAAACTAAGACCCAACTCAGGGCCCCTAATTTAGTGGACAGTTAAACTAAGACCCAACTCAGGGCCCCTAACTCCCTAATTCACTTCCATCACTTCAACTTTGGTTATGCAACAGACTAATCAAGATCCCTGTCAGGTATGGAGTATAAGATGGGCAGGTCTTTGCTAGCATATAGACCTAGTTGTCCTTTTTCTGAAGAGGACTTGGCTTTCAGGCACTGTATTAGCTGGTTTCCTCTCTGCCGCTTAAGGCAAGCGCTTAAAATGCACCGATCAGGTCACTCCCTCCCTAATGCAGTTTATTTTCCTTCAGTTGTCATAACCAAGTTGCCCTGTTTGCCAGTTTGTTTTTATTCTGAATGCTCTCCAGCTCACATCTTTTATGCGTTTGGTATGAGGGCCAGATTCCTCAGTACTGCTTTGTTAGGAAATACTCATTTGGCAGTCCTAACATCATTAAAAATTATCCTCAATACGATATGCTTTATCAACCCATGACCCTTAGCTGTTTGAGTGAGAAACAACAGAGAAAGAACAAAAGTAGATCATTCTGTCAACAGTTCAGATATTTGACAGATTACAAGAACTAGGTCCTTTGCACTCAAGTGTGGTATTTAGAAAACTGGAGTAATGCTTTAGATGGCTGCCTTTTTATCTTGATCTGTCTGCTGTTAAAGTCACTCTCTTCTTGGTGTTCCCCTGCAGGAGGAAACTAAAAGCAAGCATGTTGACTTACAGATTAGAATCACTTCAAACGCTTGTGCAAGCATCACCACCTCAGCTCAGGTGTGCTGGTCATTTGTCTTGTACCAGTACATTTGCACAGAACCGAGGACACTTGTGTTTTCACCTTTTCAGCTCATACAGAGGGCTTGTTTCCCATTATTTTTTTTATATTATGTGCGAGGAAGAGAGCTGAATGCTATGCACAGAATAAACCAGTCTCATTTTGATCTAATGAGAAACAGTGCAGACTTTAGTGGCACCAACGCTTGTGTTGCAATAACACTTAGGGTTATCTGGGGAGCACTTACAAGGATTTCAAATAACCCCACTGATTTCTGTCTTGTACTAAAACCTACCAGCAAGATAATGTTCAAGTACGCAGAGAACTACATTGATCTGCCTTACCTACGTACACTGGGAAGTTATTTTAATTTCAGTTTATATTTTGTGTACAACCTGCTGTCCAACTATTTAAGAGACATCAATATTTGGAGACAACTCATTCGAGAATGCAGTTGACTTTTATTGCGCTGACCCCCTAGAAATGCAGTCTGCAGCCCAACAATACACAAATTTTATGAAATCAGTTAACAAATACTGTAAAAATAACTTCTGATGCATAAACAGAAACAAGGCATTAAACCGTTACACTCAGTAGCTGAAAGACACCACCACTTCAGGTGGTTAAGGGAATAAAAATATTTCCCCCACTTTCTCCCCCAAGTCCCAAATCCAATAATGGTTTATACCAACAAATCTCACCTGGAGTTACTACAGATGTCCCAGACTTCATTGTCAACCTCTGATATGTTAAGTACCTGATAGAACTATCCTACTGGCATGTATACAACTCAGCAACGATGCACCCGCTTGGTGCAACCTCGCAAAGGTTCTAGCACATTAGCACACTAAAACTAATCTTCAGGTTCTTCATAATGTGCGTACCCACTAGCGTACGTCCTCCCTAAACTCAAATTGCTGAATACATCTGTGGTCTCTGTATCAGAATCCTTCCCTCCTTCATCATCATCTTCATCGTCATCTTCTGCTTCATATTCGTCATATTCATCGTCACGATCACCTGCATCTCCAGCCTTGCTGGAGGAGAGGTTTTTCCAGTAGGCATCATAACCAGAAGCACCGTCTGCATCTTCACCTCCAGTCTGGCGGCCAAACTTCAAAGAGCGTGCTGTAGGCACAGAGAAAGACCATCATGCTCTCACCCTTCAACAGCAATCTGAGAAGAGTATCTGACATTTCTTTTCCATCCTTGCTCGCTACTCAACCTCTTTCTAAATCTGATATTCTCGGATTAAATCCGTGCTCCAACAGAACCTTTCCACTACAAGCAGTCTCTCCTCCTGCAGCCATGTTTGTACATCAGTAACTGTCTCCAGAGTACGATGCAGGTTTTAGGACGCCTTCAGTACTCTAGCCAAGGAAAGCTGTAATTGGATGTGCTCTGCAGACATGGCACATGCTCTGATTTACTGAAGTGTAGTTAAGAGGTAGAGTCAATGTACGTCACCAAATGACATTTCTATGTTCATTAGCCTGGTTTTAGTAGATGAAATACAGGTATAAGTGAGGATCGTAATTATTCCATGACTAAAATCTCAAACTAAACAAAAGTTTTTACTGTGTCAGAATCAATTAACAATTAGGAAAGACTCTGATGCTCGCTTCTAGAAGAAGAAACATAATGTTTCCCCAAGAACAAATGCCTCAAAACTTTGTAAAACAGCTGAAAGCAATGATATTTTCTCATTGTTCCCATGCAGAGAAGTAATCACTGGTGGTGCCTGTACAGCTTGTTAGCTAGGGAAGCAGGCTTACTTGACATGCTCAGATCCTTTGTCTGCTGAGTTTCATGGCCACATTTAGGGCAGGGAGGCTCTTTTCCCTTTTCTTGCTTAAAAACCTTACTTCGCACATGATCATCACAAAAACAAGCCTGCAGGGTGAAAAGGCAATGAAAAGGCTAAATGTTTTAATCACAGAAGCACATAGTTAAGCAAGAAGCAAGTGAAAATGTGTCTAACAGCAGCAGGATTTTCTGGTTGGGATTAAACTTTATTGAGCTTTTATCTGCAGTGGAACTGGAAATCTGCACGCTATTTACAAAGTTGAACTACTGTGTTAAATGTAGTTTCGTGGTTATCTGAGGAGGAGATTGCATATAGGTGCTGATAAACAGATAGAAAAAGTAATGTGTTCAAAGACTGGATTACAGTGCTGCCCACAAGGGGTCTGGCAAATTCTGGTTTACCTTGGCAAGATTAAGTAAAATGCAGTCGGAGATGTACGTCAGAATGTAACAACGCAGTGACCTGAAGGCATGAATTAGAGATTGAAATTTCATGTCTTGAGCACCAGGGTGCTGGTGAAGATAAATGGAGAAAAGAACAATTTGCAAGACAAAATTGGTGTGATGGAGAACGGAGGGAAAAAAAAAATTGGAGGGCAAGAAGAACAAGAGCAGGCAACAGACCAGCACCCGGAGAAATCTGGGCAATGCTGATGGTGAAGCAGGTGGAACTTTTTATACAACATGACTTCTGACTGCGTGAAAACAAAAGTCTGGTTTTGAACAAATTATCTGTGCGTGTGTAAAATTGGAAACAATTTTTTCTAACCATGCTACGGTGTTTTCTGGGTGGCTCATCACTTGACTGTTTGAAAGAATTACACAGTCTTGGCTTTATGCTACATCAAAATATATTCCAAAGGCTTGGATTTTGAAAAGGTCTAAATGTGGTACAGCCCCGATTTAAACACAGAGCCAGACAAATAAATATGACCTCACCTGGCAAGAGGGTGCACAACTGGCTTGTGGTAACGGGCAAATACAAGTTACAACCCTTTTGACCCGCATAAGTCTACCCCCAAGCTTCAGAAATGAATACCAGAAGTATCAATGTTATTTTTTTAATCATGCAGAGGAAGACGTGACCTTGGTACCAGCCCTGGAGGCTGAGGAGAACAAGTCTAAAATTGTAACTACTTGCAATCATCTTTACCTTACAACGCAGGCATGAATGCTGCCCAAGCCTGTTACAGGAAACACCTGTTGGTGAAAATAATATGTAAAACTCATTACTTGCAAACTGTAGATATGTGATTTTTTTTAACACTCTGTAGAAAGAAGTATGTAATAATGTAAAAATTCAATGTACTTATTTTTAATTCCTCTTGGAAACCTGAATTGGTCATTTCACCATCCGGTACATTTTTTTAATCTCTATCTTATTAGATTTTTCAAATTGAAGACTTGCTGTATGAAACCAATTTGACACAAAAAGTGTAAGCTGAAGAAGGTAAAAAGTGTAGCAGTTTCCTGATTTTTAGAATATTTCAAAACAGAAGTTCCAGAATCAGCTTGGTATTAAGGTATTTCTTTTTCTTGTCCCACAATGTCAGAAGAAGGAGCACTAGCATTTTGCAGTCATTTAAACAATGCCACTGCAGCTTTTATCTCATTTAAAAGGAACGTGAGGACACTTAGAGCTTGCAAACTCCAAACCTAGAAGCTGTTTTGTATACTCTGTCTCATCCTCAAGAAATGTACTTTATTGCATATAACTTAATGTGAAATCCTATCTATCTCTGCTAAATAATTACAGCTGGCACGTGAGCTGTAAAGAGCAGAATCAGCGCTCTCAAAATCTAACTTGTCTTGAAGCTTCAAACTGATCGCTTTACTCTGCTAGAGGGAGTACGCTGAAGGCAACCACACAGGAATTGGTAGCAGCATGAAGCTGAGTGAATAGCTGCTCCTCAAAAGCACTCTTTTGTCTTCAGTCTCAGTGCAAGTACTTTCTCCACCTTGCCTCACGCTTACTATAATGAAGCTCTTGTATCTGAAGTAACTAGTGTTATGAGTTTTGCATGTGAACAGAACAGCAGTGGGAGTTAGCACTCTGTGTTTAAAGACAGAATTGGAAATGCTAATGCATATATATTTAAACATTTCTAGAGCATCTGTGCTTTAACAAAACCTTCTCGGTCTTGGAAAGTAGATGAACTTTTTTCATAGCTAGAATGGGATTGAGACTACAATTGTACGACTGCAGTTAGAAGTTCATATATTCTGTAGAAGTTCAGGTTTCTAATTCTGCCTCTATACGAAGACTGTAGGTACTTTCCTCCAGTGATGGCATAAGGCATCACCTACTTGGAAAAGGCTCTGGAGAATATTCTGGAACATGGAGGAAGCGATCTGAGTCTGCTTAGTTTTTGAGAAAAGGACTACAAACAACTAACTTACATTTAAATGTCTCTGCTTCCAAAACTTGGCAGCTGGCTTGATGTTCAAACTGATCATCTTCACAAAGGAAATTGTGGCAAAAAGAGCAGGCAAACATTCTGCCTCCTGAAAGATGTATCAAGGCAAAATAACCAGTAAGAGGCACAGGCACCAACTTCTGCTCCACTAACAACTTAGGCAGTTACTTGCTGGTTTTTTTTTACTGAAGACAAGCCCTGCCCTCTGTCTAAGGCTCTAACAGAAAGTTCTAAATTAGACATTAGCATCCGCTATTACACTGAAAAATACCATGTTTCCTACAAGACAAGACAGTGTAAATATAAAACAAGTACTACTAGTAGTTGTTTTAATTTGACTATGGCATTTGAGTATTATTCAAATTGTATCAGATCTTCTCTCATCCAGACTCCTTCCTTCCCACCCCCTCACCTCTGATGAACGCTGAAATTACACTTGAAAGGATTCCACAAACGGTGATCAGTATGGTTTGCCAGGCAACTGGGAACCCAAACACCCGGACTAGTGCGGATGAAAGGAGTGAGAATGGCAGAAAATTGCACATTGACCATCAGATGCAGTACTTAACTATGTGAAGCATTCAGCTGTTGGGACAATTAATTATGTATATGTCCTCCCTGAGTTAAGCAGAAGGTGTTCTTGGGCACATTTACATTCCCCAGTTCATATCTGTTTTTAACATGGGGAGAATGCCTTGCTTTGACCAAATATACTAATCTCGAAGATCAAAAATGTTATGCTAAGCATACAGGTACAACAACTTACGTAACAAGAGAGGAAAAGCATAATTTAGGTTTTTTCATTAACTGTGAGCAACCTACCATGATCCCAGACACTTCTTTCACACTCAATACATTCTGCATCTGCCAGAGGGCAGACGCATGCATGTGTGCTGAGACACTTCCTCCCATGGCACACCCAGGCTTCGCAGAAATCACAGATTGCACCCTGCAATTGCAGAAAGAAGGCAGCTTGGGACCTGTACAGTGTCCAGAGAGACTTATTTCAAAACCCTGAACGTATCTGACTATCTCTTCTCTCAGTGGGTTTATTCCAAGCGAGTAAAACAGTATGAAACAATCAGTATCCAATCAAACCACTCCAGGTTTCATGTTTTTTTTTAATTCATTACTCATTTTTGCAGGATTAAATATAATGAAAAATAACCTCTTTTCCTCCTTTTCTGTTTTTATCTTTTAAAATTTGTATCTTAAATCTTATGTATGAAAGCTGTCTTCTAGCTAAAACCCGAGCATCGTAAATGATAGCAATTTTCTGGCAAAAATGCAATTTAAAGAAAAAAAAAAGCTACAGATGTTAAACCATGTTATATCAGAGCATCAGGTCCATGGACAGGAAAGGTGAAATAACTCATCAGAAATATAAATAATACATTTTCATTTTAGTTCAAGTGCGAGATCAGAAGATCAACTATACATAATTATAGTGTTTAAGAAGCCTTCTCAGCCCATAGGTAACAAACTACCAGCCAGGGTTTGCAGGAGCTGAATTTAAAAAGGAAAAATTTTAATTTTCAGTAATGGTAAGATGAGAGAAAAATCTTAGCACGGTATATGCTATCACTGTGTAAACCTGTTGTACCTTGTTTTATAAAGATTTGCATAGAATAATCCCCATACTAGAAAATAAGCTGTCATTTTGTACACGTACCACCATTGCCAGTCCAGTACTGTACACACCAGCATGTTTTATGACACAATCTGAAGACTTCATCATGCATTTGGTTTTTCCTGAACAAAAACAAGTAGCAAACAATCAGAAGAAAAAAATATATAAAAATACAAAAGAATGCTCATATAAAAACAGAGATTCAAGTAAACACCTGTACTTAGCTGTATATAAAAGTAAAAACTTGTTAACCTCCCCATGCACTTCTCTTAGATCAAATTAATTATGGCCTGTTTTCAGCACCAGTGCTGAGATGAGGTAGTGGGTTGTTGTGCTGCATGTTTTGAGGCAGGCTGAATATATTGGCAAGAAATTCAAATGACAGAACAAGATAATTAATGTGTAAGTCAAGGAACAACATCTCAAAAAGCTGTGCTTAACATTGCTGCTAGTCCCACCATAAAAGTGGCATGGCAGAGGCTGAGAACCTCTGAAAAAAATACATGTACCTGACGATTTAATTGCTTACGTACTTAGATGCTCAAGCTTTCAATATGTTTTGTCTGTTTGTTTTTTAAAACAAATAGGAGATGGCAAAATAATTCTCGTTAAATGCAGGGCTTGCACGGGAGTAAAAGCCACAGTCTGCACTTCAAAGTCATTCTGACACAGGCAAGCAACTAGGGTGACAGCTTTCCCCTGAAGTAACTAGCTTTATCAGGAAGATGCTCACTTGGTATGTAGTTATGTAAGCAAAAATACTTGCAGCTAGCCCAGGTTGTAGCACCGGGCTTTTATCACTGGTTTAAGCTGACCTGTCACAGACCCCTTTGGTGTCTCTATTACTGCCTCCTTAAAGGGGATATTCCCTGCAAACCTATTCAGGAGTTCAAAAAACTAAATTCTACTCTGCAAATGCAACTGAATCCCAGTATGCACTATCAGCAGGAGGGTTTTGATGTAACCATGTCTCAGATACCAAATGGCACTGAGGAATGACCACTGATGGTCAGAGCTGGGCAATATAATGTGGTAGGGATATTACTGGGTCTGGAGCAGTGCAATACAACTACTGTTCTCCCATCCTTCAGAGACTTCCCTAGGAAAGATGACATTGGTTTATGGGCCCTGTCACCAACACCTGATTAAGCACCAAAGAGTTCTAATGGTCTTTGTCTTAGCAAACCTTAGGGGACTCAGCATCATTTTGTGGTGATTAGGAATGCTTTTCCTTCAGAAACTTACTGCAGACTAAGATAAATTCAACATGCAGGAGTCAACTTTGGACTGTAAAACAGACAAAATATTTTTAGTACTTCACAGCACGGTGACAGAAGGAAGACTTATGAAGAATGACGCAGTGCCACTGCACACAGTCAGTCTGGCTTCCAAAGTGCCCGGTATCTTGATGTCCCAACAAAGGCACTGCAAGCTGCAGATGTCAGCAGCTCTGAGTGTCAGACTACAAAATGGCCAAACTGCTTAATGAAAAATTCAAAGTCTGTGATGATACACTGAAACAGTAAAACAAAAAAAAGACTTCAAAGTTAAAAATTATTATTAACTTCACCTTGAGGCAAGTTGCATAAATGGGTGTTTTAGCCTGACTCAGAACCCAGTTATATCACTAAGTGTCCTTCTCATCCGATTTCAAAGCATCAGCCCTCTTGGCACCAACAGCTTATGTTACAAAACTTTATAAGCTTTGTTGTCACTAGGAAACAGCACCCCACATGTAAATCTAGGGAAACAGTCATACGTTCTCACTCCAAAAGGCAGTGAGTAAAATTCTTCCAAATATCAAATACTGGAGACAAGCCTATGGCCCAGTCTTGCAAAGCCTGGAGGGTCGCAGGTATATTCATAAGTTTGTGTGATTGAGCAAGAACCTCCTCTCAAGGAAGATATTCAAAATGGATTTAAAAGAACCTGCTCTAAAAATTGCAAAAGCACTTGAAGACAAAGGAACCTTAACTGCAGAGTTAAAAAACACAAAAGAGCCTGAGAATAGCATGTTTTCCTTCATTATTTCCACTTACCACACTGTGCACAAATGGGCAATTTTTGAACAGAGTTGCAGAAGTAGCAAAAAGCTCTATTCTTCTGTCGTCTACCCGCACGGAGGGGGAGGAAAAAATAAGATGTTAAGACAAGACCTGTAAAATGGTTGAAGCTAATTAAACCATTAGCTTTTAGAAGGGAAAAAATGCTTACCTTTGGCACTTATCACATTCCTAAAGAAAAGAAATAAAATACTGATAATGATTTGTATTCTACGTAGAGCATACAAAACTCTGAATTAAGTTCTGATTAGGAACCAAACATTTTATGCAAGTACTACTGTCTCTGATACAAATGTCATCTTAAATGTAAAGGATGTTGTTCTAGTGGTACCATACATAGTTAATGTACTACCACTGGTTTTACATAATTTAAAATCAAGTATTGTAACACAAAATATTTTAGTTAGTTTTACCATTGAAGCATTACAAGGATGTTTGGCTAAATCTATGTTGGCTCTTGAAGCCCTTATCTGCTTCTCACGTTCTCGCCGGTTCTCAGCTTTCTTACGAGCACCAGTCTTCTTTTTAGGCATTTTTCACTGTCTGTGGGACAGAAAAAGGTATGTAATGAATGCATGCAGAACTACACATGTAAGTACACGGACACACGTGACATATCCAGCACTTAAACTGGATCTTGGAGTTCCCATCTGTTAAATGTTTCATCTCCGTTCATTTCCTTTCCTAAAATATTTTCAAATGTAGACAAAGGCTCCTGTCCCCCATGGAGGATCATATGATGAACCACGATCGATCTTGTGATCTGGAAAGGATTTTGCTACCCTGCACTCTGTGCTTAACTATCTTTTAAGTGTTTGGCCTTAGAAATAATGTGCTTTGTAGAACTGTTTGTGATGGGCCTCTCCTTTTAGACTGCCTTATTGCCTGTTTAATAAGGACAATACTCAGCTCTTTTTCACTTCTCTCTTCTCAAGCTCTCTACTTCAACCAGTTAAAAAACATTCCTCAGGTAAGTGAGTCATGGTTTGCTGCAAAAACGCCAAGGGCACACTTTGTGAAAGCTTAGAGAGCAAAATGTTACTATTCTAGTTTTAAGAGCTATGACAAAGGGATGTCTCAAACACCAATTTATAATTCTAGCACATTAGTAATAAAGCAGACATGAGCATATGTGGCTCTAAAGATGCCACTGATTCCCAAGAAGGTTTATGCTAATTTAATTCCTCTGGTTCAACGTGCGTCTGTTTTAACAGTCCAGGAGGGAACCAATGCAAGGCAGTGGTGAGATAGTAAATCAATCAGGGCACTGCACTCTTGTCATCTGCACAATGAAGTATACAACGCTCACGAATGCTGCATTTACTATGTGCTCCTAATACATTAGGCCAATATTATCCTGACTTAATGACATGGACAACAACTCAGATTAAATGTGCAGTCTGACATTAGAATTTCTCTTGTCAATGCAGGCACTCAAGTTAGGCATCCTTCCTTAGGCGCAATCTTCATCATTTCTGCTGATGTAACTGGTGTTGGTGTCACATTCTAAACCAGATACAGGGTAAAAACAAAAAGTGAATCAAATGAAAACAAATGTCCCCCCAAAGCCAAGATTTGTACAACCGATGGGGCAAGGCAATGATAAAGGTGGAAGGGTATTTGCTCAGTAAGCATGAAAACAAAGCAGCTCAGGAAGAGGCAAGGATCTCTCCACTGACATACACACAAGCAAAGAAAAAACATCACTGCCTTATTAAACATATTTGTAAAAGACGCTCCCAAATCTATAGGAGATGAATTTCTTTGTGCTGTAGCTACTAAACCATCCATGCTTAAAGATGATGTGAAAATTTGGCCATCCTAGCCATTTAGCTCCATGTTTGCTACTTGACTATAGCACCTGTGTTGGGAAAACCTGGCTTCTCTAGCAAGATGCCCCAACACACCTTGCCTTGCACAACTAATCCACAATTCCTGCTCTCCCCAGCTTCACCCCTAACATCAAGCTGATGTGTAGGCGTGCATGCTGGCAGCTGCAAGGACAGCTGCGGCATCAAAAGGCAGTGAACTGTAGCAGCTTAAACTTTAAAGAAAAATTAGTATCCCTTTTCAAAAGGTCTTAGCTTTCCTGAACAAAGAAAGATATTGTCCTGACCAAATATTAAAACTTGATTTTGATAGCACACATAAATCAGCTTGCTTGCTCTGCAGCATTCTGTACCATGTTTAAGTGCCTTATTATGTAGTCAAAACTGTATTGCTTAGCTGCCTGCTGGCAAGTATCATTATTCTAGAGCATGACATTTCTGACACTGGAAGTCCAATGTGAGATCGCACATAATTTTCAAACTGCTCAAATGCTGATTTAACAATAGAATCTAATGGTTAGCATTTATACCTTGGCTTCTTCACATTACTTCCTAATTGAAAGCACTGAAGAGACAAATCTTCCTCATAATAAACACTCTGAATGACTACTAAGGACATGTATTATGAGAAATGTTGAAGACTGTAGTTCATTAGAAAGCTGCACTATCAACAACAGAAATACGATGTCAGCTTCTTTCAACAAAGCTATCAAGTTAATCCAGGCTTCCAAACAATAACACCCTACAGATTGATGTTCTGTCACTCTTCCTCTCCAAGCTTCCATGTAAGATGTTGCCTTTGCCCTACATCGTAGATTTTTAGGGAACTGACCGTCTTTTAATTTTCTGACTAGAGCATAATACTGTTATGACACCAGAAATTGCAACAGTAAAAGTTTTGCTTACCTGCAATTCTTTTCAAATCATAGAATCACAGAATGGCTTGGGTTGGAAGGGACCCCAAGGATCATCAAGTTCCAACCCCGCTGCCACAGGCAGGGCCGCCAACCTCCAGGTCTGGTACTAGACCAGGTTACTGTGCCTTTTACAAGTGCTAATCAGTTCCTACACACTACGTTCTACTTACAGTTCCAACAGCCCTTCTGTAATCTGAGGCTGGAGGATGACCAAAGAAGTATTTAGGCACCGTGACAGTTACCAGATGCTCAGAGGGAAAGGCAGAGTGCCATCTGCGTGCAGCCCAGCTCCCCAGCAGGCTCAATGGGAGAGAGAAGTGCCTTGGGGGGACCTAACTGAGCAGGTCCAACCATCAAGCAAACAGCTCCAAGGAGCCGCTCACTTAGGATCCACACGCTGGAACGATCCTGTGGACCTTCTGCTTAAACACGGTCCTTTGGCTGAAAGCAGACTGACAGGCACGGTGTTACCCTGCTCCTTTTCACTCACAGCGCTGCTGTCAGAGCAGTCAGCAGCCTGCTGACCTGCAGAGCACCCGAGCTACCGGCACTTCTGAATGAGGGCTTTTCTCCATCCGACGCTTTCTACTCTAAAGCAAACGCACACGTATGTCAGTTTTTCAGCCGCTCCACCTAGCTCCCCTAACCGCGTCGCGAGGCGCGTTTCCAACGCAGACCACCGCGCTCGGCATTCACCTCCGCGGCAGCCAGCCGCTGCCTCCCGCCGAGCCGAGCCGAGCCGAGCCGAGCCGAGCCCCCGCCGCCCGCCCACCGCGCTCCGACGGCGGCGCGGAAACCGGAAGCGGTGCGCTGCCCGCCCGGCCCGCGCGGCGAGGCGGGAAGGTTCCGCGCTGACGGCTGTTGGGCCTCACTCCCTCAGTGGTTGCGTGGGTTTGCAGTTTTCTATACCTTTCTATGCACAGTGAGCCTTTGATTACGAATCGAAGAAATCGATGCGTAGAAACTTAGCAGCGAAGTTTTGTTACTGTTAAGACAGGTATTCTTTATTAGCAGTGCTGGGAAGCACTGGAGATATTTCCACCGTAAGCGCTTCAAAGACGAGATGATTCAGAGTCCATTATTTTTCCACACATAGTACACATTCATCAATTACCCACGAGACAATTAACATATACACACCTATCACAGGGAGTGATTTATGAGGCTTTCAGTCTTCCATTCCATGGTCTCTTCTACCATCCAGCGCCCTTTTAGCACCATGGCAGTCAGCAGCCTTTTAGTCCATCCAGTGGTCTCCCTCGCTTGCCCTCTAGATGAACTTTCTTCATTGACACATACTCAGTAGGAGAATGCCTACTGTAAGTAATTCATAGGTACCAAAATCAGAACATTTTCTCACTCAGCACTCAGCCATTATTTCTGAATGTCTGCTCATCCTTGGATAGAGATAAGTTTGGGAGCCTGTCTTTTAATGACATATACTGGGGTGTTGGAAGATAAGGTGCTGGAATAGGCTGCCCGGAGAGGCTGTGGATGCCCCATCCCTCAAGGTGTTCAAGAACAGGTTGGATGGAGCCCTCGGCAACCTGGTCAGCCTCTTCTCTCTTGTAACTAGTGACAGGACGAGGGGGAATGGCCTCAAGTTGCACCAGGGGAGATTTAGGCTGGACATTAGGAAACACTACTTTTCTGAAAGAGTGGTCAGGTGCTGGAATGGGCTGCCCAGGGAGGTGGTTGAGACACTGTCCCTGGAGGTGTTGAAGAAACGTTTAGATATAGTGTTGAGAGACATGGTTTAGTGAGGTTATTGGTGGTAGGTGGGTGGTTGGACTGGATGATCCTGTAGGTCTTTTCCAACCTAGCTAATTCTATGATTCTATGATTCTATGGTCCAGTACCAGATCTGGGGGTTGGTGGTCCTGCTTGTGGCAGGGGGTTGGAACTTGATGATCCTTGAGGTCCCGTCCAACCCAAGCCATTCTATGATTCTATGATAAGGAGGATAGGGAGGAGTATCTTGATGTCTACCTGTTGCATTCCAACCCACTCCTGGAGTGAGACAATTTGGCCTTGTGTGGAAGCCCTGGCTTCATTTGATAGTTGATAAGCCTACTTGCGTCATTTCATTATTGTGTTTCTTTTGCTGAAGGTCTCTTGTCAAAACAGAATAGCCTTACAACATGCTTTCTAGTTTATAATGCTACATCCATAACTATTCGCAACGTCTAAAAGCTATTACAGTTTTGCAAGCAAGAACTAATCACATAATACAACAATTCAACAGCTGTATTTCTAAAAATATGCTACTAAAATATATTGTGTATTTACTTCTTCAAATCACTTTACTCCTCATCGTAAGTGGCATATGGCAGAAGTAGAAACAAAGGTTGCAAGGATGTCTTTGATTCCTCTTAATACTATAAGTTCTTTGAGCATTTTGCCTAGAAATCCCTTTTTTGAAATCGTTAGATGAAGTATCAGATAGTTGTTTAAATGAAGATGAGTGGAAGGCTCACAGAGCAGTTATGATGCAGTATAATTCATTGTCTTTGACCTAGAATGAGAGGGGCATGTTATATATTTTGATATAGGCTGGTTTAGCAATAGGGATCAGTTTAGTGGAAAAATGGGGAGAAAGTAAGTAATCAAAGACTACCAGAGGCCACAACTGCGCATGCACAGAGGGACATTTGCATATATTAATGAGGTCTTGGAAAAAAATGAATTTTGTATGCCAATGTACTATGTATGTATGTCTTAACTGTTTAAATGTAGAACTTGAACTCTGAGAGTGTGCACTTGATTTGCCAAGTTGCCCAGTACGTACCATAAGGAATAAAGGAATGCTGCTGCTTTCTAACACCGCATTGGAGTTAGAGAGTCACATTTATCTTAGAACATATTTTAATTTGTAGTGTGCTTGTCAAAGCATCCATTCCAGTGGGCTGGTTGTGTTGCTCCGTGTTGTGCTTGGTCGTGCCTTCTGTGCTAAAAGGTGGTTGCTGGTTTTCTGTGTGATTTTGGCTTAAAGAGAGAGACAGGGATTTAGTGGGCACGATTGCTTTTTCAGCAAGACTCTTGTTACTTCAGCGAGTCAGGAGTGTGTCTCCCCAAACTGTTTTCAAGGCGTTATCTTCACACCAGGTTATTGGAGCACACAGAAAAATGCATGATTGCTTAAGATAAAAATTCATGATGATCACTTCACTGAACATTTCTCCTTATAAGAAGGTATGAGAAGTAATTTTTCGTTATTCTGTAACTATAGCTACATACTATTTAACTAACAACCAAAGTAGAAAATGTGATCTTTTGCAGGACCTTAGAGCTTTTTGTGTCATTCTCACTTTTCTTAATGAATGCCCTTAATCTTTAATATTATTTTATTCTGGTTGGCTGTGACCATTTATTTTAGGCACAATGGGAATAACTGATTCAGCATTGGAGGAGAGTGGGGAAGATAAACAGAAGGTTTTAATCTCTTTTAGAATAATTATCCTTGGCAGCTAACCTGCTTTCATGAATGAATGGACTTGCTAAAGAAGGGACTCTCAGATACATTCATATATTATCACTGTCTTCCCACTTGAGTGCATAATTGTGCAAATGCACTAATGAAAAAAGGAAAAAAAGGAGGTATGCTGCCTCTAGAATCTAGAATTTTTATGTTTAATCTCATAAATTAAATGGCGTTTAAGCAGGGCCTTTGTTGATCCTGTGATACTGTAGCTCCTCGATGACGTTCCACAGAGCACCCTCTAGATGGCAGGAGTCACTTCGCTCGTGAATGGCGAAACGTGTTGATTTCAGAACTGCTAGAAGCAGCCCAAGGCTGTAATACAAGTGAATAAGAGGAAAATTAGATGATGATAGCCAATTTAGAGCTTACACAATTTCCATTAGCAAGCCTGGACGACTGGGAAATTTGCACGTAATGAAATAATATGCAAGGATACTGCAGACTATTGCTTTTCAAAGATCTGTGCAGAAAGCAGTGGGAGTCACCCCTGCTTTTAGAGGTGTTTGTAGCGACTTCTGTACGAGAAGCTATGGAAGGAGAGTGTGCGTCTCTCCGAACTGAGCATCGTCATTCCTTATTACCCCGCAGAGTATTACCCCGGAATATGTAGATTACAGCTAAATTTCATGCAATCTCTCCCCATCTTGCTCATTCATTCACCTTTTAGGGTTGTGTGGCAGTGCAGCGGTACTACGGATTACATACTGATTGTTGGTCAGACTTACATTTTGTTAGGCAGTAAATTCATAAGCAGCTTAAGCTGGAATAATTCAGTGAAAAAGGAAAAAATGTGTTGGGCACTGTTGTCTAGGTGAAGGTGGGAGTTGTTTTTCCAGTGACAGCTTTGAGTAGTATCGTTGCAGCACGTATCATCTTCGAAATCTCCCTTCTCAGTCCTGCACTGCTCATCCTGTAGAACTCCTTTCTTTCCAGTGAGGGCTGCTTTGGAGGATGGGTACTTATTTATTGGATAAGCTACTCAAGTCATAACAAAGAGTTCATGCCATTTCACTTCCAGTATTGAAAATTATTAAGATCAGGTAGGAAAATCAGAACATTAAGTGCATGTACAGCCTCTGTCAGAGCAGCAATATTCTGGGTGAAATAGGACCTTTGTCTGCAGTGACGCTGGGCTGTGGCTAGGTGAGAATGGACGATACTTACTTTCTTTTGCTGCAGTATCTTAGTCCCTTTAAATATACAATAAAGCATGTTAGCTATCAACTTGAAATAAATACCGACCTGAATTGCTGTAATTTACTTTTACTTTAATACATTGTGATTTCTTTTTCTCTAAATAACACACTTGTTCTGATCTAATTAAGCCTCTATTACCTAACTACCTATTACCATAATTATCTTCATTATTACAGTGTCTCCTTGCAGCATTCAATATGTTTACCTCCCTGGGGGTTGCATTGTAAAATGGGCGCAGCATATACCATTCTAACTGACCTTTCAAGCATCATACATCACATTTAATTTGTTTTTAAATCCTGGCCTTGCAGCAACTGACCTTAAAAGTCATATCAATCTTTGTTTGATGTAAGATAATTTCATCCTTTCTGATTTCACTATATGAAGAAAAGGGAGACAAAGAAAAGAAGAGCAAGAGCCTTTGCAAGAGCCTTTATCGATGTATAGTGAATTGGCACGTCCAAATAGAATATTTTAAAACAGGTCTTCTTAGGTGTTGGAAAGATTTTTTTTGTGTGTTCCAGTCCTCTTAGCTCTGCAAAATGATTTCCTATGAAATGTTCTAAGTGGTTATTTTGTCTGGCAAAGTGTGAAATGTATCAAAAGGGAAAAAAAATGGAGAAAAAGACGATGAGAGAATTTGGTGTTAAAAGAGAAGAGTCTCAGTTCAGGAAGCCCTCTCAGCTGTCACTTCTTTATTAAAATGTATTCATCTTTCCTATGATAGCCATGTTGCACATCTTCATATTGCTCCCATCACTTCAACAAACAGTTGTACATTTTATTGCAGCAGTTCATTTGTTTGTTTGTTTTAAGGTGAAAGTCACGCAGTAAAGCTAAGTAGCTGGGACTTCTAAAAAGTGTTTAATGTGGTATGATATGGCTGGTCGCAGCCAAAGGGTTGTGATAAATGGTTCTATGTCAGGGTGGAGGCCGGTCACAAGTGGTGTCCCCCAAGGCTCAGTCTTGGGACCGGTGCTCTTCAATGTCTTTATCAATGACATAGATGATGGAATCAAGTGCACCCTCAGCAAGTTTGCAGATTACACCAAGCTGAGCGGTGCAGTCGATACACTGGAAGGAAGGAAAGCCATCCAGAGGGACCTGGACAGGCTGGACAAGTGGGCCCACGAGAACCTAATGAGGTTCAACAAGGCCAAGTGCAGGGTGCTGCACTTGGGCTGGGGCAATCCCAGGTATTTATACAACCTGGGGGAAGAAGTACTCGAAAGCAGCCCTGTGGAGAGGGACTTGGGGGTCCTGGTGGACGAGAAGCTGGACATGAGCCAGCAGTGTGTGCTGGCAGCCCGGAGGGCCAACTATGTTCTGGGCTGCATTAAAAGAGGAGTGGTCAGCAGGGAGAGGGAGGTGGTGGTCCCCCTCTACTCGGCTCTTGTGAGGCCCCATCTGGAGTACTGTGTCCAGGCCTGGGGCCCCCAGCACAAGAAGGACGTGGAGCTTTTGGAATGAGTGCAGAGGAGGGCAACCAAGATGATCAGAGGGCTGGAGCACCTCTCCTATGAGCAAAGGTTGAGGGAACTGGGCTTGTTTAGTTTGGAGAAGAGAAGGCTCCGGGGAGACCTCATTGTGGCCTTCCAATACTTGAAGGGAGCGTATAAACAGGAGGGGGATCGATTGTTTGTGAGGGTAGATAGCGACAGGACAAGGCGGAATGGTTAAGCTGAGACAGGGGAGATGTAGGTTAGATATTAGGAGGAAGTTTTTCACACAGAGGGTGGTGACGCACTGGAACAGGTTGCCCAGGGAGGTTGTGGATGCCCCGTCCCTGGAGGCATTCAAGGCCAGACTGGACGTGGCTCTGGGCAGCCTGGTCTAGTGGTCGGCAACCCTGCACTTGGCAGGGGGGTTGAGACTCGATGATCTTTGAGGTCCTTTTCAACCCAGGCCATTCTATGATTCTATGATTCTATGATTCTATGATTCTATGATTCTATGATTCTATGATTCTATGATTCTATGATTCTATGATTCTATGATTCTATGATTGATTCTATGATTCTATGATTCTATGATTCTATGATTCTATGATATGTTAATTATCATAGGTTAATTAAGATTGGGGTGAGGGAACAGTGCAATACTAATCAGTTCCTCATTCTTCTAACAAAAGAAGTAACTGATAATCATTTCTGTTGGAATATGAACTTGTTGGGTTGTGGCAAGTTATTACTAGTGTAGTTTCTCCATGATGAGATTGTAATGTCATAAATAATCTTGTTTCTCTTCCATCTGACCCCATCAAGAGGGTGGCACGTGATGATGAATTTTCTGCACATGTGAAACTGGGAGGCTTTGTGAGTGAAGAACAGAAGGGAGATACCTGATGACAAAAGTAAACAGGAGTACCTGTGTGACAGAAATGGGGGAAGTAAAAAAATAAAAATCCAGGTCAGACTGGATGGCTAATAAAAAGAATTTCTCTTGCAGTGCTGGAGGCCTGTCAGATGGAAGTGACGTAGGGGAATGACAAATGTGAATATTTTAATTGGTCACAGGAGATGAGATTAATTCACCTAGCTTCAGCCTTGTAACAATGAGCTCACCACTCAGTTTGTTGCTTGGCCTCTCACTCTAATCAATAGAGAGAGATAGGCACCTGAAGGAGGTCAGTCATTTCTCTCAGGACAGGATGATCTCTCTTTTCAGACCTAGGTGAAGCTAGGGGCCATGAAATCTTCCAGGGTGTCTATGGGCTGTCATTGCCAATGGAACTATGATAATCCTAGGGTGTAGTTAAGGTGGTGTTTCTAATAGAGCTAAAGGAGAGTTAGTGGTATCAGAAAGGTCTTACAAGACATTATCTATAATATTTAGTACTGTTGTTTAACCCTGTTCTAACATGAGGGCTCTACAGCTGTAGCCGTGCCACACAAGTTAAGAGATGTGTTCCCCCGGAGGATGCTGAAGCAGAGAGGAACTGGGACTCAAGTCTGTGTAGACTTTCCGTAAGTCTTACACTGTGTGTATGGAGCAGTTAGTATCAATTAATCCTTGTTCAAGAAAAAAAAAAAATACAGCCATGTGAAAGGAAATTTTGTTAAGGTGATCAGAAAACTAGGAAGCCTCTCACCTAGGAGAAGGCTAAAAAATGTCCCATACCTGACAAACTGAAAGGTCAGCGTGGAGCAGGATGGTTTTCAATCAGTGAGCTAAGTAAGGGGGCGAGGAAAAAGCCTGTTCTGTCACAAAAGGAAACGGATACGAAGCTTTACAGACCAAACAATACAAGAGGGAGAGTGACAATGGGAGAGTGTTAAGATTCAAGTGCTGTAGTTTGTGTTGTATGAATAGACCTGAGGTTGTTTAATCTGGAGAGGGGAAGGCTGAAAAGATCTCATTGCTGTCTTCAAGGACCTAAAGAGAAATTATGGAAAAAAAGACAGAGACTCTTCTAAAGGGTGAGCAGTGAAAGCGTGAGAGTCAACAGACACAAGCAGCAGCAAGTGGAATTGTAAGTTCTATGTGGAACAATATTGTTCAGTGATGGTGGTTAAGCAGTGGAAAATCTGTGCCACAGCCTCATACACTGATGACAAGAAACTCTCTTCTAATTTAGAGAAAATATTAGTAAAATAATGCAATAAATTAGGTTGAAAGGGACCTCTGGAGCTCACCCACTCAATTCTCCCGCTGAAAATTTCCACATCAAATAAGGTTGCCTTGTTTAGCTGAATCTCAAATGTTGCCAAGGGTGGAGGTTGCACAACTGCTCTGAGCAGCCTTTATCCAAGCTTAACAACTCTCCTTGCAAGGACCCAGTGTCTGCTGAATAGGAACATCCAAGTGACTTCAAAGGCAGCTGGACTATGGCCTAGGTGAGGCAGAATATTTGTTTGCCATCTTTTTTTCTGAAATGTCTGTGGTAACAAATTCAGTATTTCAGCTGTTTCACGTTTTTCCTCAATTATCGAGCTAGCACGACATGTTCCCCTTTTGTGTCACTTCTTATCCAGACAGTAATTTTTCTCCTTTAATTATGGCTTTTTCTTGTTCAGTAGCATTCAGTTGTAGAAATCTTATGCAAATATGAACTGAATGGTTTTCCTGTCTAATTATAGCTCCATTTAGATGAGACTAACATCAGTGGTACTGAGGACTGGCTGAATTAAATACTGAATGTATTCGCCTAATGAAAGCTGAAGGATGGATTTTTTGCTTTATGGCATATAACGTGGGTGGTTTAACTGTTGGCTCATGGGACTGAAAGAGATCTTTTGAATCACCAGTTCAATTCCTGATATTGTAGGGAGCTCCCATCATTTCTTTTGCAAACTTCAAAAGGTCCCTTATTTTTTCTTCACCGTGTTTGTCTAAAGCATTATGGATAAAGGATTTCACTCAGCATCATGCTTATAACAGCATCATGCATATTGCAGGTAATTATGACAAGGCTTAGAACCGTTTCTAGACATGGGCATCAGCCCTCAGTATTTTGACTGATTTAAAAACAAAACTATTTGGTTATGTTCCACTGCTCTTAGCTGATATTCCAACAGTAGTTTCTATTTATTCTCTTTTATATTTTATATACTAGAATTCATTCTAGTGCAGTGTTGTAATAACGGTTCTATCAATTATCAACATAACATTTAAAATGATCAAAGCGTCACTACAGTCATGCCACCAGTGTTCACTAAACTTCTTATTTATACTTAGTATGGAGTAATGCATCTCTAGTCCTACCTTGTGCTAGAATTTATCAGCAGGTGGGTGATGTATTGTAAAACATGTTTTCATTTTATAGAAAATATTCCATGTGTTTTTTTTTAAAGCAGAGCAAAAGCCTTTTTGGTGGAGCATAAGGGGGAAATACTTTATGTATGTATTATTGAAAACACTGGTGGAAAACTGCAACACTGATGTACCTGAGGTAAAACTACAGAAGAGGGACAAGAAAAAAACAGCATCCTGGATGGGCATCTAATTTCTTTACCCATTTCTCCTAGATTATTATTCTTTTTGACAAGAGGGAGTTCTCTCCCTTCGGAGTGAGTGTGTGTCTGATGTGCCAGTGGAAGTATCAAGGTGGTTGAGGGGTTGTTTGTTTTCTATTTCTTGTTGCTCTTGTGTCAGTGGCCAGTCTGGGAATCTGAACAAGTACCAAATGATGATGTCAACCCCAGCTAAGATATGGTTCTGTATTTTGAAGTTAAATATTTGTGTCCAAATAAAAGGGTCTTCTGGTTGAGCTTGCTATTTGCCTGCTGATGAGTAAGTGAAGTTAGATAGCAATAAGTTTTGGTCACTGGCATCTTCCATCTTCTCTTGGTGTGGCCCATACCAAGCTTGAAGACCTTCCAGGCACCCCACAAAAGCTAGTTGTGAAGTGGATTCAGGCTGGAAGATGGAGGAGTTGCCTCTGGCAGTCAGTGCTGAAAATTCAGTTGTTGAAAAACTTGAGTAATAGAAAATGCTAATGAAAAATACGGTGGTACCTCCTCTCAGTCTTGTAACGGTCAACTGTAGTGATTTACTGAAGTTAGGCTGCTTTTCTCTGCGTACTGAGAACCCATTAAATTTCTTGGGTTTGATGAACAAAGTTTTCTTTCAAACATTGCAGTTCCCAGTGCCTTACATAAAATATTACAAGCAACATAGGAAATCACAAGAGTAAACCTGGTAAACATCACTAATTAAGGAACAGTTTTTAAAACATTTTATTATGTTACCTTAAATTTATTCTGAAATTCATTACCTAAGCATACGTGAAAAGATTACGAAGGCTTTATTTGCATCTTTTCACGCAAATAAGTTTTTATATAAAAGACGACACCAAGTTGTGGGAATCTGCCTGAGGGTAGGAAGGCCCTTCAGAGGGCCCTGCGCAGGCTGGATCACTGGGCTGAGGCCAATGACATGAAGTTCAACAAGACCAAGTGCCAAGTCCTGCGCTTTGGTCACAACAACCTCAGGCAATGCTACAGGCTTGGGGCAAAATGGCTTTCCAGCTGCTTGGAGGAGAAGAATCTGAGGTGTTGGTTGACTGCCAGCTGAACATAAGCCAGCAGTGTGCCCAGGTGGCCAGGAAGGTGGATGGCATCCTGGCTTGTATTAGAAATAGCGCAGCCAGCAGGAGCAGGGAAGTGATCATCTCCCTCTACTTGGTGCTGGTGAGGCTGCACCTGAAGTACTGTGTTCAGGTTTGGGCCCCTCGCTACAGGAAAGACATCGAGGCCCTGGAGTGTGTTCAGAGAAGGACAACGAAGCTGGTGAGGTGTGTGGAGCACAAGTCTTATGAGGAGCAGCTGAGGGAACTGGGATTGTTCGGTCTGGGGAAGAGGAGGCTCAGGGGAGACCTGAGTGCCCTCTACAACTGCCTGAAAGGAGGTTGTGGCAAGGTGGGGGTTGGCTTCATCTCCCGGGTAACAGTAATAGGATGAAAGGTTATGGCCTCAAGGTGCACCAAGGGAGGTTCAGGCTGGATAGCAGGAAGACTTCAGATAGAGGAAGACTTTCGTCTCAGAAAGAGTGTTGAGGCATTGGAACAGGCTGCCCAGGGAGGTGGTGGAGTCATCATCCCTGGAGATGTTTAAGGAAAGGGTAAATGTAGTATTTAGGGACATGGTTTAGTGAGCAATATTGGTCATAGGTGGACAATTGGACTAGATGATCCTAGAGGATCTTAGAAGTCTTCTCCAAAATTAATGATTCTATGAAAACAGTGCAAGTTTATTGTAACTGTCTTTCTTACTCATTGTTCTTTCTTTCTTTTTTATTTCATTATCTTTCTCATTGTTCCTTCTTTCTTTATTTCTCTAGAGCATTCCCATTTGTATTACTAGCCATCTGAAGTGAAATGCTACTTATGTTCGTATGGTGGTGGTTTTTCAAGTTCAAGTGCCTGCATGGTGAAATTTATTTGCAAAGTGGTGTTCTTGTCACCAGTCAATTCATTTTAAATCTAATTATTTTCATAGAGCTCAGACCTTCTAAATGAGCATGCTTTTTCTAATGTTAAATACAGCTAAACCAACCTAGAATGAATTGGAGTGCTGGCCTAGAAAGGGAAGGCTTCACAGCCCATTACCGATCTCCTGAGCCATCTCATCCCCTTGACTGGCATGTAATGTTTGTTTAATATAAAATTTCCATATAAAACAAAATGGAATAAAACCTAAAAAGCAGAACAGCATCTCCTTGACATCAAGACATTAAAATGTGATGGTAGTGAAAATGAGATCTTTTTTCATAAGTGCATTAGCGACCTTAGGGGAACCCTCAGCAGGGAAATGCCACAACAGTGAGAAAAAGCTCTGCTGAGAGATGGGGGTGGGCGAGTGTTTGGCAGCAGGGGCTGAATTTGCTGGGGAGTTTTGTTTTCAGCTTTGAGACTTGGTGGGAGCCTGGGGGGATTTCTAAAATAAGCGCTCTGGGCCAGTCTGTCAATGTGCATGTTACCCAGTATGGTGGGGCAGGAATGGGCCAGTGTGCAAGTTTCTGAGGATCCCTATGCATAAGTAAGCACATCGTTCTGTGAGCTGCTGAGGATTTTTATGCACGAGTGACTGTTTCCATGCTTGAAGATGAATAAATAACATCCAGAGCCTCCAGTCATTCTGAAAAGGCTTAATCAAGGCTATCAAATAACTTGCACTGTCAAAAAAACATATCTTGCTGAATTTATTCATGAGGCTTCGGGGGCTGAAGTAAATTCAGTATTCCAGCAGCTTCTCACAGGTTCCAAGGAAGACAGCGACCCCTAATTAAGACCCTTAAAAATGTGAAATAGAAATGGGATCAGCTCTGTGAAAGGTAGCAGTGATGTGCTCGCTGTGTCCTGTGCACACATCCCCTGTTGTGGGATGCTCTCAAGCTCCACAAGCATCTCCATGGCCACTGGTGGACTTGTCTGGCTTCACCCTGCATCGGGCCTTGTCATGTTCAGCCACTGGTGGGGTGGGGATTACAGTGCATGGCAATGAGGACAGTACGTGTAAAACGTGAACGACAGCCTGCAAATATTTGCTGAGGGGTACAAGGGTTTCAAAGCTCACTAGCTGAGCATATGTTAACATTCTGCACCACCTAGCTGCATTTTCACGCATCCCTGCTGCATCTGGCTTTTCCAGCAAGGTACTCCCTGTGCCTGCCCTGGCATCCCACAGCCCCTGCACTCATTGCATTGTTTCCTTCTGTCTGTCACAGGCGTTTCCCATGGGGGCTTTCACAAGGGATGCAGAACTCTGCAGTCACCTGCTGCTCCCAAGGAACCAGATGTTCGTGCAGCGTGCTTGCTGCCGGCTGAGCTCTGAATACATGGACCTCTGCTGGGAACTCACTGAAGATTTCCTAAAATGCTGTTTGTTTCAGCACGGGTGTCACAAAGTTGAGGAATGAATCCAAATTTGACCCTCAGGAGGCAAGGTACAAGTTTTGAAGTTTGACTCATTAGAGAATGGTGTCATTTTTTCCACTGATAATTAGGTAGCCACTTAAAGAGCAATGGGAGAGTGATTTGGAAGTTTAAAAAAAAAAAAAGATAAATTCTTCCCTTTCAGTAACTTCTATCTGTAATTACATTGGACTTCCTCAGATTCAACTACAACAGTTGCTCTTCAGCCTGGTGCTGATCTCATCCGAATGATTAGGGGCTAGCAGATGGCAGTGTTTGCATCAGAGGTGAAGCTGATATAAAGTTTGGAGTCATTTTCTTATTGCTGATATTTTATCCTTGCTAGGTATGAGTGTACCCTAGAGGCTTACAGAGAACTCTGTGTGACAGAGCCCATCTACAAGAAAAGCCTGAGTCAAAGTATTGAAATAAAAGTAGTTACTGACAGCTGGTCAAATAATATCAGCAGAGAGTTTGCTAACCTATCTTTGTTGTGCAGCTCTCTCTCTTGTGGAGCTGTTGTAGCTAACAAATAGCATGTGGGAATACTACAGACATCTTTGGAAAAGAAGAACGCAGAGATAAATGCAGATAAACATGTAATGCAATTATCCAGCTTGGAAATGAGTTGCAATGCAATTTTTTTTGCCTTTCCTTTTGGGAATTTTACAGAAACAGTCCTTCCACTTCCATTCTCTGATAGAAGATGGAGCTCCTAAGCCTAATACACATTAGGAGCCCTCAAAAGCTTTTGCTTATTATTGTCTGAAAATAACACCATCGCTGCCTACCGACTCACTGTGAGTCAGTGGCTGTGACGTATTCCCTAGCAGAGGCTTGTTGACAGATGGCTGATCAGTAAAAACTCTGAGGCAGTCCTGAATAATGTGGGAATGCTCCACTTTGACCAGAAGATGGGGATTTCTCCTCCTCAGGGGCAAGTGGTAGAGATCTGCTCTGGCTGGGCGGCAGCTGGAGCTCATAGCAGCTCTGCCCAGGTGTTGGCTTGAAGCATCCTGCATTCTGTTCTGAGCTCACAGAACTTGGCTGTTGTTTCAGTCTGTTTCTGGCCATGGGTCCATGGAAAACTAACCATGTTCCAGCTCTTGGATGTACAGAGTGAGCAAGGTTGCTTGCATGGCCTAAGGCTGGCACTCCGATTCCCTGTCAGCCCACAGTTACAGAATTGCAGACTTCCTGAGCCATGACGTTATCCTTTTTCTGTGTTTTCCTATTGATGCTTTTGCAGCCTTTCATGCCTTTTGTGCTCGTCTCAGAAACGATTCCTGCAAACAGGAGGAAAAGTAAAATTGCAATTCTTATGTGAGAATTTCTAGTTGCTAAATATGTCATATTACTAATTTATTTGCTTTCAAATATTGACTAAATAAAACTGGGCAAAGCAGGGCTGTGGAAGACAGAGGGAGGGAAAGAAGGACACATAGCATGCCAGGCGTGTGTGCTTCCATAAGGAAGAGCTGTGTGAGAGAAGAGGGCAAGATATGCATTCCCCTGACATCTTGAGCAAGTGAATGTGCAAAGATCTCATCTGTGAAGAGCTATCACACAGAAAAGAAGAAGGTGGGAAACTTATTTTCGCTTTGTTTTGGAACAGGTTGGATTACATCTTTGCCACAAAAGGATGGAGTTTCCAACCCTTCCACTTGCAATGGCTCTGTGAAGTCATATTTCTGAGCAACACGTAGCTGGTGTAGAAGGTACACCATTCAGAGCAGAGCTGAAAGCTCTGTTAGCAGGGAAGAGGGATGAGCACCCCTCTCCCTTCTCACTTCAGACCCTGCCACCTTGCCTGTGCATGTAATACTTCATCATGCAGACAAAGTTTGTGCAGCTTTCGGAGCTAAGGAATCAAAAAGTGTAGCTGGATTTATCTAGCCATCTGCAGCGAATTGGCAGATGGAGCAGAGAAGCTGAGATGGTGCAACGAACCAGATGCACCTACAAAAAATATCATTACTTTGAGTAGGACATGTTTGAGGTCAGATGCTGAAGGTGGACTGAAGCTATGGGCAGACAAATTTGGAGGTGGAGGAAAGTTCACCTGAACATAAAACAAATCAGCATTTCATATAGGACTTGTGAATAAAAAGGAGTCAAAATTCCATCCATTTTTCCTCATATCATGAAGTGGGTGGAGGATGTTGAACTTTAAACTAACTACAAGGGCCTGGATTCACTACTGGTAGCAGAGCTGCACTGGAGTCGTCTGTCTGGCCATAATGTAACTGATTTAGCAGAGCAATGAAAACTAACATAGTTTTGTAATGTTCAGCCAGTAATTAGCAGAATATCTGTGCATATGCACAAAATCACTTGAGTCAACAGTTTGATGGCAAGTGGAAGGTATGAGATACTACACTGGAACTAATATTTGATATAAGGATTAAGAGAACTTTACCTTCTTAAAGTATGTTGAAATGTTCACAAGGAATATCCTTGTAAACAGTGGGAGTTGTTCTAGTTACACTGCATGAAGTAGCTGTAATAAGTTAGAAACTTACAGATGCTATTTTTCATCACATTCCTCTCAATGTAACATATTTTTTTTTAAGTCAAGTAATACAGTATTCAGAGTAGCTGAACATTAGACTATAATTCATATAGTGCCAAATTTCTTCATGAGGAGAAAATCATCTATTAGATAGAGCCAGTCAGTGTATCACAGCTTTCAAATGAAAGCCACATCACTTTTCCTTTTCTATACATTGGTTGTGTAGGAATATGGTGAACATTTAACACATTCTATCTGTATTGCAAGTTAAGTGTGCAGCAGCAGTATGTTAATTTCTCCACTGTAATCTCTATTTCTCCAATCTCAGTTAACACAATACTAGTTAAAAGAATTAAGATGAGGGTTATGGTGGATAAGATCTGAAATAAATATTGATTTTGGAATTATTTATTTAAAAGTCATCTTAAAGAACAATGACAAATACACTCTTCATCTATAAATTTTGCATGTAGTAATATATCCATGAAATTAATGAACTACTTTTCTTCCCATGTGGGGTATCTGTGCGGCAAGCTTTTAGGATCTCAAGAAACTATATATTTTCATAGCTGCTCATGAGAGTAGCATGACACTTGTGCTAATTGAATGGTACTGGATTGTTAGCTTTAATCTGCGATGAGGTTTCCATGGTGATATCACCAGATGAGAATATGGACACTACAACAATTTCTTTGTGCTGATGTGATTCTGAACTGTGTACTTAGCTGAGGATGAAATCCCTGTTTTATTGAAAATGAATGGGAGTTTGATGTTGATTTCAGTGAATTTGTCATGGTCTCTGTTGTGGCTGGATTTGTAAACATACTGTGGAGTCATAAAATAAAATAAAAAGTCATCAGACTTTGCTGACGTTGTAACCCATACCCAGGCCAACCACATCTCCACAGTAAATAAGTTATGCAAGCCATTTCCCTAATAACCCAGACTCTTAATCTGCGCTTATTTGATTTCATTGCATAGGAGCCTGTAGAATGGAATTGGACCCTACTGCATAAAGAATTGTAAAAGTATGGAAGATGGTTCCCTTTCAATGAGCTTACAGCTGGGTACACAAGACCTTTTGAGAAGAAGTGGGAAAGAACTAGGTAAGAAGTAGCAGTCAGTGGTTACAGCATCTTGGTTGCCGTATTACATCAGGTTTGGTGTTTTGCCATTTTAGCATTTGCCATTGGGCTCGAGGAGGATTTTGAAGAAAGACAAAATGATTTGTACCTGTGAAGCGGCTGGAAGAAAGCATGGCAGTGCTTCTTGACAAATGAGCAGGCAGCACAGTCTGGCAGCATGGGCAGGGAGGTGGGTGAGGATGCAGCAGTGGCAAACCTGAGAGAGTCTGTGATGTCCCTGAAGGTGAAGTTGGTAGCAACAATTAGGTGTGACTGAAAATGGAGAGCTAGCTGAGAGAGATAAAGAAAAGGAGGAAAGGGTCAGTCAGAAGATGATGATGATGATCTTATAACAGTACTCTCAATTGACCTAAACAAGCCAAGATTGCATTTGCCAGGCCAAGGAAGCTCCTGTAAAGACAAAATGTGTGAGGCTCCTGTTAGGACATGAGATGGGTGCCTAGATATGAATATTTAGGTGCAGATGTGGGTAAGAAAGTCTGTAATTTTCAAACTATTCTGCAAAATAAAATTGGCAAGATTTACATGTAATCAGGGTAAGAGAATCTCTGGAGGGCTCTGATTCTAGGCAGTTTTCAAACTTTTCTACCTCTGTATGCTAGTGAGACAGCCAGGTACCAGGTAACAAAGTAGAGAGAAGCATTTTTGTAATATTTTAGTGGTTGGACAAGGAGCACAATTACTTGTAGAAGGTCAAGAGGTATTGAGGAAGAGTACGAGCTGTGATCTTAAAAGTCATTTCTTTTGGAGCACTAAGTAAATGTTTCTCCTACCAAGAAAAATACCCCATAAAATCACCTTTTCTTTATCCTTGTGTGAAAGTTGAATGACAAGCGTATGAAAAGATTCAAGAATGAAATTTAAGGAAATTGAGAAAACATATAGATTAAAGATAAAAGTATGCATTTGGGTAATCACTTAGGACTTATTTCATAAGATTTTTAATGAATATGAAAAAAACAATCTCAGTTTTATGGTTAGCTCTTTAACTCGTGTAAATATTGAGTCAATCCGATACACAGGCGTTGAGATCAATGTTTTTAGTACTACACCGCCCGAGAACTGTTCACATGGAGTAATGATGACCTCTTGTGGTCACACGGTTAAATTTCACATCCCGTTTATTAAGGAGTTTGACTTTTTATTGAATTTGTGCAAACCAAAAGTTACGGCAGTGTGCTAGCCTACAGGGAAGTACCGTATTTTCACTCTTTATGTTAACTTAAGTACAGAGACGAAAAATTCTGCATTAGATGGTTGGTGAAAAATGTATTCCTTTCTTGCATGTAAATAATCTAACTTACGTTCAGGTTGGCTTGTGTTTCTAACAATACTTCATGCTCAGTATGTTCCCTAAGAGTTAGAAAATTATCTATAATAATACAAAACATTTATGTTATTTAAGTTTAAGCTGTTCATGTTCAACTATAATCTGAAAGTTAAAACTCTTTTGACTGGCTTGAAACTGGGATTAAGCCCTCCGTGGGATTGAGAAGACAGTAGAAAAATTTCTAATTCACTATATTGGTGAAGGAGCACATCTAAACCTTGGAATAATCTTGGGAAGCAAGTCTTTGTTCAGAACATGGATATAGGCTTTGTTCCCATTGGGTATCATTGTAACTCAGAGCAAAATTCAGAGGCTGAACTGAGGTACTTGGAGGCATATATTTCTGGTGGCTGATGCTAGCACAATGCAAGGATCTTGGGCTCCAAGATTTAAGACAGTCACTTGTGGAAGGTAGTATAACACGAACTGGAAGCAACAAAGGGGAAAGATCCCCTCACACTGATTTATCGTAGGGCTTTTCGTACCTTCCAGTGTGTTACCTTGTTTTAGCCATACAGAAGTTGGATGCTGTTCTGGATTGTATGGCTTCTAAAATCCATCCATTTCCAAGGTCCTGTGAATAAGTCACCGTGTTGAGCATCAGAAAAAATAGAACGCCAGAAGAAAACAATTTTCTTTCTGTACAAATCACTCTGCTACACATGAAGGTAGCATAGATAGTTCCTAAATGAAGAGAAGATGTTGCCACTATCTGTGGTACTGCAGCATACCAAGTATGTGATTTGTTTATTTTCCACCTACTCTAGTGGCTGTGTCTCCAGGGCTAGTGGGCTCAGTGTTCTAGTGGCATTACCCAGCCAGTTGTCCAGGACTAATCATGGCCCACAGGACCTCTGTGGTCCTGCAGTTCAGAAAGACAGAGTAATGCTGCAGTATTGCTACTTCTTGGAAGCTTGCAGCTTACTTTAAAATGCTGCGAGGGAACAGATATTGGTCCAATCTCTGGCATCAGGCAAAGCAGCCTGAAGCAACTTATGAGAGCAGACAGTTCCTCAGGGCGATGACCCACAGCCACAGATGAGCTCTGAGGATGTCCATAAAATTCCTCACACAGAGGAACTGGCCACCAGGTACCACCTAACTGCCCTAAAAGTTCGAAATATATTCACAGAGGAAGAGGAGCATTTTTATGGTGTTGGATTTTTCCTTCTGCTTTAAAATAGAGAGGGAAGATCAAGACAATTTTTGCTCCGAGAGAAGACACTCATCCAGAAGACCTTTCAGTAACACAGAAGGTGCCAATAAATAGTAAAAATTAAAGCAAGCAAACAACGACAACAGAAAACAGTTGAGCATTGGCACAAAACTCACAAGTATAACTGTCTCTGAAAATTGCACACATAGATACATCAACAATCATATGATCTTCCACCACTCTTAAGAGTGTTGAATAATTACTTTCAAGAATGTAAAGTAAATTTCTCTTTGCCCCTCCAATGCAGAGCCCTAACTTGACCCTGAGATGAGGAGAGGCTGTGAGGTTTCTCATTCCTTGGGGTGGAGAGGAGAGCTCTGCTTTCTCTGGCCACTTGGGAGGTCCTAGCAGACTGAAGGGTTGAGGGCTTCCTGATAAATCTTTCAAGCCTCCTGTCTTGCAAAAACTTGCCTAAAGGCTGATTTTCTAATAGCTGATTTTCTTTAAGCTGGACTGTGAAAGGCTTGAAATCAGATAAATAAAATATTTCTCTTGGGTCTCTCCAGACTATTTGGAAGCAAGCAGGCATTTGGGAAGAGAACTTTTTGGACTACTTGTTGACTTATACGTGTCAGATTCATGAACTGGTAGGTGCATTCAATTACCAAACTGAGTGCTCTGTTTAGAACAAAAGCATTCGAGGCAAAGAAACCAGAACAAGGCCATGCTATGCCTATGAAGGAACTTGGGTACTTTTATAAATGCATATTTTACATTTATATTTGTTTTTGTCTTCTGCAATATCAGCCTTCCCACCTATTGAAATGTTTTGCTGTTTTTTAATTAATGGATTGGATATTCAGAGGAAAACAGTTTATAACAGAAGTGGTATTTGCCTGTGTTCATGGGTAGCTTCAGAGTCTGCCAATGAATTAGTACAAATCTACTTTGAAGATCAAATAGTAGTATCTAAAGTTTGAGACGTGTAATGGAGTAGAAGCCCAATGCAAATTCTTGAAACGCTAACTAGTTGAAAAGTTACATTTTTTAAAAAATGTCTCATAAATCATGGACCTAGGAGTGATATTTAGTATTAAAATCAATATTAACAATTTAAATGTTAATAACATCATTAGTGTTGTAAAAAAATCGGAATGGGGAATCATAATGGATTCTCTTACAGGAATCCTAATTAGACTTTGCAGTCTTCAACAAAAACAAACAAACCATGCTGACTGCAGAAAAGCCTTTTCTTCTCCCAAGACAATGTTATAATGAACCATTAAATTGACTTGTATGACAACAAAACTTTTAGTCTCTTTGCAAAAAGAAGCTTTTAGACAAGATACTGACTAATGCATATGCCAAATAAAGGTGCAGAGTCATAAAGGGATTCGAGTTTTAACTGTCAGACAAAAGGCAGCACTATTTCAAACTGCTGTGCTCAATTTTATGTAACAAACAAACAAAAAGATTAGAACTAGAATTTGATGAGCAAACTTCCTTGAACTGCTTATTTGCTAAAAGTACATATAAATCTTTCATCAGTTCTTATACTGCATGGACCATCTTTCTGTCATTCTAATTGCAGTGATAAACAACCAGTAAATGTACGAGATAACAGGACAAGATACAACAGCTAGGACTATTATCTAAAATTTAAATGCATTCTCTGAAATATTCAACTGTTAAATCCAGAACACTCAGTTTTCGAAGGCAAGTCTTAAAGGAGGAAAAGTACAAAGGGAATGAGAAGTGATAATAGCCCCAAACCAATAAAAACTATCTCAGTTCTATTGAATTTTAAATAACATCTATTTGTACTTTTTTCTTTAACTGTGTTCAAAGCCTTCATAGGCTCTTCAGAGATCAGGTAAGGAATATCCTTCCGCTAAATTTAAAGAAGGAATCCATAAGGAAAATGAAAAAAAAAAAAAAAGCAAAATTCTGGGTTTTCATCTTTTTCATGTGCTTGGCATCCTTAGAATTCAGTGCAATTTCTGTTCAAGGCAGTGATGAGGTCATTTAGTATCTACATTTGAAAATGTTTCCTTTAAGAAGCAGCAGTGCTTCTAAGAACCTGTTCAGCCACAGATTTGAGTAGAAAACAAACGTCAGTGGTATATGCAAGAACATTATAAGGTATGCTAAATGCAACACAGCTGTGCAGCTTTTCAACCATAAGCTGTAAAAATGAAAGTCTAGGCATACTGCATGTAGAAAGCTGTCTGTGACAGCACCCTCTGGTGTCTTCCAATAATGTTAGTTAGGCTGCTTTTAGGGGAGGGAGGGGGAAATACAATCCTGGCAACTTTTAAGTGACGTTTGGATCGGAAACGGGATATCCTGGATCATCTTATCCAAACCCTGCTATTGGATGCAATCATTTAATAACTCCATCACATCACTTTATCATGCCGTCTTTAATGCCACTGTTATAGGTTTAGTAATTAGTAAATAGATTTAGTGTAGATTAGTAAAAATAATCAGAAACTTTCCTCCTTCTTTGTGTGTATTCATTTACATACTTGCAATCTTTTCTTTAAGTGCCAAACACCAGCCATTATCCTAAATTGCTGGTTTTCATCCACTGCATCTAGCCCTCCAGATACAGTTGCTGTCCGGTAGTGTATCCCCTCTGGTTTTCCCCTTGTTGCTAAGTTTTTAATTTTCTCTTGAAAAATAATTCTTCATTCCCCCACTCTCCTAGTCACTTTTTCATTCATTTTCTCCAGCTGCAAAATTCCTTTTATGCAGAACTACACAAACAACTCCAGGTTGGCTTCCTTGAGGCCTCATGTGAGCAGATTTCTATTCCCCATCACTTGGTGAGGCTGCTAATGCATTGTAGGGTTGTGTTGGTTTTTTTTTTTTTAATGGCGTCTTTGTGACATTGACATCCTAACGAAGCAATATCCCAACCAATGGGCAGAAATAGGTATTTTCAGTCTGTGAATTCATGACCTGGCGTTACAAATTATTGAACTTCATCACATCTCTCTCTCAGCCCAATCAATATAGTTATTCAGTATTCTGTATAGGCCTTTCTCTCTATTGCCAATGGCGCCTTATTTTATGTCATCGATGAATTTCATTAGTACTTTCCCATTTTGTTTGTGTGTGCTGTGGCCATTAATGATAATATTAAAGATGATCAATCCGAGAAGTCACCTCTGTAAAAACTCCATTAGTAACCCCACACATCTTTTTCAGGACAACATATTTATATCTTCCATTTAGACAAGTATCTGTATTTACTTTAAATATCATTTTCTTTTTCCCCACCAGAGACCTGTGCAGCTCTTTATAAATGGTCTAATAAGTTCAGCAGCAAGGTGTATTAGTGAGGGAAAATGCCCAGTTAATTCAAATATGTACCTCCTAGCTCTCATTTGAGATCAGGAATCTCTGTATATGTCCGAATTGTGCCAGAAAAATATCCCCACTATAATCCTGGGTCTATCTGTTCTGTTATTCCATTCAGAGTCTTGTAGGTGGGAGCCTTGACAAACAGTAGCTGCTCAGTGTCACTGGCTATACTCAACAGTGGCAATCTGAATCGTAGCTACAATGCGTATATGTAGCCTTCTGTGCTGGCAATTAATAGCTTCATTTCAGAAATCATGGAAGAATTTTAGAAGTGTCCTTCAAAAGCTGTGCCTCCCACTAAAAAATCTTTTCAGTGTAACTATGCCACTCAGAACTCATGATTTATGATATAGCCTTCACGAGATTAACATTGCATTTTGTAGCTCTGCACCCTCTTCCACTGTTGATAGCCTCAGAAGCAAGATGTCTGTTGAGAGAATTACTTTGCTTGTCCCTGCATATAATACTACTTCTCCAACATATTTGCTAAAATGTTTTAGGTAAAATAATGTGAAGCAGAAATCTGCCATTAATTGAAAAACATAGCAGCATTTAATATACACAGTCCACAATGGGCAAGATCCAAGTTTTCCTGCACAAAGACTGAACTATGTATTTCTTTTAGGCGTTAGAGAGCGGCATATAGCTGGCAAGTACTACTTCCAAGATTCATCATTATACAACACAAGTTATGAGCCACTTGACTAGCACTTAGAATGACTTTCCTCCTTCCAGATGACATGAACTTCCAGCATGAGGCACAGATGATCTTTAATCACACATTCCTATGCATCTTCTGCAGCAAATATTACTATTCACAGTCATAGCTAATATATTTCCAATTTTCTGGAGGGAGTGGGGATGGGGACTGCTAGTCACAGTAGTCCCCATCCCTTTGCCTGTGCTCTACACTATGGAAGATGGTAAGTTAATAACGGTAGCTTATTAGGTCCTGTAAAACCTTTTATCTATTTGGTTACCCATGCTCTGATTTGAAACAAAGAAAATAAGCAGTAGTGTAAGTGCTTGAAATCAAGAGGTTAGTGACACAGTGCAGGAGGAACCAGGCAGCTGGGATAGCAGGGAATACCAGCCGAGTGCTTACACCTGGGCTACACTGCAGAGCTGGGACTGGGTTTTTGTCAAGTTTGCATTTTCTCTGAGTGAGACATTAAAGAGACTCCCTTTATAAGAGAGCAAGGAAAATAATAAAGTAGCTGGAGAAAGCTAGCTTTTGATATTTTTACGTTGCAAAGGAAAAGCCAATGCTTTGAGGACTGAGTAAACCTCTACATGAATTAATGACAAACAATAAAAATGTGGAAATTTTAAGGGAGCTGAGTGAGCTATCATGGAAGAGAAAGAAACTGCACAAAGGAGACATGTTTCTTTCAAATGTTTTTATTTTTAAGAGGCTATAACAGAAGAAGGAACAGGCAGAATGGCATTCATCAGCAGCAATCTCCTGGGTTCTTGTAGTTTACAAAAAAAACTTCTATAACAAAAGCAGACACTAAACAAATGTGATAAGACGTGGCAATTTTGCCTCTGGGACAGAAGGAGCACCATCTCACTCTGAAAACTTAATAAGGATCAAACGAGATAAAGCTTGCTTCAACACTTTTCATAATTTTTAAATGAAAATGTCACTTTCCCCATAAATTCTGCTAAACCTTTCCTATGGCAACAGTGAGCTTATCTTGGCTGCAACACTTTTTTTTTTTTTTTCTGGAACTTTACTCTGAGTGTTTCTTTAGAGCATTAGAATTTTATCAAAAATATTCAATTGACTTAAGTAAATGAAACCAGAACTTCAGTAGCAACTATAGTAATTCAAACAATGTTATGGAAGAATGAAGAAGTATTCAAATCTGTAATAAGTTCAGTAGCAAGCAATGTAGCTATTAGCATATGAATTGGAAGATGGATGGAATATTAACAGTGTCAGTTAGGTCAGGGAAATGTGTATTGCTCAATTAACTCTCATAGTGAACAAATGCGTTGTTTTCTTTTATGCAAAGTATAGTATTTGCAGCAAATGGGTGAGGCAATGGTATCACTTTACCCTTTGTGTGGTTTCCCAGTGCTAACATCTCTTCTGTTCTCCAGGTGTAAGCAAGACTCAATTTCAGTTTCATAGCAAGGGAAGAAGAAAGAACTCATTTTCCTGAGCACCTGCAAAGAGATCATATTTCAGTCAACTTTTTCTGCTGTCCATCAGCATTAAAAAGCCTTCAGGCCGCCTTATAGTTAGCTCTTACCCCAAGTCATTCCGAGCCCACACCCGTTCGGGCCCCAGGTCTGTAAGGGGTCACCGTGCTGAAAGCAGGGGGAATGGAGCTGCCAACTGAAGCCTCCTAAGTGAAGAGAGAGGAAGAATTTCTCTCCTGCCCTGGAGTGTATATTTTTGGTAGTTTTGCTTTTGCCTGTGTCCAGCTCAACATAGAATCACCAACATCTGGGAGCATCTAGGTCCTGTACTTAATAAGGTATCACATTTGCATGTTCTGAATTGCTTGCTGGAGACACTTTCCATTAACAGTAAAGGGTGCCAGAGTGCCTAATTTAGGTGCCAGTGCACCTTTCTAAATACTCAGTCACGCCATCTTGGTCAAGGCCCAGTCATTCTTCTGCGTTAAGATGTTCAAATTCCAGGCAAATCCCTATTTCATCAGAATTTAGACAGCCTAACCTAACTTGAAACCTTAGCCATTTTCTCTCTCAGCAATGATTGTCCCAACAGGCTGAGACAGAGGTTCACAAAACTCCACAGAATTGTCCTAACACGGGTGCCTAGCAATCTGGAGGAAATTCCTCACATGGCCCCCAGTTCTGCTCCAGAGTGGTTGGTGGGTTTGGTTTCCCGGAGTCATATTTTTGCACTGAGCTATATGAAGGCATTCTGCTGCAACTAAGCTCTTCTTGCCTGATTCTTCATGTGTTACGCATGTAATGATAATATCACATATCATTGAATAACACACCATTAAAAAATCTGCTAGGGTAATGTCTGTGTAACAACACTGACAATTTCCTCACAAAAACATAAATCATGCTTGCGTGGCAGGCTACTTCCCATTTAAATCAACCAATCAAACCAAAAAAGCACCCTTTCTGGCATCCATACAACTGAATTTTCCTATTTTGTTTTTCTTGGGGCTGATTAACATTGGGCTGCCTGTAACCATCTGGTCACTGTAATTCGGTTTTCTGAATCTTTTCAAGGAAACTGAGCAGTCACTCTTTCAAGATTTTCCTGTTATGCCAAGATTCTGGTTATTCTCTCCGCTCCCCATCCACTCTTTTTGGATTCACGAGTGGTATTTTTCTGTTTGTTGGTTGGTTGGTTTGTTTGTATGTTCTTAGTAGATGCTTCTTAATCTCTCTTTTATGAGTCAATAATCTGGGAAACACATCCTCCTTCTCTTTCCAGACATAAACCTGAAATATTTATCAATCATTTATACATTTTCTGCCTTTTTTTCTAACAGTACTTCTTACTCTCCCAAATATACAGATGCTTCATTGCCCCTAGCCCTCCCAACCGTGGATTTTCCTTGCTGGCTTAGCTTCCCTTATGAAATCTCAACACTTTTTAATTAAAATGTTGATCGCCATCTACTTTCCTTTCCCAACATTAGTTTTACATGGTAATTTTTTCTTCTTAACTGCTGACTTCATTTCTCCAGGAGTTGGCTTCCAAGCAAAATTGTCCTTTTGCTTGGTGGTAGCCTTACCGCTTTTTGGCAGCCTGCTATATTTCCTTATACATTTTTCTATTTTATTCCCACATTTGTACATTTTCCTCCCAAACTCAATTTTGTCAACACTGGGGAAATCACCTTTTCGTGGGTTAAGGCTGTCAGCAGAAGACAGCTGAGATCAATGGCAGCTATGAACCTGAACTGGAAATGGGCAAATATTGCCAGCAGCGAGATATTTATACATCTCATTTCAGCCAAAGGGTATGGCATTTCTCGTGTCAGGTTTTAATAATGAGGTGGTCAGGGTAGGCAATGTATGTTAAAATCTCGTGAGATGTCCTTCTGGTACACCGAACGTACCCATGGAAACATAATTTTTTCCACTTGCTTGCACTGAGGCGGACAGGTGGTCTGGGTTCTAAAACCTCTGCACGATCGCTTAAATCAGAACTTTTGCCAAGACGACGAGTGTTTCTCCCTATAAGGGGTACAGTAACGCTCGGCAGACACCTGGGCAAAACCAGAGGCGGTGAGATTTTCGGTTTTGCCCACTGTCCTGCAGCAGTCGGGGAAGGGAAGAGCCCCGACGCCCGCGGCCGAGCGGGTAGCACGCAGACCCCCGCCTCCCTCGGGCACGCGCTCTGCCCTCGCTGACGTCCGTCGGCCGCGGCCGCCTCCTGCCGGCAGGTGCCGCTCCCGCGCCGCCGCGCTGCTCCCGCGGCCCCCGGCGCCCCGTACCCCGGGGAGCGCGGCCGCGCCGGGCGTCCGCAGGGGCCGGGCCCGGAGCGGGCGCGGCGCCGCGTGTGCGTGTGGAAATCCCCCCTCCCCCGCGCCTTCCCCGCCCGGCGGGCGGCCGGGCTGCCAGCGGCGGGGGAGGCAGCCGTGCGGGCAGGGCGAGCGAGGGGAGGGGGGCAGGAGGAAGCGAGCCGGGGGGGGCGGGGAGGACGGCGGGCGGGGACGGGGCCAGCCCGAGGAAATCAAACGGCCCCGACATGAATTAGGCGGCGGGCTGCAGAGGGGAGGGTCCCCCTCGCCCGCCCTTCCCGCACGGCGCCCGGCGGGAGCAGCGCCGCCCCGCACGGAGCCGGCGGTCGGGGCACACACGCACACGCGGCGCAGGCAGGCAGGCGGCGGGGGCGGGCCGGCCGGCCGGGGGGGGCCGGCAGATGAAGATGGCAATGTCTGTGATCCAAGCGTGCCGCAGCCTGGCTCTCTCAACATGGCTGCTGTCCTTTTGTTTCGTGCATCTGCTGTGCCTGGACTTCACCGTGGCCGAGAAGGAGGAGTGGTACACGGCCTTCGTCAACATCACTTACGCCGACCCGGCGGGCGGCAGCGCCGAGCTCCGCAGCGAGAAGAGCGAGTGCGGACGCTACGGCGACCAGTCGCCCAAGCAGGACGCCCGCGGGCAGGTGGCCCTCTCCGCCTCGCCCGCCGACCGCTACGCCTGCGACCCCGGCACCCGCTTCAACGCCCCGGCGCCGGGCAAGAGCTGGGTGGCCCTCATCCCGCGGGGCAACTGCTCCTACAAGGACAAGATCCGCCACGCCGCCGCCCAGAACGCCTCCGCCGTCGTCATTTACAACGTGGGCTCCAGCAACGCCAACGAGACCATCACCATGCCCTACGCAGGTGAGCTGCCCTGCCCCCTCCGCGTGGGCGCACCCCGAGGGCCGGGCCCTGCTTCTCCGCAGCGGCGTGTGCTCCGGTGGCAAAAAGTTTGGGAGATGCCGAGTTTGGGGTAGTTGGAGGAACGGCTGGACCTCGAGTCCGCTGGGGAGCACTGGCGTTTTCTTGTGGCCAGAGAGAGGATCCTCTATCGGGTGCCGTGTGGAAGCAGGTGTGATTGAGACCTTCCGGAGAGAAACAGGGTGTGCGTGGTGTACGCTTCTCAGGGGAACGCGGTGACCGCTGCCTTGTCTGTGATAATGTAGAAGCCGGGGGATCGGGCAGGAGTGGTGAGTGTCTGATTTGGTGGGAACGTGTGACGCTTTGTCCGTTTTTGACATCTGTGGGGGTCCACTCTCCAGGAGGACCCTCCGATGGGGCATCAGTTTGCAGTGCCAGCACATGGGTGCTTGGCTCCAAACACGCTCGTTGCCTAATGGAGCAGAAATCTCTTCGTCAGGAACAACGCAAACTCCTGGTTATTCCCACAGACAAACTCACTGTGTTTGTGACAACGTTTGATCTGAAAAAAATGAGTTTTTGAAACAGCTCAGCAGACTTCTATTTAGGGACAGTGTTTTCTGCCAGGAGTCACTGCTCTTTTATACCATCAGCTTGTTCTGTGGGGACTAAAATGCCACCTATTATGAAATCGGTGTGTTTTGCATCCAGTAACTAATCGTGCCCAGCTGTCTCATACCAGTTGAATCTTAGCAGAGTTGTGAGTAAATTGAAACATAGGCTGCAAAACAGGATATTATTCTAATGAGATTTTCAAGTCCCTCATTCAAGTAGCTAGCCCAGATGTGTTGAAAAACAATTTGTTGCCTTACAAGCGTTATGATAATGCCAGTGCAGAAGTGGTGCTTTTGGAACCCCTCTTGTGCCACCTCCTGAAGAGATTTGTTGGGCACATTCGTGCTTCTTTGATGGAGTCCGCAGAAGATTTTCATTCTTATTTTCCACTGGTTTTGTAAGACACCAAACTCCTAACCGCCTGATCTTCTTAAAACTGTGCTTTATAAACTGCATGTAGTTTAGTAGCTGTCCCGATTATACTCCTTGGTACTTGAAGTATGACAGATTATCTACTAAGCAGTATAACAGAGTAGGACCTTGGCATGCTTATGCACCCTTAAAGTTTATCTTAGGCTGTTTTGAAACTTAAGACATATCGCTTGTGCACGTCCACTAAGTTTCTCTCAAACTGCCAACATGTTGGATCAATTAATGGTTTGCCTGTTTTTAAAGCATGCACTAAGCTGTTTTTCCACACAAATGGTGTTTTATTAAGGAACAGTGGGAGAAAAAATGTCTAACCTTTTAAAATGGTAGAGCTTTTGTTTATTTTAGAGTCTGAAATGAAGTAAGCAAGGGATCTCTCTTACTGAAAGCGGCCTCTGCTTTCAAAAATCCAACCACTGTATCGCTTATCTTGGGGGCAGCTTATTTGATATCATATGACCGTTTGCAGCTTATTCTGAGAATCCTTTTTTGAGTGTGAATTGATACCCAGCAGTTGCACAGTTGTGGAGGCTGAAACGGGCATTGCAGAGTATGAACATATAAGCTGTATGCAATTATCTTTCTGACTTGCAGCCTTTCTTGTTTGCTTGGTCCTAGCCTAAGTGATAGCGCAAGATTCAAGGGAAGAATGAATCAGGTTCTTGGTTTCTGAGTAGAGCATCTGCAGTCCTCTGCCCACGCCAAATTCTGGAGTGGGAAGAAGAAAATTCCATCCTGGAAAATACTTGGTGGGGGGAGGGACATGGGGTGTGTGTGAAATACATTCTGAAAAGCAATTTAGAAGCCAAAAGAAATATGTAAATCTTTTTTTTCCTCTTTTGTCCTTCTGCAGACTTTTTTTTTTTTTTTTAAGGTTTATTACAAGCTTTAATAAACTCCTTCTATACAGAAAATGCTATGTCCTGTTGAAGAACAGCACGGCTCCTGCCCTCATGAAAGCACTGCTGGTCCTCCTGAGACAGCTGACTCTTTTCCCTCATGTACATCCTTTCTCTTTTGTATGTTTTGCCTTCTTTCTTTCACTGTCATTTTCTCTTTTTCTGATTCTGTTTTTCTCACTCCCACTCTTAATTCTTCCGATCTACTCCTGTGCTTCACTCCCTCTCTTGACCATGTTAACCTGTTACTATTCTGTATCTCCTACCTCCTACCAAAGGTTTACTTCACTGCTGTTTTCAGTTACGGTGACGCCTTGCTAAAATGGTACCTCCTGATCTGTAGGAAACTGCGGCAAGATACTTTTCAATCTGAACCCTTGTTGGTAGTTGTCCCTTCACCCCTAGCCCTTCCACCCCCTCAAATGGAAACTGAGGTGGTATTATTTGAAAGCCTGCTGTGCAAATCTTGAGATGCAGCTTTCCAGGATTTGTTCTGTGCACCAGATGGAACAAACCGAGTGTTCTATTGGAACCAGTTTATTCGCTGTGTTTAAAGCCTTTGCTTTCTTGGAGCCCCTTCTTAGGTCACTACTTGCGCATTCAGAAGAATGAGGGAAAGCTGTGACATCTGTGTTGCAGAGCTCTGTGATTCTCATGCTAGGGCACATTTATTTTCTGCATTATAATCTATACCTCTCATGAATCGGTATCTTTATTTTTATTGGCCTGACATATGGTACAGGAGCTGTGAGTCCAACTGTGCTTGCTTTTGACTAAGCAGGTTATAACCAGAGGAGGCACAAAAACATCTAGAATTTCTGCTTCAGGTGCTTTTAGTTTCTCCTGTATCAATTTCTCTAGTAACAGAGAGGTGATGTTCCTTTTCCTCCAGGAGAATAATCAATAATGTCATCCAGGGCTCTGACTGCCATTTTTTCTTACTTGCAACAAATTAGCTGTTACGTAGGTTTGAAAAGTCTCTAGCAGCTGTGTCTGCATTTAATAACTTGCCATTAACTGGAATTATTCTCACTACCTGTCTTAGCAGGTGTCCTTACGCATTCTCTGTGCTCTGCAGAGACAGCAAGGGGAAGTTTCCGAAGACAATTCAAGATGGGAACTTCCCTCTCTTCGGTTCTCATTTGCTTTTGAGGGATCCTAGCTTGACCACCCCTGACTTGGTGCTAGGGTGGGATGTTAGCTCTGTGACCAGTGCAGAATTCACATGTGGATAGAAGTCAAAGTCTGTATTAATCAATACCATATGTAACAATCAGTTTGAATTCTGGAGTGCATCCGAGTATCTCGCTAAATTGATATGGTTATTATTTGAAGTAAATTGTATCCTAAGTACTTGGCACCACAAGCAGATGCAAGTCAGGCAGTTCTGTGTTCTCACTATTCTGCTTTTTTTAGTTGTGTGCTGCATGTATGGCAGCCTGTTTTCAATGAAAGCCAGATGCCTCACTGTTTTATTAATGGCATGTACATACTGGCAGCAACTGGCAGCCATATCTTTGAGGCATCAATCTCCTGTGTGGTCTGAGATGATTCTGACTTCCTCCCTTCCTCCTTGGGCCTGAAGTCCAGCATGTGTGCACCAGATGGCATGAGGAAGGCACCACTATCCCACTGCAAAACCAGGTGGATCCCTGCACATGTAGCTGTTCTTGATCTGTGCCCATTCACTTCAGTAACAGTTTCCTTGCTTGTACTCAGAGTTCTGTTCCCTGGTCAATTAGTAGTCTTGCTTTTTACATATTTTGGGATGTGTTGTTAGTACTTTTGGGTTGCGACTCCTCTATATGACTTGTACTGATGTGCAAATTAAACACTGAAGTTGAAGATTTCTCTTTACAGATTTTATTCAATATTGTGAGTTCCTCATTTGTTCCTTTCCTAAAACAATTGTTTTCTAAACTTTTGTTGTGTTCTAATAAGAAAAATATGCTGATAGTATTCACAATGAATTCAGTTATGGATAAGTATGAATAAGGGTTAGAGATTTGATGCTTCCAGGCCCTGCCGTAATCTTCTTCTGCTCAGGCACCCAGGATTTATCTCCAGTAGAACTGACTTAGTGGAAGAGGGAGATACATCTCAGAAGTGTACTGATGTCTATCAATCCTGAAATCAGGGCATGGCTGAGGTGTGCTGCCAGCCATAGGAATGAAGAGGAGCACCTGGATCTATCATGTAAGCCTGGCTTTCAACAGTTCCTGTAAATCTGGTTCTTGATCCTTACCAGAATCAGAGATTTATAACAGTGACTAGACCCAGTAGTAGTGCTGACAAGCTGTCCCACTGAGTTTTGCTAGCAAGACACACTTCTACCTGCTAGTTCTGCTGTGGTTCAGAGCTGGACCAGTGCTGTACTAGGAGGTGCTCTTGACTCTCTTGAGGGTAGAGAGGCCTTACAAAGAGATGCTGACAAATTAGAGGGCTCGGAAATCCCCAAGCACATGAAATTTAACAAGAGCAAGTGCTGGATTCAGCACCTGGAACGGACAGATGGGAGGACGAGAGACTCGAGCAGTCCCTTGGAAAGGGATTTTGGAGCTCTGGGAGTTGGCAAGTTGGAACATGAGTCAGCAGTGTGCCCTGGCAGCCAAAAGGGCCAGCCATAGCTTGGGGTATGTCAGGCCCAGTGCTGCTAGCCACTTGAGGAAAGGAGCTGTCTTGCCCTTCTCTGTACTGGTGTGTCCTCACCTTGAGTACTGTGTGCAGGTTTGGGCACCATCATATAAGGACATAAACCTGCTAGAGGGCTATGAAGATGGTGAAGGATCTAACAAGCAAAGGATGTGAGGAGTGGCTCAGGTCCCTTGGTTTGTTTTAGCCCAGAGAAGAAAAGACTGAGGGGAGGCCTCATGGTGGGCTACATCATCCTCACAAGGAGAGAGGAGGGGCAGGTGCTGACTTCTCTGATGGCAACAACAGGATCTGAGGGAATGGCATCGAGCTGTGTCAGCAGAGGGTCAGGCTGGGAATTAGAAAAAGGTTCTTCACCAAAGAGTGGTCAAACACTGGAACAGGCTCCCCGGGGCATTGCTTAGCCCCAGGCTGCTGTAGTTCAAGGCACACTTGGACAATTACTCAGAAAAATGGGTTGACTTTTGGGTGATTCTGCATAGAGCCAGGAGATGGGCTTGATGATCCTTGTGGGTCCCTTCCAACTTAGAGTATTCTGTTATTGTATGGACTTCTGTATTGCAGATTCTTCAGATGTGCCAAGTGGTGAGGGGCTTTGTGGTTAGTTTGAAGTTCCAAAGGACAAATTTGAGGGGACTGGACAGAGCCTAGAGCAATGAAATAATCTTAGTGTCTGTTACTACATGTGTTGAATCTTGCACCTTCTTCAAACCTTACTGCTGGCTTGTATATCTCCTTCAGAGCCTGTTGCAGATGGTGAAAAGACAGAAAGTCTGAGTCTGAGCTTTGGTCACATAAGAGAGACCCTTCTCTACAAAGTGTTGAAGTATTTATTCATTGAAGACTGTGTTGATCCTACAAACTTAATGATCGCCAAAGCAGTTAGATCTCTGCATGCCCTTTAGTTATCTGCGGCATTTGTTCACAGTGATTTTCATACAATTGCTGTCTTCAGCTCTCTGCAGCGAGGAGACATGGCAGGAAGCAAATCTTCCTTAGGAATGAATTTATATCAGCACTGATTATAATCACTTGTGTTAATCTGGAGCATCTCCTTTTGGTCTATTGTCCTTGGTTTTGATCTTGATCAAGTGATGATTTGTCATGTTCATTAGGTATTTTGACTTTAAAATGGCACACATTAAGTTGGGTTATTAGGATGCTGTGGCAGTCTGTGGCTAGTGTATTACCTCCACTGAAGCTTGCTAATTCATGCCAATACACTTCTGTGCTGTCACCCTCCATGATACCTCCCGGGGCACATGGCCACTTGAAGAAAAAGAGGAGAGAAACCTACAGTTAGTTCGGTGTTATCTCTTTAAGCATGTCTTTTCCCGCTTAGAGAAGTAAAAATTTCTAACCTTCTCATGTAAGCAAGGAACTGAAAGAACCCATTATTTTGCCACAGTTAATTGGTGGAACTCATAGTGCATTGTCATGTGAGATCGCTGAGTTTCAAGTGACCTCTGTCATCTTGCACCACAAGTCAGGCTGATGAAGAGTCAGATCTTCATGAAGGGGTTGCCCAATGATATCTCTGCTTCCCAATAACTCCTCCATAGCAAGCCTGCACAGAAACAGCATTCATTTCAAGACAAGCCCCACTTCTGCCCTTTCAATTGCACTTGAGTACTAGTCACTTGATGACTTCTTTGAAAAAGTGAGAAAACAATACAATCATTGACTCACAGAAATCAGATATGGAACAGTTTGAGTAGTCCATGTAATCTGTCACATTACTGACGCAGGACTGCTTCCTGCAGTATTGCCTTCTACTACTGCCACAGTGCTTTTTGCTTATCATGTTGCTAAAGAAGCCTTGGAATGCATCGGAATCAAATGCAGCTTATGTGAGCGGTTGTATAGTGCTGAGACGAGAAGTAAAATGTAGGAGGATGTTAAATAGCAATACTGTATTTTGCAATAATATTCTCATTGCTGATATGCCTTTGTGGAAGTTGGGACATAACAGCTATAGGGTAAGGTTTAGAGCCAACTGTAACCATTATCCAGCACTGCTTCAGGGAAGTACATGGCAATTGTATGAAGAAAGAGGAGATATTTTGTAGCTGGTTGTGTCCAGGCAGGCTTACTCTGCTGTGTCTTGATTGCACAGTGGGATGCAACTTTAGAACTTCACTAGTACCCAATTATCTCCTCATTTCATAGAACCATAGAATCATTTGAGTTGGAAGAGACCCTTAATGGTCGTCTAGTCCAACTCCCCCGCAGTGAAGAGGGGCACCTACAGCTACATCAGGTTGCCCATAGCTGTCTCTGAGGACAGGGCATCCACCACCCGTCTGGGCAGCCCGTTCCACTGCTTCACTATGCCTATTGTAAAAAAACCTTTTCTCTTACATCTAATCTGAATCTCCCCTGTTTTAGTTTGAAACCATTTCCCCTTGTTCTATCACAACAAACCCTGCCAAAGAGTCTGTCCCCTTCTTTCTTGCAGTCTCCCCTTAGATACTGACAGGCCACTCTCAGGTCACCTCGTGGCCTTCTCTTCTCCAGGCTGCACAGACCCAGCTCTCTCAGCCTGTCCTTGTAGGAGACATGTTTCATCCCGTGGATCATTTTTGTGGCCCTCCTGTGGACACACTCCAACACGTTCATATCTCTCCTGTACTGAAAGGTCAAAAATCACTGACTTAGGTGAACTTACCATCCTGGTAGAAATAATGGCTTTCAGTTCAAAAATGGATATGTGGAAACACCTCTTCTTACACCAGTTCTAGTACATTGAGAAAGGTTGTGAAGATTAGTTTGCCTGTGAAACAGTAACACTGTGCAGCTGTGTATTTATTTATTTATTTACAAGAGAAGCTTGATAAGGGCATTATTTGTATTTTGGCTCCCCTTCAGTAAATCATTTGGGATGAACCTTAGAAAACTGAACTGAGGAGAGCTGAAGGAGAGGGTGAAAAGACTAGCCTGTTAGTTTAACTCCTGTTTTACATGGAAAATGAAAAGCTAGCAGCTTTGCTACTTAAAGATAAAATAGCTTTTTCAAGTAATTGTTCCTTTTCCTTCTCAAGAGTGACTAACAAATAACATCAATAAAATGAAGTGCTTGTTCATTTACTTTTGACAGTATAATCATAGTGATATTCAGTTGAACTGCTAGACATAAGAGTCTCAGAGTTTTGATCTCAAATTTGATGCTTAGCTGTGTTTGTGTATGTAGTATTCCCTGTTGTAAGTTGGGAAGGCAACCCGTTTGTTTTGACTTACTAAAAAAAAAAAGTATTTTCATCTTGAGATGAAATTGAAGGAAAAATGTTTGTCTTTTTAGTTCCCAAATCAGAGAAATTTAACTTCCAACCATGTAACTCCATAGAGTCATGGTTTGATTATATCTTGTATGCTTCTTAAACATGGATAGAAGGATTGCAACTGCACAGGAATGCAGTTCCTGCAAGAAAATGCAGAATAAGATTAGTTGGTGAGCACTCCACTGTGTTACACATTTAATGAGATGTAGCTTTTAAAAAGGCATTTATAATCAATTGTATCTTGAAGCCTTTATCATGTGAGAGGACCCCTGGCCCCGGGTAGCATGTCAGTTTGCAATCTGAGACCATATAGTAAGTGAATTCAGGCTGAGGGATGAGCTAAGAGACAACACTGCTTAGCATGGCAGGCAGTGGTACCAGTGCTCCATAACAGAGCAGTTCTCTGTATCCTTTTCTACCAAATCACCTCCTTGCTACTGATATATTTGTCTGAGAACCATCATCTTTTGTCCCTGAGCAATTGCTTAATGGTATAAGATACTATTTTTCCTCATAATTTGTTTCATAGCTTTGGTCTTCCTCTCTTTTAATATGCTCACTGATTTGCCTTTTACTGTTCATATCTCTCCTAAAAAAGCACCTCATTTTTTTTTTGCAAGTCATTATAATAATATCTCATCAGTTAATGCTGTATTTTAAAGGGAATTAGGTATCGCATCAATCTGCAGCTTCCGTCTTTTATAACTCACACATCATTAAACCGTGCTCTTCTATTTACTGCTTGATCTTTCAGCCCTAGTCAAAATATGCATTTCCAGCACAGTGACTGCTATGTTGTATTCTGTGTGTTTGGCGTTACACAGCAGCACTGAGACTGGGCTCAAGAGCCTAGCAGATGGGTTCATCTTCAGTTAACATACACGTCTCACCTCGAGATTACTGTAAAATATATAGACATCAGTTTAATAAGTGTTGTGGTGTTGTGGGTTGCAGCACAATAAGATTTATGGGTTTATGCTTTCTTTTAAATTGGTATGTGAAGCTCTTCAGCTTCTGCACCTAGTTGTTACTGTCATACTAGCAGAGTGATTCCAGAGCCTCATGATCAAAGCTCTGTGTCTAACAAGCCTCGCTATAGAAGATGCAGTGGCTTTTCCATTTATACAAGAGTTCTGTATCAGTATCAGATAAAGATCTCTATGGTTTTACATCCTGCAAAGCTGGCTAAAATGTTAAGTGTTCCCTTTCAGTCTTTTCTGTTAAAAGATGGAAATGTATTTCTGCTTTTCCTTTGGCCTTTCAGCAATCTCTGTCTTAGAGAACGCTAAATCTTCACCCATGTTTCTGAGGCATGTATGTGTTTGTACTCAAAATAAATAAATAAATGAATAAAAAATCTTTGAAACAGAACTGTCTGAGGCTGTAGTCTCATTCATGATTGCTTCTTACACTTGTACGGGATGTGCTTTCCCCTCTTGTGCCTTTTTAAGCTCTTATAATGCATTTCCCATCTCCTAATTTTACCTGCCAGTATCATGTTCGTTGTGTGAGGCAGCTTTTGCAAGATTGTGTAATCTCTGTGCCAGGTCTCTTATCGCTCTTTGTGTGTCCATGTATTTGAAGCACCATCTGGCTGTCCCTGAAATCTGTACCTTTACTAAATACTATTTCAAGACTCTTCACTCTGGAATTTGAGGAGCTGAGTAAAATCTCTTATGTCTACATACAATATTGCCTTTGAAGTCTTTCTCACTTCCCTTATTTTTCCTTCAATCCTCTTCATTTTCTACTTTTTTTTTTGATGATTTCTTTAATTTTCCCAGGTCCAATGAATCTTTTCCTTTGTCTACTCACTTATTTTTCCTTCTTTTTCTTCTTCCTTTACATTTTTTTTTAATTTATTTTTTTACCTTACCTTTTTACCTTCCCCCCCCCCCCCCCAGTTGACAGAAATAGCCAAAGCTGTAAAGGAAATCAGAGGAGGATTATGTGCTTTCAGTTGCTTCTGCTTTGCAGCTGGCTCTGGATTTAAAGTGTGATGCAGACTGCTGTCTGCTGCTCAGGGTCAGCTGGAGGAGTGGGACACCAGCAGTCAGAAGTGTGGCAGTGCTGTTTATCAATGGAAGGCTGCCAAGAAGACAGCACGTTTGCCATGCATGGAATGGCTTTGTGCTGAACACTAAGTCTTTTTCGTGAACTCTTACAATTCTGAATTATGGTCCCTTCCACATAAGAAGCAGCTCCTGCTCTTTCTTGTTTTTTTCAGAGAATATTGAGTTTCTCCTGTTGGGCGCTAGAAAAACTGACAAGGATTTTTTGTTCCATCAAAATGATTTTACTTTAGGAGTTGAATGGACTTTTTAACAAAAAATGTTTTGGAAAATCTTTGCTCTCATGAAAAGATCTTAAAATTCTAAGTTTAAAGAAAGATTTCATTTTACTAAACACATAATTTCTTAGGATTTCAGGTTCGGAAAGCTGAAACCCAAGCCAGTTGGGTTTGGATACATTACATTTTAATCAGCTTCAAAAGCTGTAGACACTAGTTCCTACCCGGAGCACAGACCTCACTTCTTCCCTACTCAAATATTACACTTCTTTGAGAATCAATACATGCATTTTATTGGAAGAAGTATTTGAAGAAATTGAACTCAATTTTGCAAAGATGAATTTCTCTTCCACGTGCCAGAATGCCAACAGCTTGGTCTTCCCACAGAGCAGTCCGTAAGCTATAATAGCTTTGACCCTTTCTCTCTCTGTTTATATCCTTACCCGCAGGCTAGTTGCAATTTTAACACTGTGTCTAGATACACACGGGAGTTGTACTTGATACAAGGTAGAGCATGTCTACTTCGACAAAAACATCACAAGGATCAGTAGCTGTCAATGAAAGTTAGGCAATTTCAGGCTTGTGGTTAAGATGCAACTTCTTAAGTGGTTATCCAGACAACCAAGTTTTGTTTGTTTGTTTTAAAAAGACTTGATGTTATTTGAATGGCTGTTAAGTCATATACTGAAAACGTTTGCCCATCCAGTGGGAAATTGAGGCAGTACGTGTATAAGAAAGGTTAGAGAAGGTGATCGGGGTAATTCTCTCAGCTTTAGTGACTGTACCTGTCTGGAACTACCACCCAACACTTTTCCATGCATGAGAGTGTCGTGGCAAATGCTCTGCAAAATTCTGCATGGGCAGAGATAAACGCTACGGCCTGAAGGACCTGTTCTTGAAGACAAGTTCTATGTTGAGCATGTCATTTATCACCAGGAAATAAATGGGTGGTACTGATGAACCAGTGTCAGCTTGCTACTTCTTTGTGATTGTTACTTATAGAAGAAGCAGCTGCAAGAAAAGACACTTGGAAGAAAAATATATTCTGAGCCGCTTCTATTTTTCATGTCTGGATACCCAACAAATGCAGAGAACTGCCTATAAGCCTCGACAAAATAAGCATTTGCCAGAGCATCTATGGAAGATGCCGTGTCACGTGGCAAAATAAGTTGAAAGCCTTTCTCCTCCAAAACTTCTGTTTAAATGCTGAATGTCAGCACAAGGGAATATTGTAATTAAATGCAATCAAGAGTGAGCTGGAGAAAGCTAGCAAACAACTTAAGTGCCTGGGAAAGAAAAGAGCTACACCAAAGGCAGGCAGGATCCCCCAGTGCATATTGATTCTTCCGGGAACTCACGTATCATTATCACTCCCCTGTCCTGTTAACCCTGCTTAAGAAAGCTTAAGAAACTACATGAGAAAATAATTTTGTTTCTGTTTTCTTTTTCTGTAGAGACATTATCTTTCCTTTACTCATGTATGTCCTAGACAACCTTTTTGTTGGACTTTTCTTAGGGGAAAAGAAATGTGACTGTATAATTATTTTTTTTTCTGAATTTATAATTTCTAATGGATGGTAGTTCAAGGAAATGTTTGGTAACAGAGAACTGATATTATCTAGTTTAAGTATGCATGACCTTTCTGTTCTTTCCCCAGTAATTAAGGGTTTCATTCCCATTAGCTGATTTGTGTAGCTATCTTTCTGCTCTTAGGCTTACAAAAAACCAGGAAGCAAGCACTGAATTTTTAGAATAGTTTTTTTAATTATTATTATTTCTTAATTGACATGTAGAATCTTTGTTCTCAAGCAGTACTGCGCTGAGTCAGCACATTGGCTGCTGTTGGTCTTTTCTGATCACTTTATTTTATGTCCATAGTCCAGAAATATTTTTTAAAGGTCAATTCAAAGATCACCACTAGTTTTATCACAAAGCTGTTGGCTGTGGCATTGACTAGCCAGCTTTATATTTGGATTAGTCTGCAGACCAGGAGCTACGGCACGTATGTGAAAACATAGACTTTGGTAGTAACGTTAGCAGGGGGGAAGGTGTAACTATGTCTCGCTCTGTACGCAGATCAATATGACAACTTCTAGAATCTCTTATTCGCAAGTTTTATTGATACTTGAAAGTCGCTTCTCACTTTAAGATGGCAATTTTGCTGTCATGCCTACATTACAATAAAGTAATTTGGAGAGTGCTACATGTTCCAGTTGAGGACAAGGTTTACATAAATGCTCGTCACTAAGTTTGCATTTAGTTCTCGCTAAGAACAGGCTGGAAGTTGAGCACCTTGAATAAGCATGGCTGAAAGTGGTTTAATGGGAAAATGTTGTCTATGAAAGAGGAATAAATGCCTGATGTAGCCTGGAGATTTAATACTAAGAACGTTACCATGGTAATCTCGTGGGATCTTAGGGCCTCCTGTAACACTGTGCACTGTGTATTGTCAACATCCTTACAACAGCAAAATGGTTTTATTTAGAATATGTATGTGGGGTGCTCCAAAAGTAACACCTCATATTTTATTGTCTTGGTCCATGATGTCTGATGTGAAAGTGTATATGAAGCAAAAGTGTGTACCTGAATTCCTGCGTGTGGAAAAAATGGCACCCACTGACATTCACTGATACTTGCTGAATGTTGATGGAGACCAAACAGTGGATGCGAGCACAGTGAGGTGGTGGGTAGTGCATTTCAGCAGTGGCAACAGCAACAGCAGGTCACCTACACTGGTGCAGATTTTTATGAGCGTGGTATGCAGGCTCTTGTACGTTGCTGGTGAAAATGCATAGCTAATGGTGATGACTGTGTTGAAAAATAGTGTTTTGTAGCTGAGAATTTGCTCTATTGAAGTGTGTTGTGCTTTCTGTATCTGATGGATGTAGTTTCAATGGAAATAAATGGGAGGCATTACTTTCGGAGCAACCTATGTATATGAAATACATATAAAGCAAGTGCTTTATAAACACCTAATGAAATAGAAGTTATAATTATTTTACATGTCTCCATGTTAATTGGCTGTTGTTCTCCAGGCTATCAGATGTGTCTGCATCACCATGTGAAGCAAAGATGGCTCGCAGATTTCAGTGATGCACTTCCCTTCTGACTGAGGAAGAGCTGACCACCTGAATGCTTTAAAACCCAGACTCTGGCTCCTCTTACATGTATTATATTTGCTGTCTATAACCAGTGCATGTAGTTGTGAGAAGTGTGGACAGCTTGTTAGTTATTTGCAGATGACTTAGAGATGGATATCAACCAATCAGTTGTACTGGCTAACCAGAAAGAGAAGTTCGTTTAGTTTAGAATAGCCCCACAGTATTACTTGCTAATTGGGGAGTTCCTAATTTGGAAATACATGCATATCGGAGGCTTTTCAGATGCACTGCAGCTCCATATCTTAAACTCATTCCAGTTAGTCAATAGTACTGTAATGTTTTGCAGATTTGTTTCCAGTACATACAATTTTTCATTTTCCCTTGTGGCCTTATCAGTTTGTCAGCTTTATTTTGTTTTGAGAAACTCAGGACAGGTTTCCTCATGTTCCAGATGGTATGTACCAGTTTTGAACAGCTCTTGCAGCCGCTCAGACAGCTGATTGGGGTATGTTGAGGGGATGGGAAACATTAACTGAGGAAAACCAAAATGTGCAATTATTGGATATTCTTCCATGAGGTATTCTTAACAAGTTAATTGTCATATTTAGTTACAGAGATCTGTCTGGAAATAATTAAATACTTAATTCTTAATAATCTTTAAGTAAGTGAGGGTGCTCCAAGACAACCATGTTAATGTCACAGTAAGACTTGCCAGACAGTCATGTATAGTGTGCAAATATTAATGCCTGAGGTAACTCATTAGTGTCTCCCATGCTCTGAAAATCTGCATTCATCACCAGAAGCCTCAAAGATCCTCCATTACCTCAGTGCACACAGACATCAGTGGGATTGGAGGTGATTTTATCTGTCTGCAGCTTCTGTGCTTTTCATTGGCCTAGGCCTTGGTTTAACTTCTTATGCGTCTCCTTATCTAATACAACAGAATTGGAATCCATCCATCAAAGAATTATTGTAGGCTTGGTTAATTTGAAAATAAGCTTGATGCTCATACTCTTATCCAACAGTCATACCCACCTGGTGGCAGAGGAATATTTTTCAGGATCTGAGAGTGTGTTAGTTAGTCAAGTATACAATATTCAGTTGGCTGCAAAAAAAAAAAATCCATCTTTAATAATGGTAATGTCCCTATCACTAAAAGGAATAATATACACAGCATTTAAGCATACTCAGACCATAGCAATGAAGAGATGGTTTGTCTGTTGTTTTTTTGGCAGAAAGATGTTACACTGTGCAGAGCCGGTGTTACGGATACTGCAAGAATGTATGAAGTTCATAACTTTTTCTTTCTTTACTTTGAAGATGCACACAGGGAGCTTAGCTGGAAAATAGTTGCAGGAAGATTGCAGGGAAAAAAAATCTCCAACACCAATGTGATGGTCTCTGTAGATTTTAGTTGGGGTAGTGGGATTAGACTGGGCTTTAAACTGAATTTTCACAGGCCATATTTTCTGTATTCAAACTGCTTTGAGGCCAGCTCATGTGTAGATTTCTCAACTTGTAGGTTTCTGCTATCACTTCAAAAGTCTCCAGAGTCCTCATTCCACCTTATTACTTTTTTTTTTAATGCTGTGAAGAGAAAATCAATAGCCATCCTGTAAAATTCCAACCCCTATCCTTTTGAAAAAGTTGCCTTATGTTTGCTGATATACAGCAATGCACTTACTTATGCCATTAATTTGTAACCTCTACTTCTGAAATCCCAACTCTGCTGAAGTCAGTGCCAAATCTTGCTAAGGATTTCATTGCTAAGCAGTTAAAGCAAGGAAATAAATACCTGAACTTACTGTACATCTTCTGCTGCTCCCGTAGTATCTAACACATTGTTGCCAAGCATGGAAAGGCTCCTATTCATCACAACCCAACTTAAATAATGTCAGTCTTTCAGCAGCAGTCTGAGTTAGGTATAGGTATTCTGCGTGTCATATGAACTGCACGTATCAATCAGATTCAAGTAACCAACAAACAATACTGGGGCTTCATAAAGGTTGCTTTGTAATTGAGTGAAATTGTGGACCAGCCTGTGAGTGCCTTGAAGCTCTAAGTATTAACTTGCGTGAGTTCTCCAGCTCATTTAATAAAAGATCAGCCTAGCCTCAAGAGATGATATAAATGTTCTAGCCATTGCTACAATTTTTTTAAATTTTTGATACAGGTAGAAGTTAATTTTCTTACTTTCTGAAGTGCTTGAGAATATCTTGCATCTATTTCTGATAGCGGGTTTCAAAAATTTTTCTGAAACCTACCGACAGCTGAAATGGAGTTGTCACAAGGCTTAACGACTTTTGCATGAAATTAAAGGAATCAAGGGAGGATGTATATGTGTGTATGTTACAGTTGTGTTGCAGAAGGAGGCTGAGAGTCTTGGTTTGCAAGATTCAGGTGCCTGCTAGTTATCTCCAAGAGAAGGGATCAGCTGACCTCACAACATCTGCAGGAGATGTTACTGCCTGCCAAAAGTCATAGTTCAAATTAAAGCTTCTGAGTCTCAAGCAGGTACTAGCTGGACGCACGGCAAAAAGATCTATTCTATATTTGGAGGGTAAGTATCTAGTTTTCACACCTTTCTTCACTAACTGGTATTCTCAGAAGGGATGGCAATGGTGACAGCCTTGTCATGGGAGGAATGCTTCAGTTATTGTTGGCTTGTTAGGAGAGTGCTCAAATGTAGTGTTTGCAGTCTCCAAGGAAGGAGCAGTATCTACATTTTTACACCATCCATTTGTATGCCAAATAAATGTGGGCCTTTGTCACAGAAATTCAGAAACAGTGTATCCATGTGAAGCCTAACAGAGATCATTCCTTACCTGTTTCCAATCATAACAAGTTAAGATGGCATTTAACGCAGGATTAACCAGTTCCAAACAGAGAATCCATAGAATCACAGAATGGATTGGGTTGGACAGGACCTTAACATCTACCCAGTGCGACCTCCTTGCTGTGGGCAGGGCTGCTGCCCACCAGCTCAGGCTGCCCAGGGCCCCATCCACCCTGGCCTTGAGCATCTCCAGGGATGGGGCACCCACGGCTTCTCTGGGCAGCCTGTGCCACTGCTTCACCGTGCTCTGAGTAAAGAATTCCCTCCTCATTTCTAACTTCCTCCCTCTTTTAGCTTAAAGCCATTACCCCTTGTCCTGTTGCTACGTTTCATGACAAGTGCTCCTCCTGCACTTACCTGTAGGCCACCTTTGAAAACTGGAAGAGTGCTATAAGGTTTCCGTGGAGCCTTCTCCAAGGCTGAACAAGCCCAGCTCCCTCAGCCTGTGCACTCAGCGGAGGTGCTGCAGCCCTCTGGTCATCTTTGTTGTCCTCCTCTGGACCTGCTTCATTGGTCTGTACTACTCATACTGGGGGCCCCAAGTGCTGTGTACAGTACTCCAGGGGAGAGAATCATGAGAATGGAGCAGAGAAGGAGAGAGAATCACCTCCTTCAACCGCTGTAGGTTAGGATTAGATAAGCTGTAAAATCTTGGAATATGTGCTTGGTTGGTTGGTGACTTGTTTCTTTCTTCTTAATTTTCCTGGAAATACAGTTCAGTCAAAGGGACTACAATGCCTGCATTGTATGACAATATGGCAACTGCATGGCAATTTCAGTGCCTTTGTTCTAGTATGCAGATTGTGTTTTGAGTGACATTGATCTGTTTTGAGAGCTTGTGGGATTTTCAAAACCACTGTTATGTTAATTTCATTTGGCTCCTATAACATGCTTCAGATCGCTTTTTCTTTCCAGGGTCTGATGACAAAATATTGAATGGTGTGATGTGTACTGCAGATGGTTTATTTTCAGTCTTCACTACATCTTAATTTTGGAAATTTGTAGTTGTTTAGCCCCTTTGCACATTTTCAGCATGAGTTATAGAGGTGAGAAGTGAGAAATCTCTGTCTCTCAGTTAATGCAGGCATTTTGGCTTTTGATCTCTTTGATCCCATTAATAGTAGGAGGCTAAATGCAGATGGAAATATAAAATACACAGCTATGCTAAGAGAAATGCTACAATTACATAAAAGAATTAGAAATCAAAGGAGGGATCCTGATAGGTGATTCAGCGTAGAAATAACAGCACAGCTGAACTTCATGATTTAAGCTGGTAATTCTGATCAGCTGATACTTGAGCACTGAGTCATCCAAGGTATAGAAGCTAAAAGAAGAGAGAGAGAGAGAACATAAGCTGTCACTTAGGAACCAGAGTAAATGGTATTACTCTCTTTTCAAGTCCTCCTTGCAACTAAAATTAGCTGAAAATAAACCTTGGTCTCACCTGTATAACTTAAATATATCCCCTTCGCATCTTCAAGTGAATCTGTATAGTAAAATTTTCAAAATTTGGTGCAAGATTTGGTTTCTGAACATTATTGATCTGAAGTGTTTCATATCAAATTCTTGTTTCAAGTCATTTAAAGAGTTACAACATTCATTCTCAGTCTAGAATTCTAAAATGAAATTTTTGGCTCTGCTACATCTTCAGACAATCAGATTTCAGTGGAGGCATTTACCTTATCTATTATAGATAGATGCAGGTTGGAGAACCCTTAAAATCAGCAGGTACTGAAAAGAGATCTGCACTGGCATTTGAGAATTAAAAATAAGGGATCTAATTTGCAATGTAGTGTGATATCAGCATTATGTTAAGTGCAGATGTTTTCATTGTCCTCAAAGCTCACCTAAATCTCACAGAGAAATGGTAGAAAGCATATAATGAACCATGTAAAGACATCAGTCACAGTTGTACGAAATGTAACGTGGGCAAAAATGTACTGTTCTGTGAAGCCTGTAAATGTTGAGAGGCAACTGACAAATGCTTTGTTTTTAGAAATATGAGCACCTGCAACACACTCTGAAGAGAGCATTTCAGTAGAGCGTCATGAATTTGCCCAGTAAGTATGTGTTAAGAGGAATTTATTTCTGACTGAATAGTCAGAAGCAAAGTCTGTATTTCCACGTTCCTGTAGAAGGAACAGTACAGAAGAAGGACTCTGCCTGATTAAAATAGATTTGGACTCACTTAAGCATGTAACTTCCATTTAGGCATCTGTAAACAATTTTTCGGGAGCCAATAGCACAAGTCCTTTATCCATAGACGCAGATGTGAAGGTAAGTCTAGGTATCCACATTCACACAGATTTATCTATAAAAAAGTTAGTAGCTTCTTCCGGAGAGATTGGCTACAGTAGATGATGCTCATTTAGTATCTGGTCTTGAACTCGTGGATGAACCAATGTATTTAGGTATCTGATGGAGTTATTTTGCCAGTGAATAATCTACGTAGATGGAACAGACCCTCTTGCACGTCCACATAGGACAGTACTCTTGCTGGTTGCTTTGAGATTCATTTCAACTGCAGTTGTGTAGAATGTGGGGGAGAGGGGAGGGGCAGGAAATATAGCTATTCTAATTTTATGGACAGTTTTCTCAAAGCTACTTTTCTATGCTCTTTTCTGGACCTGGGGGCAGGGAGAGGAGAGGGAGGAAAAAAACTGTCTTTAATCAGTTCTACACCTTAACCTTTAAGGTGTTAGAATTTAAATAAAATGTGTTACACAGTCAACAATGCTACCCAGACCTGCGACTTCTAGACACATAACAAGTGGGGACAGGAATTTGCCTTCTATTAGCACTTCAGAGTACTAGAAGCAAGAGACTCCATCTGGGGATGAGTTTCTAATAGTTTCTATACAAAAATAGTACAAAAATGAAACAAATGTTGGTTCCCATATTGTTCCAACTGCTTGATTAGAAATGAGTCAGAGTGGTCTCTGTGTTCTTCTCCATCTGCTTATGTGTATTCCATGACAAAGCTCAGCTCTTAAAATTTAAGAATTCTGTTAAGGTGTTTAGCTTCTCAGCTGAAAAGAAGAGGCTATTGGTAGGAGAACTATAGAGGTTTGGTCTATGATCTCGGGCCCCCATGTTGAAAATACTCGTGGGCAGGTACCTCGTGCATGTAATGAACTTGCACAAGTTTTAAGTTGTTAGAACTAGTAAGTTACTATCTCAGGAGACACCAGAAGTTACAGGGAAGCAGTGGAGAAGGGAATACTGCCTCTTTAGTCATTTCACTCACAGCAGTGGCTTTGCCTTTACTATAATTTCTGTATATTAGTCATAAATCATTTATTTTTTAAAACATATGGTTTTGCCATTGTTCTGAGAAGGCAGTTGAAATGGAAATGTCCTTTGAAAAGGTTCTGCAAGATCATTTTGATTGACTTTAAAATTTTTCTGAGAACCTCAAGAGTGTTAGAAGTTTTATATCAGTCAACTCAGCTTTTCTTGCTCTTTTGTCCATGGCACTGCCTGCTTTGTTGCCTTTATGAACTCCTCACATAGGTGGTATTCTGCAGACTATCTGTGGAAGGCGTGGGACAACAGGGTAATTAATTACCTAGAGCAAGTATCTTTCTTCAGAAGCATGGAAGTCTTAGCAGTCTCTCCTCGTTCTCCCCTGCTCTCCTTCTTGCTTGTGTTTTTGTTTCTCGCTCTCATATTGCAGTTTTCTGCCCTTTCAGCTGTTTCAAAATGACCATGACTTAAAAACCAAAAATGTTATTTTTAGGTCACATCAGACCTTCAGTCCCTTAGTGCTGTGTTGGCCCAAATGAACGTTAGGTGAATGGTATTGCTGCAGCAGGAGCAGGCAGCTGTTGGTGAGAAGGGCTAGGAACTTCATAAAATGGCTTTGTTCCCAAAATGAATGCATAGTGGAACTGCATATGGATTACATCTTGAGTTGTGCATCAAGTGCAGCTGTGTTTATTACACTGTCTACAAAATAGAGCAGTAATGTGCAGGCAAAGCTCAAAAGCCCTTTAGCTGCTTCCTAATCTGAGGTCAGACGGGAAAGGATTCCCCTGTTTCTGGGTTCAACTTCCAGCTTGGAGGATGGGCCCAGCATGTAAATCTGCTGTGTATTCAGATGTCATCCGAAATGCTTTGGGCTACAGAAAGGACAGCTGATGGCTTTGTTAGAGGAACAAGGGACTGGAATTTGTGTAAATAACTTGCACGTCTCCTATGGGTATAGGACTGTCCATTTAGTGTGCGTATGCCCCAGCTTCCCAATCTCAGGCAGCTGGCATATTCTTTCTCTATTATATGTATACATCCTTAGGCTGTGCACGTTGTTTTTGTCTGACAGCACTTCTGTCACACCAGCTGCAGCTTCCCTTCCCCAGATCTTGGCACACCCTGCAGTTTGGCTAGCGTGACGATATTCTCTGTTCTAGCAGAGCTGTCTGTTCCCTCAGAACATCTATCATACCTTTTATGACCTCCTGTCCCACTACCAACTCATCCTCGCTTTCAGTCTCTTTCCTTTCTTTACTATCACTTTGTCACATGCCATGGTCATGCTGTTGCTGGGCATGCATTTGCTCTTTCTTAGCTGTGTGCATGCCTGATCGTGTTTAATCAATGCTTTTCCTAAGGGTGGTTTCTAATCTTCTTAAACAGTTTTAGCAGCTGCAGCTTGTTGAAACGGCTGTAATATTCTGCTGTATAGTAGTAGAGCTAAATGTAAAATGTCTGCCTTTCCATCCAAAGCATTTAAAGGGTTAAGAGAGGGAGGGAGAAGGATAATGATTGATTTTCACAGAAAAGTAGCTAAGTTCAGGCAAAAGTGGTTGTGATGAATAATTTACGAACACATCCCAGGTAAATCTGTGCCACCTTGGTGGTGGTGGGGATGTTAATAATTCCGAATAATGTGTAGAAATTCAGTGTTGACATTTGTACTTCCATGACATGGTTGTGTGGTTGTTCGTCTCCAATCCATGCCCCAGTCATATATGGAGAAGCACACAAGTGATCTGCGTAGTCAAATGCAGCTCTCCCAAAATGAGGTTTTCTCATCAAGATAGAAAGTATTGTAGCTTGCTCTTTAGGCATCTTCCTTCGATCCTTTATGACTTCGTTGAAGAACACCGTTCTTTATTTTTCACTGTTTCTTTCATGTGCATAAAACCTTGCTTCCTCATTGTAGCTTCAGGGAGCCATTATGTTTTTCTGCTCCAACTCCTATAGTCACCAGCGTCTGTGAATCATCGGATGCTTTTCAGACCTACCAGAAGTTCACTTAGCAGAAACTGAGTTTTGCAAATTGTGTCAAAATCATGAAGAGCTGCATGAAACATGAGTCCAGGTTGGTGCTGACCTGGCATTGATGGCTCTCTGTTCTGCTTAGTCCTGAGCAGTTACAGGTATAGTACAGTCTGTCTTTAAAGTCAAGGTAGACCTTATTTTATGAAATTACATCTGATCAGTCTAGTACATCAGTACCCAACTGCTCATCTCTTGCTAATGGCGATACACGATCTGACTAAATTTGACTTCATCATGCTGACTTGGCAGCGGATGGCTTCTCTCCTTTGTTCACTGCTCTATTCATTTATTTTTCTTGCAAGTTTACAGAACTGATATTAAATGCTTACAAATAAAAAACCTAATTCTAAAGCAGCATCCAGTTTTGAGTGAGACGTTGTGAATAAACCTGTCTTTAAGATTCTGGGCACACTTAATGCATTTTAAATGATGAAAATACTTTTATAGATTGTATCTTTAGTCCTCTGCTGTCTTCCCATCATAGATGTACTATCGATTCATTAGCATGATTTTCTCTGTAATTTTGTTAGAAAGCTTAGTGAAGGTGAAAATTTGTGGTGATTGAAAAGAGGAGGTAAAAAGTCAAGGTAATCACAGATCACAACAAAGACCGTAAGCATTTTTCACAGCAAATGAAAAGGTTTTTATTCTACAGAGGAGAGATGTAATTTGCTAAAAATGCAGCTGAATATGTTTCCACATTTCTTCTGAAGAACCATCAAGCAAAGCATAAGATCTGTGTACAGCATCAGTGTACTTGACCTCAGTATTGTGTAAACATGCATTACTATTTTTTTGCTCTTTTGATCTCCCAGAGTCCAGGGAGTACTGTACATTTAAAATATGTGCTCATGACTGCACTTTAGAAGATATCTTTGTTTTTTAGAAAAAAAACAAAGGGCCTTTGATAGCAGAGAACAGCAGCTGCCATCACTAAATATTGCTTTTAGCACGTCAAATACTGCAGATTACGTACAGATTGGGAGAAAAATACCTCTTAGGTCTGTGAGGATGGATGAGGGGTTAAAAAGCTGGTACTGGACTTTGATGTCAGTATAGGCTTATTGTCAAGCTTGTCATCACCAGCTGGAAAGCAGTGCTATTAAAAAAAAAAAATCAGCTATCACAAAATCTCGTTATGAAGCACATACCCAGCATGCAATAATTACATCTTAATGCAAGAAGAATGCATTCCTTCTCTTTGAATCTAGAAGAAAAGAATGTTACCAAATGAAAAGACAAGAGCCAGGCATAATTAAATGTTGTGTGATCTTGCTCCCCTTCTGCTTCCAGTATTAGTTTTCTAAGAGCCATGTGTACCAGAGGCGTTACGTACAATGCCAGCAGTGCTGATAGTTGCTTGCAGGAGACTGGTTTATGGTCTAAGGCAATTGTTTATTTTGTGTGTTTAATCAGTGATACAGTTGAATGTCCAATGCATACCTCACCGTAATAAAGGCTACCTATGGAACAGCAGACTTTGAGTGTTGAAGTTGTCCTATCTAAAATCAGGAGACAACGTGTTCCCATGGTTGGACATACAGTCAAGTGCCCTGCTGTATCACGATGGGTCAGTGATAAGGAGCTTTCAGAAAGGTTCATAATAAATGTCCATGTTTCCTTATTGTGTTGCACGTTGTCTCAAAATTACACGTGCTCCACTATCATTTCACGAAGTTTCATTGACTCATCAGAGGCTGGATGCCAACACTGTGCTTCATCTGTTCCTGCCAGGAGAACAGTCTTGTGAGAAGGCAGGCATGCATGCTGCAGAGCTATTTGGAGCTCTGAATAGGAGGAGTGCTGAAAGAGAGGAAAGAGAAATAGAAATGATAAAAAGCTACAGATGTTTGGAGAACCAGAAGACTAATACAGGAACTGCCAAAGAAAGACCAGATTAACAGCAGAAATAAGTAGAAGAGAAGTATGTGAGGGTGTGCTGTTGTAGGAAATCTTTATGAAGGAAAAAGGAAGTTTGAAATATTTGTCATGATAGGAATCATCACCAGACTGTGAGTGGATTACAGCATTTCCTAAGGTCTTTTTTGTTCTGCTGATGTTCGGTGATTTGATTATACTTGAAAAGGTGATTTTACTTCCTCTTTATACTCATTTTCCCAGATAAAGGCTTGCAAGCTAGCAAAATATCCCGGGTTTGTAGCCTTATGTAGGATTAGCTTTGTGGTAATTTTGGTGGCACTCAGTAGAAAAGTTCAGAGTGTTTGAAATGCAAGAAGGACTTTAAATGTTTGTTTTTGTCAATGTATTGGAAAGAAACCCTTATAAAATAAAGTCTTTTGAAGGCAATACTAATACAATGAGTACGCAACAACAGATTGCAGCCCGGCTTTGTTGCATGGGCCAGCTAAGGTGGTCCTCACCCAGACAGCAGAAGCGTGCCTGTGGTACGGACCTGGTGGTAGCGGTGGGCACTCAGAGCATCGGGCACCTGCACTGAAATGGGATGGCCTGTGCTCAGCCTCTCTTGTGCTGTTTACTAATGCATGTTCCCTGAATTTTCAGTGATACTCCACATTTTTGGTGTTAGTGATGTTATTTGTCAGCACCCTGCTTGCTCCCCACTCCTCGCGCTGTTGCTTCCCTCTGGGAAAAGGCTCATCATGTAGGGGCTTAAACCTAAGCAAAGCACAAGAAACATGACATCTGCACTGTGGATCCTGTCTTTTGTGTTCTTCCCTTCCGTCCAGCCTGTAATTCATGCTCTCTGGTACTCACTGGATCCTTCGTTCAGGTCTGTGGTGCAGATGGGTGCCCAACACGGAGCCTTTGGAAGGCAGGCGGCCTCCCCAGTGGGGAGGAAGTGCTGCAAGTTAGGTTTGCATCAAGCTGGTGCAGCATCCTAAGCAGCAGCCTCTGCACGTTATTTCCTATCTCCTGCACACTGTGCAGGCCAGTCACAGACTCCTTGTCGTTCTCATTTTGGTCAAACAAAAGCTCCAGTTATAACTTGTTACCATTCCTGTTACTGGACTGGGGGTGGATGTGTTTTAGAGCAATTTAATTTGTGGCACAAAAATAGTCCTTTGCAATTGGTTAGAATTACAGAACTAAATACAACATCATGCTATCTGTACAAATAGGATAGGTGAGGCTATTCCATTAATCCCTGTTTTTGGTGTTGGTAACTTTTTTTAATGTGCCTTTTAGGCTTCAGTTTCGTTGCTCTTGATCCCAAAGTTAATTCTTCCTTGACAGTGGGCTGGTCCTGGCTAATTCACAGCTCTCCTTGTTTTTAAAAATGAAGGTTTAACATTAGCTGAGGAAAAATAGTTACATCCCATGTTTTAGTATCCCTAAAACTAGGGGGATTAGAGCACCTGAAATCATGATAGAATTTTGATACCCATGATTGTAAGCATAAAACTTTGTTTGGTGTTTTTATTTTATTTCTGAGGGCAATTGCTTTGCTGAAAAAAATGATTTAATTAGCAACAAACTGGTTCTTAAATTGTATATAGATTCGTGAAATGTGTGTTTTGCAAATAAACCCTCAGAAGAGGATATTTGTGTAACAAAGTTAATAAAACTCTTCCCTCTCTGGATTTATGTATGTATTTGTATATAGAGATAAAAATGACAGTTCAAAATGGTAAAAAATAAATCTTTTTTAGAAACCTCATCATTTGTATTTTAATTTCCTTTTATGATTTGTTTTGCATCACAACTAACATGGATTATAAATTTATATTTACAGCCTCATCCAAGTTCCTGTACTGCTTGTGCATGTTTCTTTTTAGCAAGACGGCCTAATTTATTGCATACAAATCTGTGCAATTTTAAGGTACTGGGCTTATGTCTCTATTTACTCATAATCCCAAGATTTAAAACCTGAGAGTTATTTCTGGAAATGTACAGGTGCGTGGAATGGAAGGGTTGGTGTCTATTACAAGGTAGAAGGAAGAAGTATTCAATTTGACTTTTTAAAGGGAGCCTCTTAACAGGAAAAGTAATGTTTGGTGTGATATCTTTCAATATTGAAGACATCTTTCTGTGCACAAGCAAAAGAATTCATGTTTATGGTCGTTCTCTGTAAGATTTTTGAAAGATGAGGACAGCTGGTGCTGTCTCTTGGTAGTAAATGTACTGGCAGCTGCCCCTATGCTTAGGCCTGTCTCTGTTACAGTGGGGGTCAGTGAACGGTTGTCCTTCAGAGCCCCACAGGGAGGCTGAAGTGTACTGGAGGTTTACCAGTAGTTAATGCTTAGAACAAAGCTTGACTCATACACTTGTTATGTACGAAGTGTGAGATGTAAGCTTGCTTGTTGATTAAGAACATTTATTATGCGCATTTTTGAAAAGCGGTAGTTAAAATTTCATGTGTATCGGTTTTCTAAAATTCCATACGGAATAAAACTGTCTATCAAAAATAGCCTGTCACTGTAGTCAAAAAGGTTAGTATTAGCACTATTACGTAATTATGTTGTAACAGTGACAGAGAGCAATTTGTTTTAAAAGAATCTAGGTACCTACTCTGGGTCTGTTGTTTGTATAGCACAACAGCCTTATGTGCTTGTGTTGGCCTGTGGTTGGTTTGCATGTTTTTGTTGGTTTTTCAAAAAGGTCAGCATTATTTGTTACACGTATATCTATTTCATGATCTGTTAACTTGATAAAAATATATGAAATGCCACGGCTTAGAAATGATGCACCTATAGCGTGACAGCTATGGTAACATAAGTAATGTACTTGGTATTTTAATCTATCAGACATTTCATGAAATTCAAACCTGAAAAAATAATCCATATCTGGGCTTTGGGATAAAAATAACAGTGGGATATATTTTGATCATGAACTAAGATGAAATTCGGCAGTCTGTCAACACTGTTGATCTATTTTTGAATGCCATTTAATCTGGTAATGAAAGACACAGTATCCTTTTTTTTTTTTTATCTTTCCCCATTCTTAACTGGAACAACTTTTCAGGTGCTGAGCACCTGTGGCTCCGGATCAAGCTGTAAGTGCCTTGTCTAGCATAAATTGAGAATTCTGCTTTGATCAGAAATGCTCTTCAACAAGTCTCTTTTATTGCAGAGATGACCGTCTGCCCTTGTAAGCTCTTGACAGTGCTATTTTGGGATGGTTTCACTAGTAAGATCTGGAATGATTGGAACACATCTTAACAGCAAGAAAAAAAAACTGACCCAAACCAAGTGCAGCTAACTCTAGCACTGACATGGTGGTAGACAATTCAAAATCACATTCTGTTTGCTTCAGAGGAAGAAACTTAAGAGAAAATAACGTGGATGAAAAGCGGAAGTGGCATTTACAGCACGCTTGCAGACTTTAATTCCAGATTAAGCTTTACTGGCTGAACCAGTGCGCTCTCTTCCTTACCATAAAAAGATCCTGTCTGTCTCTATGCTTTTGATTGCTGTAATGTAGAGAAAATGCTCGCTGATGGAGTAAGATGGAAAATTAAGTGCTGCAGATTAGCTCAGTCAGAATTTGGAATGTGTAATGACGTCTGTCTCTGAAAAATTATCCCTTTATGCATTAAAATGGGGCTTGGGGCACAGAGATTGTTTTGTTTTTAATGGCAGTGTTCTTTTTATTGATAGAGAATTATATTTGAGAGGAAAATGAGTGCTTAACTTGTCCCACAGCAACTAATGGCGATGTGACTGCGTTGCGCTCGCATCCAGGCTGAAATGATCTGATGGCAGAAACTTGGGTGTACTTACCCTCTTATTTCCACACCAAGCTGGGGCTCTCCAGTTATGGAATGAGTAGACTAAAAAAACTTGAACAAGAAACAATAATAAAGTAAAGGTCAAGCAAATACAGTGTGTGTCACAGAGTACGTTGAGAGAACCAATGCTGTCTTTTTTCAGGCGGAAAAAATTATTAACAAATAAATCCTTATAATATGCTTGCTTTGTGACATAGATGTATCTTTTCTAGCTAACGGGGTAGACGTAATCCTGTGCCATTTCTCACCAGCTCTCGTGGAAGCAGCAGCCTATTCGTGAACGTTGCAGAGTATGGTGAGTCAGATAGGATGAGCTGTTCTGAATGGCTGCTGCAGTGCTCTTCAGTGATCACTTAGGAGGGGGATATGCACTGAGATGCATGCAGTGCAGCCTCTCACCACAGGTGACAAAGTGGTATGTTTTGGGGACTGAACATGCTTACGCTATTAATAGACGCTAATTTTGTTCAGTGCTGAACTGAATCGTCAGGACTACTCACCTTTGCCAAACTGTTCTGTCCTGTGAAGCAGAAATTCAGTTACGAGGTATTTGAATTAGTTTGTTTTTGCTGAGGTCAGGTTCAGGTTAAAAGTTTGGCAGTTTTCTCTGTGTGTTTCTTCCGCACTAGCTAAAAGAAAAATGTGATTTCCTGTTTTAAGTGTATGTTCTTTCGCATAGGTATGCATAGGCTTTAAGCACATGGAGACATTGTTAAGTTTGTTCTGTTGCCTGTCAGTGCTTCAGATTATGTTTCAGTGTTAATGAGAGATTTACATTATTATATGTTCTCCAGTTTGAAAGTTAAAACAGCTGTGTCCTTTTCATTCATGATTTAGCGTTGCCTGTGTGTGTGGTCTTGTATTTTATTTTATTTTATTTTGAGAGAGAGAGACCACTTGCAATTCTTTTTTTATTTTTTCTCCATGTAGTAGAAAAAATGGATATTCAGGCCCTCTGAAAAGGAGTTCACCAGTCAACTCAAAAACAGCTGTGGTCCTCAGAATCCCATTTCTTGTCATAGTTCAGAACTATTAACAAAGTAAGTGATTATCTCAGTGCAAATTCTCCAATGTACGATTAGGAGCATGGTGGTTCCGCGTCTTTCAGCAATCACAATGATTGTGACCACGGAAAAACCTATAGCACATCCCCAGGCTGCTTTCTCCGAGAAAGCATCACCATCAGTTTAGTAATATCAAACCTTGAGCAACAGAAACATTTTGAACATGAAGATTTTCTAGCTAGTCCTTTACAGCATTTGGATTGAAAGGCTCCTTTTTCCTATCCCTGAGTATGCTTTTCTTAGCACTACTTATTTATAATGATGTTCTCAGTGATTCAGGCCTATTAAGGAGATTATTGCAGCAATGGAATAGTTTTCATTTCAGCTTAGTCAGAGAATACAAATACCTATAAATAAGCAAAATTCACTTTTTTCATATGTCATTACAGAGGCACTTAAAAGCCAAAAATACAAACAAGAGTGGATGATACGCAAACAAAAGATGCTTTTGTTTACTTGAAGTCATGAGATTCTGCTCCACAGAACATTTAAAAAAAAAAAAAAAAAAGAAGGAATGCAGTTACCAGAAAGCTAGGAGGAAGGTGGAAAAGGAACTACATGCATGTCATTGTTGGAAGAGTCACAATGTTATGGACTCTTTTTGTCTTTGGACTGTCCATTTCCTTCGATTTTAATGTTGACCAAATGGCTTTTATCATTTCCAGGGAAAGAGCAGTTCTTATTTCTGAGAGAGCTGGTTTTTTTAAGGTGCAACAAGGCTTGTTAGTATGGAGGTTTAGATACCGGGAACACTTGTAACGTCACAGCAGTGGTAATTTACCTACATTCTCTTCAGGGTGAAGTGGATGCCAGGAACTTCCCAGTATGTACTGATTTGTTTTTGGAGTGTTTCCAGTGTGATAGCTTGGCAACAGAAAGGACTCGGAAAACTGGACATAACTGAGGATTTGTGTAACATTTAAAGTGCCTAGGTGACTGTGACCCCCGATGGGATAAAATTACAGCCTTGTAAGACAGAGCTCCCTCATGATATATCCCATACTTTGGAATGGTGAATGATGAACCTGGAAAAGATTGTCAGCAGGGTAGGATGCAAGTGAGACCAAAACTTGTACAGTTTGAGTGATATTTGCCATGTGAGAATTCTCACAGCAGACCTCTGCTTACATGTAACAGCTCCTGGACTTCCACTTAGTTTTTGACATAGTCAGGATGCTTTCCCAGCAGATTTTGTAACTGGGACAGCAGACTTCAATATTGGCTGTGGTTGGTTTCTGTGTCATGACTTCAGTGCTGTTCGAATGTCATTGTCAATTCAGCAGTTAAATAGTTGATGGAATGTTTATTTAACCACCCTTTAAAAACCTCCTTTTCAGTGTTCCATTCACCTGTAGTAAAACCAAACAGACACATTTTTAACTGTATTTGGCTTTTAAGTTCTTGTGAAGATGCATTTAGTCATGGAAGATGCTGAGTTTTCCTCAGAAAGTCATTGTCTTTGAAAGAATGTTTAATCTGAGTTGATGGAACTAAGCAGAGACTATTTAGTGCTGCTTAATGAGCAAAGGTCGACTGGACAGCTATAAAGGCACAGTACTACTGCTGCCTCTGGAAGCCTATTTCAGATCAAACTCCTTTAGTTCAGTATCAAACACTGACTTGTAGCGAGGGGTAGCTAAATCATACCTAGCCGGGCAGGGAGTTTTATGATGGAAGCATCTGCATGTGAGATGCAAGCGAAATGGAGAGGAGGGAGGGAATTCAGCTTGTTTAGAAAGTAAAAAGCATCATTAATCTAAATATGATAGCATAAACTGTGAGAACTGCCTTGCAAACAGCATGCCATAAGTATGCTTTGTTTGCAGACTCTCTGCCAGCTGCAGTCACATTTTTGCCTAACTGCTGGTTTGTTTCCTGGCACTCAAATGGACAAATTGCTGCCACCACCAGAAAAAGCATTGCAGGGAAAGATTATCTAAAAAACATCCTCTGAAAGAATAATCTGCTCTGATGCAGTGTAGTGGGAATGGAGGAGCAGAGTTCATCCTTGTTCCCAGCTACACCTGAACACTGTGAGACTTTTTGCCCTCTGTCTTGTAAAAAGACATGCTGTATTGTCATGGCAAAGCTAGCAGAAGAAAAGGAAATGATAAGAAAAATCTGGCTGCTAAGGTTGGTTCTGTTTCATTTTTATTCTTCTTGGGAATGAACGTCAGAGTGGTCATCTTTATTTTTAATTTCCCTTCTTCAAAAGCTAAATACAAAGATAGTTACAGGAAAAAATATGAATACCCTGTAATTTTATGGGTTTGTCATTGCACTGTTTTGCATACATGGCAGTTTTCCCCCCTACTGTGAGTAGAGGGTTTTTCCTGTAAACACTCCACAAGTATTTTATTTTAAATAACAAACAGGTCATGGGCCAGAGAGTACAAACACTAAAAAAGGTAACGTAAACAACACGTAAGCATAAGGAATGCATGGAGTCATATATATAGATATACAGGCAATTTTTAAATAAACTGAGTACAAATACAGTGGAAGCAGAAGAGGGTGAACTGCTGCCAGCAGGTTGCTTATATAATTGATGTGCTTGTCTATGAGGCTGCTTTTTCTGTGGTTTGATATATAGCTCTACTAATGAGGTAGGTCTCAGTCCCAGAATTTGGTCTCCTGTTCAATGTGTAAGCTTTAGATAGACAGCTCTATGAGGAATATGCCTGCAGCCTTTGGGAAATGAAACAGCTCTTCTAAGCAGCGTTCATGATGTCTTGCTGGTTTCTGGGCCACACTATCTGCCACTTTCCATTTGAGGAAGAATGGCAGTGGTAGTTGGTACAAACAGAAAATTAGGGTCATGTTGTGCATGCAGTGATGTCTCCTCTCCCTTCCAAGAGGAGTCATTATGTTCATTTACAGTCATTTTCCTCGTTGCTTTTATAACCAAGCTCTCACAGTGCATCCTTTGCAAAGAAATAATTTTCTTCATCTCGTGCTTAAGCAGAAGCTTGGGCCCTGATCTCAAAGTTGGATCAATGTGCTGATTAAGTCCTGAAGGTCAGAATAAGAATGAAGTTCATAGGTGTGTGACTGGAAGAATCTGACTGTTTTATAGTTTTGCCAAGCCAAAGTATGGGTGGTTGACTAAGCTGAATAACACCATTACCTGGGACCAGTGAGATGACTGGTTGAAAACTGATAATTTTCAAACAAAATAGAGTAGTAAAATCTGGTATCTTTTTTTCTTGTTCTGTCTTTTGTTTTTCTGCTGTCTGATTTCTCATGGAGTCTTTGTGCTTTCCTTGTAAGGCTATTTGCTCCTCACACGTACGTGCTTGTATACAGACACTTCACATATGAATGCTGTGAAATTTTCAAATTCTAGAACTCCATCATTTGTTTTCAGGGAGACAGAAAGATGAGAGAATCCTTGGGATTTCTGTTTCCTCCTTAGCCTCCGTCTCCCTCTTTCTGTTTCTTGTTCCAGACAAGAATCCCACAAAGCAGTATTTCTCTGCTCATGATTACTGCTTCCGCAGAAGACATTAGCATTGTAGCAGTCTGCTGATGAAGTGTCTGTTACATCCCCATTCAACGGGCATTTTGTCCTCACCACAGTTCCAGGGTATAACACAAACAGATGTGTTTTGATGAGTATTTTTTTTAATGTACTTCTTAAGAGAATGAAATCTAATGGTAACTCTAATATGCTTCTGTTTTCTCATTGTCTCTCTTGTATCTCTCTCTGTTTGCTAATTTAAGTTCTTGAGTGACAACTAGGGGGCTTCAAATCTGGAAATGCTGCGTTTTAATAGGGAAGTTTAGAATAAGAGTAATGCATACTTGAAAAAGAGATCCCAGCAAGGTGTGACAACCTCCGTTCACTGAACCAGTAGGACCTGTTCTTCTGTTCTGCCCAGCTTTGCTTTGTCACCTATATATCACAGCTGGCATTTAAGACTTTACTTGACGTCTGATTCTGAAAAGGCATGGATCTTGAAAATATGGGTAACAAACCATTAAAAGCACATTGTACTTACGGAAAACATGGGTTATGTGTATGCCCTCTCAGATGCAAAGGATGTCAGTAGGGTGGCTTAGGTGTTTGCTATCTAGAACAAAAACAGACAACTTTTGGAGCAGGATTCAGTCACTTAAACGTAGAACCCACTACTCCTTAAGGCTTTGTGACGTACCCTGCTGCCCAGAGGTGCTCAGGGTTCCCAGAGGCCTGCATCAAGCTTGCAGGCCCTTTGTGGCTTTTTCATATACCATGGGAAGCCTGCAGTGGCACAGGGCACCGCTCTTTGCGTCCTTGAATTTTGCAGCAAAAGAAAGTTGCTGGGAGGGCTTATGGAAGAAATGCCAGGAGTGCTGGGCAGCAATGAGAGCACAGCCAGAGTGCACTGTAAGGGGAGTGTGCATGAGGCAAAGGAAGGAAATAGCGTAGGTGCTGAGGAACAGGCAGATAATTAAAGAAACTTAAAACATAGTAGCCTGATTTTTATAAATTGACATGTTTCTTGATGGAATCACATTAACTGCTCCCCTCCTGGAGCAACAGAAAGGTAGTTCAGTCTGGATTTGTCTTTCAGTAGCTCTTTTCCTGCTTGTAGTTTGTTGTTCCGTGGCTAAGGTTTGTTGACAAAATTGCAGTCTGCAAAGTCACGTTATTTGTCAAGGCTGTATGTAGCATATGTGAACCAAATTGATGGTTCAGAAATGTTTTGAAGTAGAGAAAATATAAAGCCAAAAATAAAGGAAAAGAAGATGCGTGCAGCAGTCATGACTGGAAAGCCATTAGCAATGATGTCACTAACTAGGCCATGCTCAAAAAACCAAAATCCACATGGAAAGAAATGTAGCACATATATGCTGCAGTGGGAAGCAAGATCTGCTTAAACTACCAAGACATGAGTGCAATGTTAATGAATTTAAATAATAAGATCATACATTTAAGATACTGGCCACAGGCAAAACAGTCTGAGAGCAAGCAGCTCAGTGGGCTAAGGCTGCGTGGGCCTGAGCTGCCCAGAGGCCAAGCTTGGACTTGGCTGCACTGCTCTGCTGGCCATGTCCCTGTAGCCTGGCACTGTCTGTGGCGCCTTCTTACTGTGCTGAGAGCAGCACCAAGTGACCGAGTTACTGTGATTGTTCATGAGCGGTCAAGAGCTCAGTTAGCCTAAGTCTTAGCCAGCAATGTGTGGGCAGAACATTTGAGTTTGAGTATTTTTATAATTATTGCATTGATTTCAAAATAACATGATGAAGTATTGCAAGTATTTCTATGCAAATGTAGGAGCAGATGCTTCCTGCTCCAGCCTCTGGCAGTGAAGAAGAAAACAGCCCTATTTTGTTTGGTGAGCAGCCCTTGGCTGTTGGCATCCAGGTGCTGCAGGATATGCCCAGGAGCAGGTGTCTGGAGAGCACTGGGTGCTCCAGGTCTCTCCAAGTGTGCACTGGTGTCCGGCCCTCCACAGCCAACATCTTTGTTGGCTCTTGTAAAAAATACTAGTCATTCTGGCTTAAGCTAGTGTAGAACATGCCTGCGTGAGGCCCCAGGCTCAAGTGTTTTCTGAACTCTGAATGGCAAACTGTACAGGACGTGCTCATATCCTTGAAACAGGTGTTGTAAGGCTGATATTAGCAAGGTGTCATTGTTGAATAGTAACTGCTGTGTTTGGTAGTTTCTGCTAGGACTTTGCCATGAGGAGGAGCAATGGATTAAAACCTTGCAATTAAGCAGCTTAGCTACTTAGCACATGAAGTTAGTAACCTGATAAAGATCTGTAAGTAAGTGTCACAAAATTTCTGATTCTTGTAGAAAAGTAAACAGATAAGAGGAAAAAAAATGTAGTTTTGTGGGTTTATTTTATTTTATTTTATTGTCAAGAGAAAAAAAGATCTGTGTATTCTGCTACTCCATCTGGGATATAGTTTTTGAACTCATTTTACCTATTGTAAGCATCTGGGTATACACCGCGGCAAAATTTGGGTTGTTTCTTCAGTGCATGGCAAAAGACTCTTCTTTCTCTTGTACTTGTGGAGTTACAATTAGGTGATTATGTAGAACTAAAACAATGAAACATTATTCTGACCATCTTTTCCCCAACTCCTCTGGATGCTCTTTCCTGGTTAGAGAAGGAAAGAAAATGCAAGTCTTTCTTCCATAAGTCAAAGGCTGTGTCAAATTTAGTTCATTTCACTGAACAGAAGGGATGACATTGTTTTGTGACCAAGTGTAGCTGTGAATCTAGAGACAGCAGGGCTTGGTTTTAAATCTGCTTTGTAAAGGTAGTTTTGCTTAGGTCAGTTATTATTGTTTCTTGACCAAGAGATGTGTTTGGTCAGGTTTAATATTTGTGTATCAGTGACATTTCTAACCTTGTGATAGCATAAAGATCATATCACATCTGCTTAACATAGCCATTTGAGAAAGAGATACATTCTTTTAATTTTTTGATGCTGTTATTCTTTCTTTTTTTATTAGTACATCCCGCATACCTTTTTTCCTAGACTTGCAGAGGATCAACATGAGACTGACCATACAGTGTTTTATCTTTCTATATTATCATTTAAATTTACTTAATTCATTTTAATGCTTATGCCTTTTCTGCAACATTTGTTACCCTCTTTGACACGTTTTCAAGCTTTTTTTCTCCAATGATATATTGAGATAAATCGTTAATACTCTTAGATTACCATGGATCTTTCACTGATGTGATTTCCTTCTCTCAACCATTTTGCCCTTTTTCACCATTAAACATGAACATTGTATTAATGCATATCCTTTTTGCTGCTTACCTTCATTTCCCCACTTTGAATGCTTGCATAGGAGCTGCAGCCACTGCCTCTCCTCTGTGTCATCTGTAAATTCCAGGGTCGTATTCTTGGCTAATATTTCAGTCAAGGAAAAATATCATTTACAAATTCTGTGCCTGTCCTTGACAAGGTGAAAGTATTAAGACTCATTTACAGCCTGTAAGAGGAGATGTCTGGAGATGAAGTCTAGCACTACTAAAACATAAGTATATCTGTCTGCTTGCTGCTGATCATAGCTGTCGAGTGAGAAGGCCTGTGATATATACTCCTATCCCACCATTTAAGAATTTATTCACGAGTCTTATCAGCATTAGTCTGGAAAGAGGAGGTAGACAGAAAAAAGACATGCTTGAGAAGCTCATGTTGTAGTTAGACATACGGAAGAAGAGAACAAAAGATGAATACTGATGATGGAGAAGTGTGCAGATAGGTAGATTAAACATTCAGCTGTCTGATTTCCACAAGCAGAAATATAAATGTTGCATAGAGGATGTTTTGTTTTTATTTTCCTTCTGTTTCTTTTTTAATTTGATTTTTTTTTTTTAATAAGCAGCTTCCCTGCTCTGTTCATATCAGTTTTGAACTTTTCATTTTGGCACTTTACAGAAGCCTTTTTTCATCCTCATCTCTGCTGAGGGGAAGTAGAATAACATAACCTTTTTAGCAAGTAACGTTTGTGTCACAGAGAACAAAATTGCTGGGACAGTCAGATTTCTGAATTTTGAGGACTGAAAAATCTCCCAAAATAAAAGTAGTAGTAGTGATGCTACTTAATCCTTCTTAAAATAAACAGTAAGAGTTCTGATTGTTATATAGTGACATTTATTTGAATAAATAAAAAAAAGGATAGAATTTTATGTAAATTTGAGTAAGAGCCTTATTTGTCTGTGTAATTAATCTTTACATAACATTGCTTGTGAGAAAGACTTAGGGATGTGAGAAAGTAGAATGAGAAAAGGTGAATCTCTCTCTTTTTTAATAAAAGTGCTATAAGTTCCTTCTTTGCCACTTTCTTGTGCGAGACTTTGAAGTGTAGTTTTATGCTTTCACATTTTTTTAAGGCTTATTGTTTCTTCCCTGAAAAAGCTTTAAGCTCCAGAAACATCTTTTAAAGAAAGTTGAGGTTCATGCTGTTGCTAAATATTTCCCTCCTCCACGCAGTGTCCTTTTACTCCCCTTAACTCTTCCATTTAGCCATCTTACTTTCAGATCAACCTTTTTCTGAGGATTTGTTTTTGGAGAGAAGATGGATGGTTTCAGCTTGGCCCCATCGCTATCTTTGGACAGGCCAAACACCCTCAGCCTTGTAAGGGATTGCTGAAGCATCCCACACCAGGATGTTCCTGCAGCTTCTCAATGTTTTGTCATCCATCCCACAGGCACTACCCAGAGCTTCAACAAGGTGTGAGAATGTGCAGCTTCTGAGGCACGATGCTAAGCAGATGATGTTTTATTTCTGGACAGACTTGCAGAGCTGCATATCTTCCAGCCAACTTTGTAGTGACGTTTGCAGGTGGGAGGCATGGGCATATACAAAGTCAAGAGCGTGAATGGAAAACCAACTTGTTAAATACTTGCATGCGTTTCCCAACCCTCATCAGGCCTCCCATTACAGTCAGTTTTCCAGTTATGTTTATGAGAAATTTATCAAGCCCAGTACATGGAAGTTGTGGATGCATTCAGATTTTTCATTATTTTTCCAAACTGTGATTCTAGTTCCTAAGAGTAACTATTCTTGTTACAGAGTCTTAACAAAAATTCAAGACTGTAGCTGTACCGTGCTGTTAGCTTTGTCATTTTCCTCTCAGTCATTTCATGTGTTTCTTTGAAGATTTTCTTTTTTAAGCTATTTTTTACACTGTTGAAATGAAAGTTCCAAATTAAGTGTGAAATAATCTCTTTGTCAACAAATAAGTTATTACAGTTCTGCTGTGTTATGGATGTATGTGTTCTTTGAAAGATGAGCTGTTGGCTTTGCTCTGAAAATATACTCTTTCACACTTTGTACTTGTTAGAAAAAGATCTTGTAACTTTTCTCTTTCTTCCTTTTCTCCCCCAGTGGAATATTAATGAGTTATTCATCCAAAGCTCTCAGAAGACAACTCATAGAAAGCAAGAGTACCTGAGTTCCCAAGTCTTTCATTTTGCGCTGCTTTTCACTAAGAAAAGTCTTGAAGTGATGCATACATCCAGGCTTGTGAATTACCACTCCTGCAGCACATACATAATAAGTGATCCTGGAAAGATTCATACATGTGCTTTAAATGCAGAAGCCATTGATAGCAAAAGCATATTTTCATAGTGCGTTAAAATGAGGAAAAAAATAGGCCAATTGGAAAAAGAAAATGAAAAACAAAAAAACAACAACAGCCTTAAAGGTTTTATTTTCTTGATTTAATGTAGTATTTCTGGTTGTAACCTGACTTGTGTCTGAAAAGCAGTTGTAGAAGGAAAGTCATAACTGAAAATCAAATAAATTGTGATTCAAGATTCAGGAAAAATCTTTTACTATTAGAGCATGCTGTGATGAGCCATCATGATATTTTTTTCTACCTCATGAGGTTCATAATATGTCAGTTGTGAGTAATGACTATTAGAAATATAATACAGTTCCAGAAAAAAAAAGAAGATTATGGGATCCACTCTTTCTTTCTTTGTCTTCTTTGAAATGCACGGTCTAAACTGATATTAAAAAAGCCAAATTCTTCTGCATCTTAATTTGAAGGCTAAATTATTAAAGAAAGACAGACTTAGGTTCTATACACATAAAGGTGGCCTTTTTGTTCAGAATTTTTAAGGAAAATGTGCATACATCAAATGTGGATTGATTTGGGTAGGAAAATGCATGAAAATGGCAGAACACTTGGTAGAAATTTTCATAGAAAGTTTCATCTTTCATTCTCCAGCAAAGTCTTGTTAATATTTTTAATATAAATAAAAAAAAGAGAGAGAGAGATTTATGTGTTGACATGGATGACTTACTCCACAGGAAACAAAATTTGGATCCAAGAATCCTTGCACCAGTTGTTTCTGCTCCTAGATTTCTACCACTTTTTGGTTAAAGAAGAGTGCAGAATACTGTTCTGAGCGAAGGACTGTAAGAATGATGATAAAAGTTATAACCAGTTTTCTCAGATGGGCTGTAACAAAGTTACTTATGTCTAAATGCAGTATGCACATAAACATCAAGCAAAGCAACATTACTAATTCTTGAAGCCATAGAAAAATTGCTGGGTTTTCTTGCATCTGTGTACATTTTCCACTAATATGGAACATCATTCTGATAAAATGTAATGCTAATACAGTACAATTTATTTCAGTAGCTGGGTTAGGGATTGCTTGTTCTCAGCTTGCTGGTACAGTAATGCCCACAGAATGATGCTTTTTTTTCTCTCACTCTCTTTTATGCATGCACTAAGCTGTAACTCTGCAAAACAACCTTGGTTTTTAAATGGACTGCAGGGCTATATGGCACAGAAATGTTTGGTTTGTGCTTAGTCTCAACAGAGAAAACAAGCCTGTTGTATGCACCTTGCTAGTAACAGAATGGAGGAAAGAATGGAAGTGGAGAAATGGGAATTGTGCAACTTTTGTTTCTTCGTTGCTTACTGAAGGGTGGAAAACTGATTTCGGCTGTAGTATATCCAACAAAATAAATATGTCAGAGCTAATATTCCACTACTTAGGTTACAATAGTTTAGCAGACTGAAAAGAACAAAGATGGAATAAATTCTTACTTATTAGTCATAAAATGTCACATTTTGCTTCCTGCTTCACGTTCATCAGTTACTCATTCAGTTAGGATCCTCGCAGAGTGCAGAAGTGGCAGGGTTAGGCCCAAAATTTGAATGAGAAACTTATGTACTGCTTAACTGCAACACTGTGATGGAAGTTTATTAGTTTCGTATTTTAATCCAGCTTTTTCTTGAAAACGGTTTGTTCTGAGAATAATTAGACTGTCTACTTTAGTACAGGATTGCAGTTGAAAACTGCACCATATACTTGTGCAGTTGTGGAGCAGAACAGATCTATCGACGGTGGCCAGATTGACTTGACATGCAGGTCATCTATCAAATGCCACTTGGCAGAAGTTGAGTAAAAGCTTTACACTGCGTAGTGCTTTGCCTTTTCATGCTACAGGGAATGGTGGGCCTACTAAACACTGGATTCCTAAATGGTACTATAAGAAGCTTCAAAAAATGAAACACAGAAAACCATAGAACATTTTCAGTGACTGCTTTTAGTGAGCATAATGTAATACAGTGCAGCATAATGTGGTGAAAAATGTCACTGAATGTATCTCTTGCAAGTCCTTCATAAAATGTAGCTTTTTTATCTTAGAACTTCTGTTACCCTTCCATTTTCTGATTTTAACAAAACTTCATTTGTTGACACCAAACTCTGTTGAGACTTATTGGACACAAAAACAAAGGTAAAGATAAATGATATTTTGTCTTAGCAGGGATCCAAATCCTTTCGTCCAGCTGCCTCTGTTTGGGCAGGAGGAAGAAGCTAAAGAATTAGATTGAAAAGCTGAGGTGGCTGTTCTAAATTCTCTGTTCTGTTCTTTTGAACCGGTGCCTTGAGAGCGAGGAACTTAAACATCTTTCCCTGACACCTCATTAAAGAGACATGCTTCCTTGCTATCTGGTTCTACATCCCCCATTATTTTTCACTACATACAAGGTGCCTCGGCGCTGAAATGGTTTTTACAGCGTGTTAAAAAGGAAAAGTAACTTTATATGGGGAATGAAGAATCGCGTGCAGTAAATCTCTTCAGCTTAACAGAAAGGCAATTTCTTTACCTGTGGTTATGTTCCTTTCCTTGTTATGAGTGTTTTGGCTAATTTATAATTTTATAAACAGGAAAAAAATGTGGTTCCTTAATCAGATTTGAGGGATCCAAGAAGTTGTATGCTAATGTTTTCAAAAAAAAACTACTGTGGGAAACCCCGAAGGCTACACACAGAAGTTGAAGATTCAAATAGCAATGTGTATTTCTTGGCAGTGGCTATACACACATAGACCATAAAATACAGAATGCCTTAACATTTAACACTTGCAGTGTGATATGTGACGTGTTAGATTTGCAATAGAGGTTTGTCCATAATTTCTCCTGTTTTGGGCTAGAATTAGCATAAAATCTCACAACCAAGAAAAGGTTGGATCAGAAACTCAGCTAATATTTTGAAGGTCTACACGTCTTGTTATAACTTAAGAATATCTTGAGTACAGAAGACATGTGACCATGCAAAAGACTGTTTTGGACTTTTTCCTTTTTAAGTCTGCTACAGTTATCTTTGAAATTTTGCCCTGTTGAGTATCAGTTTTCTGTTTTGTTTAGACATAGATAGTCCTCAGAGGTTGACTGTGCTCAGATCCAAGGATTTGGCTTTGGATTTTTTGTGTTAACAGTACAGAAGTGCCTGGATTTCTGAAGAGACTTTGCATCCAGGAACAACTGAAGTGTATACTTACAGAGAAATCACCCAGGCTTCTGCTAGTTAAACTGTGGTGGAAGAAATTTGCACACGTGGCCCTTTACTGTTTCCACTCAAGTACACACATTTCCATTCCAAGGAAAAATGGGTTCTGCTTTCTTTTTCCTTGGAAAAGTAGAAATGAGTTTCTCATAGGCTTTGAAGTGTGAAGCATTGTTAGATATTTTTTCCATTTAGTCTAATCTCTGCTTCCACTTTCTGAATATTTTTTGTTTATTTGCTTGAAGTGATAATTGATCTTGTTCAAAAAATATATGCGCGTTGAGGCTGTGGTAGTTTATTCATTTTAACAGAGCTAGTTAGCTGCCTGACTTAATTGCAAGAGTACATTTCTAAATCAATAAAGGCAGCAAATAATTCACACAACTTTAGCCAAAGAGATCATTACTGTGATTTCAGTAGATTCATGGCTCCCCTGCAAAAATGATTCATAACAGTATTGTTTCATTGAATGCTGCCTGCAATTTTTGTATGGCAAAGAACTAAAACATCCCTAGGAAGCTGTACGTTTGTTGTCTTTTTATTAACAAGCTGTTGGTTAAATAAAGTTCCATTGTCTAATGACTAAGACAGTCAAATATTTATGATGCAGACATACAGCAATTCCTCTTAAAGGCTGTGTCAGAAACATCTGGACAAATGACTGAACATCTTCTGTATCAAGGACTCTCTAGGATTAATGGTCAAGGATTCTGACTAATTGCAGGCACTAACTCTTAATGAGTGCCAAATGTGCACTTGTTCACCTCTCTCTCTTAAGCTCTCCATACATATGTTGCATGGATGATGTGCTGGTGAGCAGTTGTTTTGTTCTGTAGCTTGAAGGTCATTTTTCCTTCAGCTTCTTTTTATCTTATTTCACCCATCTGGACACGTTGGGTACAGAACAGCATGTCAGTGCTGTTATTCAGCTGTAATCTAGTAGCCCTGCATATGCACTAAATCAGTCCTTAGGCCGTACTTAAAAATTCCTCTTTTACTTAGTCCTCTGTACTAAACAGTGCAGTCTACTTTTGTCAGTATGTGTCATTTTTTCAAAATCTGGGTGATGCTTCCATACCCTCTAGCATGTAACGTAATAGCCTAAACAAAATAAAAAGAGTTTGTACTGACAATTTAAGTCTGGATCGTTGCTTTTCTAGTTTTAAATGAAGTTTATGCCACTGTAAGGAAGTAAACTTGGGGAGAAGGTACAAAGAATAAGCCTCAAATACCCCTTCTTCTCTGAACAGATCTCATTCCTTTAACTTGCTCTAATTGCTAAGGTAGCTGTGCTAAGCTGCCTCTTTGTCCACAAGGTGGTAAACAGGCTTACAGAGTAAAATTCTCTCACCTGCACAATCCGTGTGGGCCAGTTTAGGGCCTTCGTAGTTGTTTCAGAAACTGAGCAAGGAAGCGGGTTTGTTGCATGGGGAACCTACGTCCCATATGCAAGTGAATGTGAATGTTGCTGTATGGAGAGAGATGAGTGTCGCCCTGCACATGCAATGTTGGCTCCAATGCACCTGCATAGCAGTATGTCTCCTGGCTGTAGGGATCTTCTAAGCTGCAGCCCCAGGATACAGGGCTACAATGGCATCATTGCTCAGGTCCCCAGGACAGAGATAAGACAGAGCGATTTCTTGCTGACAGCTCTCTTCAGGTATGTTGAGGGCAGTCTTATGAAAGTTTTTGGCTTCAGTATTATAATGCAGATATTCCACACAGTTAGAAGTGAAACAAAATGACCGGGAAAAGAAAGCTTAGAAACAAATTGCCTTCCAATATTTTCCTTCCAGTATTTAAAAGAGGATTATAAAAAGGGGGAGAATCAACGTTTTACAGGGGTAGATAATGATAGGACAAGTGAGAATGGTTTTAAGCTCAAGGAGGGAAGGTTTAGACTGGATGTCAGGGGGAAGTTTTTCACAGAGCAGAGAGAGTAGTGAGGTACTGGCTCAGGCTGCCCAGAGAGGCTGTGGATGCCCTGTCCCTGGAGGTGTTCAAGACCAGGTTGGATGGGGTCCTGGGCAACCTGGTCTAGTACCAGATCTGGAGGTTGGTGGCCCTGCCTGTGGCAGGGAACTTGAACTTAGGGTCCCTTTCAACCCAAGCCATTCTATGATTCTGTGATACCTACAGGTAAGGAAAAATGGAGTCTTTGGTGAGCTAAAATTACTGGCCCTTAACCTCACTTTAGGATTATTATAAATGAGTTGTTAAAATAACAATCAATGGAATAAAACTTTCACTTTAATAATTCTCTAATCACTGTTTAAATCCATAAAAACTTTCTCTATCCTGAAAGATGGCATAGGATGGTCTGGGATATGACTTTCAGAATCAGGTATTTCCCAGTATCTTTGTGCACATCTCCTTCCCCTTTTGCACTTAAGAGCTCAAAGTCTTTTACAATACTTATAAAACACTTAGGCACACAAAATATTGGTTTTGTTTCTGAAGCCCAGACAAAGCAAATCAAGATTCTTTGCACCTGTGTAAGTATGCAAAGGAATAAATTACAAAAAGCAAGCTTGTGTCCTAATTTTGAAAAGCCATTGTAATGCTGTGATGTTTTCAGCTTGTTGCTGTCCAGCTCCTCTGGAAAAGGAGCAGCTGCTGTGCTCCATTTCGTGTTTCTTTTGTGGAAGGTGCTTCATGATATAACTTCTTTGGACGAAGAAAAGCAGATCTCTCTAATTCAGCAGCAGCCATTTATATTGACTTGATACCAAGAAGTAAAACCAATTGGAAAGGATTGCTGCAAGGATAGAGAAGAATAGGCTTAACTAATAAAAAACTGCTGGAAGCAAAATAAAAAGATGATGGCATACTAGGGTCTAAACGTCTACTAAAAAGCATACATAAAGTTGTTTTATGCATTAAGAAGGAAAGAGAATGCAACTTTTTTTATAACTTGCAATGCTTATCTGTCTAGAATAATCTCGTAAATCAGAGGGCAACATCCATGTGCTTCATGGGTATTTCAGGCAAGGACCTGACTGTCACCATATGAAATCCTTTTGCCTTTCTTGGCTGGAGAAGAATGCTTCCAAACTTGGTACAAGGCAATGGGAGGACCAGACTTTGCAGCCTAATTTTCATGACTCTTGGTGCTCTGTACTTTTAAGCAGTGTGTGGCATGGCTGCTGGGTAGCGTTTCTTTTTTTCCCATTTTTTCCCCTTAAATCAGATTATCTAACAGTTAATCTGTTTTGTTGATGTGTTCCAGGAGGGGGCTGAGTGACAGCATCTCATTCAGGAACAGGCTCAGGGCAGGGGCACTTAGGAGAGCAAGCTGTTGGAAGCTAACATTTTCCTTTTACTGATTCGTGGGATTAGATTTCAGGCTGTTGTCTATGGAATTTGGCATTAACAGCCAACACATTCATCACATTAGCTTTTCTCCTCAACTTCCCTTCTGGAAAAAACGAGCCATGCTTTATCACTACCAGACTCCCTTGACCAGCTTATAATGCTGTGATTACTCATTTTCATCACTTTTTAATGCTGAACATAACCTGATTAGTTAAATTCACAATTCCCTCATCTTTCTGATACGTGTGCGTCTTTTCTGAATGGAATTGAGAGCTATGCTGCTTTTAACCTTATTCCTTTTTCTATAAATGAGTACTATTTCTCAGTGTATATAACCATGCATACGGAAGCTATGTAGTCTGGTTGATCCTGACTTAGAGGAAAGCTGAAAATAGGTCTTGTTTTGAAAATGTTTATTGCATTGGCTTTCTGTTGTTTCATTTAAGTCCATTGGTCTGTGGATCTTGACAACTCCTGAGTAGCAGTTTATACAGTGCTTGATATTTCTATAATGTCTGAATACTGAAACCTGTAGCTGTCTTTTTTTTAATTTCATGATATAATTGGGGGGCAGGGAAGACCTAAGTCTAATTAGATGAGTAAATCTGTGCCTTGTGTGTGCTTCTCAGAGGCTTTGCTGTCTCTTAGCCATATTACTGCTGCAGCTGAGGAGCACATCACAAGGGCACCCTGGTGCAGACCCCGAGTGCATTAATAGATTAGCACAGCGTATTTGTGCAGGCTGAATCCAGACTGCAGCTTCAGCTTTCAGAAAGCCTCTTCATAAGGAAAGAACAAATGATGTTAGCTAACACATAGCAACTGACAGGAGGTAAAAGCCTAATGAAATTAAAACAACAGGCAGGTCTCACAGGTTGCAGCGAGTGCTATGGGGAAGCTGAGAGATAATCAGCCTGGTAATAAGCATTAAAACTCTATCTCGTCTTTTTCAGAACTGCATTTAACTTCTGTCTCTAGGTTAAATGGTGGAGGAATTACTTCTGATATCACAGAATGAGATTTCAGCCAGCAGTCACAGGGCTGAACTAATAACTGTAGGGGATAAGCCAGGGACTAGACAATCTTGCCAGAATAACAGGAAATCTCAGTATGAAGTCCCATGGTCATAGTGTGTGTATTTTATTTGGGGATGCTGTGCTTACTTAGCTTGTGAAGCAGCCCGTCTCATACACCTGCCTTGCTTGTATCTAGGTATTTCTGTCCATGGGGAGTGTGTGAATTGCATGATACTTCTCACTGTGGTCCTCAGAAAATCCCGAAGGCAACAGATGGAGAAATGCCAACTGGTCTTTTGAAAGGCCTCAACAGCACAAAACGCTGAGAGCAGCTGTGGTTCTGGAGGGGATGACAAATAGCTAGGAGGGTCACAACCAAGCCTTCTCTGTCAGTGATCCAAGGTGGTGGTCCTCCATCTCCCCTGCACCCCATTGTTCCAAAGGGTGGCAGACAGTGGAAGCTAGAGCAGTCCAGGTTCTTCCATCTTCTTTTTGTTTTCTGAGTTCACATTTTTCCTTTAATTTCTTTTTTTTTTTTCCCCTAGTCTCTCCTCTTTACTCTTGCCCTAGCCCTTAGCCCTGTTGCAAGTGTAGCCCTTTTGCCCTTATTTGATTATTGAAGTCAGTCAATCTGAGCTGGCATCCAACATTTTGAGGGGTTCAGCGTGGGCAGCCAACTTCCACAACGCCATGAAATCTCTCGTTCCCTCTGATTCAGCAAGCTTCTCTGAAAATCTGACAGAAACAAAGCATCTGCTTGGCCATGTGCAGTTCAGGCAGCAATTTTGTTTCATTTTGAAGCCCACTATCAGCCCACCTTGGCCCTAGACACAGAACTACAGTAGTCTTTGTTCTTACAGTTTTAAATTTAGCCTTTTTTTGGGTCCTACTTCTTCAGCTCCTTCAAGTTGGTCTTGTGTAACTTCAGAGAAACCAGGAAGATTTTGCCAAAATTAGCCAGCATTTGGCTAATTTTGAGATATTTTGAAGATTAATCATCTGTATGTCATGAGTATGTAAATACTTATTTGCTTATATAACAGATTCTTAGAATGGTGGCTTCTGACAGCTGCAGTTCAGTTTTCCAAATGTTCCTTTGTAAAAAATGAAGAAAATAAAGAACAGCAAGTATATAAATGTTCATTTCTAATGTAAACAAGTTGGTTTTAGGGGAGTTACTGAGTTAAGCAACTACTGCAAGATGTAGAAAGCATTGTATTAGGGACTAGAGATTTTAAGAGTCATGCATAATTCAAGACCAAATCCCCCAGGAACAGTTCACATAACATACATAAGCTATTGAGGGCTGAATAAACAAGGAAACTGAAAAGGGCAGCATTTGCTGTAATCCAGGTGTCTTGTTATTGCATACAGATATTTACAGCCAAATGAAGAACATGCCATTTAATGCTGAAGTACATTTGAGTGAGAAACAAAACAGGGAATTGATAATACCTCAGTGGTTTAAGCGCATTAGAGTAACACATCAGCCCTCTGTTCTTAAAACACGAGAAAACTTTATCAAACCTAGGAAATCTTATGGGATTCACTTTTCTACTCAGGCATAGTGGTATGAGAATTTCAGAACTGATTATCTTAGCTCACTGCACTCCAGCCAAGTATTATGTGTTAATGACTGCAGAAGGCATTACCTATATGCAACTCGGTAACGTTTGGCTTATTTTCAGCCAGTACTGTAGACCGCCACATAAAAGTGATATGAGAATGTCAGCTGATTCTTCCCATGAGCTCTGAAAACTTCGCAATTCAATCAAAGCTCCACTGCTATTCTGAACTAATATCATTGATCCAGGGAAGCTGCTTTGCATTATTTGGCCCAACCATTACTTTTTTTTTCCCCACAGTTAATCAAAAGTTGGAATAACCAACCTTGCAAAAGCTACTAGATGTAGATTTGCAATATGGCAGATGAACTGCTTTCTTTTTTTTGGAGAGTCCTACTGCTCTGTAGCATTTATGGTAGCACCCCCTGTCAGTGTTTATGTAGCAGCTATCATTTGACATGCAAAGTCCACCACTTCCATTCGGAAACAGGATTCTGTATGTTTTGGGATAACTTGTCCTCCCAGTTTCTCTGGGGTTAGCTGGAAGTCAGCTTTGTTTGTCTTTTTGTGCTCTGTTTTGTACTAATCTGCCTGACGTGGGAGAACTGATTTAAAAGCTGCCCACAGTATGTTTTCCTAGAAAGAAGTCTGAATGGGGAATGAAAATAGAATGGACCGACAGATTTCAAACCTCTAGGTCAATGCATCTTACTGAGATAATTGCCTAGTGACCTCCCTTCTGTATCCTTGACAAAGCCTGTCTTTTTAAAAACATGCACTTCTGCTATGACCTCTGATGAAGGATAAAAAAATAATAATAAAACCATATTCCACTCCTGGTCTTTCTCTCATTCCTTGTAACAAAGTATGTTGCTGACTAGGGTGGTCATTCTTTCCAAAGGGCTTTTTGCAACAACTTTTTACAAATTACTGTAAACTGATAAACAGCTTTGCAGTTAAAAGCAGCCTTTGGTGTGTGGAGATCAAGTTCCTCCTTCACCTGCAGATTTTGGTTAGTCATAGAATCGTGGAATCGTAGACTGGTTTGGGTTGGAAGGAACCTTTAAGATCATCTACTTCTAACCCCCCTGCTATTGACAGAGACACCTCCCTCTAGAGCAGGTTGCTCACAGCCCCATCCAGCCTGCCCTTGCCTAAGTGTATGAATTGCTTTGGAGGGTATTAATCCTTTCTTTTTTTTTTCTTTTTCCCCAATTTATCTAAAAGTGAGGCCACTAATCTGAATGAGTCAGGTGAGATCTATTTGTTGTTGAAGAAGAGAGCAAGGTGTCTGCATAGAGTGAACATTTTGTCTTTTTAAGCTGCAGGAAGAACATCGACATAGCTAGCTTGTTACCAGCTGGACTGAGGTGATGTTAAGGCATCCAACATTTAGAATAGTAGATATAACTTATCCATGTTTTTCTTGTCTTTCTTCCAAGATTTAAGCTGCCATATTCAGATTTTGAGAAAAAACTCACAAGCAACTGATCTGTAAAAGGGTTTCAGGTAGAATGCATTGTTTCTATTGTTTTCTTTTTTCTTTCTTTTTTTTCTTTTTTTGCAAGTACATACCAGCTGAATATTTTTGGGAACTACAATGATGCCTGCGACAATGCAGTAACTGAGAATCATGTAAAAATAGCATTGAAAGGGACCTCAAAAAGTCATTTAGGCCATCTCTCTACCTTTTTAAGGCAAGAGTGACTGTAATTGTTGTTCACACAGAATGCAAAGCTTGGTCTGTGTTTTTATTAAAGAGTGTTCTTCCTCATCAATGCCCTTTCTGTACTGACTTAAATGCTTTTCACAACGCACTAGAACATTCAAAACGCATGACTCTTTCTGAGCTAGGTTTATTTTGTTTGCAAATGCGACAACTGTCTGAAACTACTGCTCTGTATCCATGGTCCTCCCTTTTACGTTCTTAGTAACCTGACAGTGCTACTTACAACAAAACAGTTGTCCATCGGCAGGGAGAAAAGGAACTCTGAAGAATTTACTTACAAATCTGAAGTCTTTATCAATGTACTTCTTTATTATTTCAGTCTTGTGTTAAAAGAATGTTAAAGAACTGATCATCAAAAGTCTGGGCTGGAGAAGATTTGAATTGAATTTGACGTCTTTTTATTCTTTTTATTCCAACTTCTGGATGTGGCTATCCAGGTTTTAATGTTTGGAGTGTATTTTTGGAGTAGAAGATCTATCTATACATGTTGTCTGTTGATATACCAGTCTCTGAGACCGTCGAACTCATCTGCTTTGGGAAATTTTTACATAAACTGTAGCTTCATGTAGAGTGTTGCTTATTGACTAAATTCCTTTTAAAGCTTTGGTATTTCCCTCTTTTATTTCTGAATTTCTTTAATGTGATAAATAACATAGAATTTGCTGAATTGCTGTCCTTGAATTGCTTCAAGACTAGGTGCACAGAAACAAAATGAGAAGTGAGAGGGGACTTAGTCAAACTTGACTTTAACATAAGCAAGAGGCACTGTGAGGCCCTGGCCTAAATACTAAGAGCTCCAAAATATTGATAAGAATTAGGTAACTGATGTGCTGCTTTAAACCATCCTGAACGTGAGCAGAGCAGAATCAGAAATCTCAGCAGGAAGGACCATGGGATAACAGTGCTCCTGTCTCATGACACAGAGATTTAAACTCTCAAGCATGCAGACAGCTGCATTGTTATTAAATGTGTACATAATACAGTAAGGTTTACAACATTTTATTCTCAGAATTACCATTGTTTGGTATCATGGCCTCTCAGGAAATCGTTTTTCCTTTCGATGAGCTCTGACACCTGATGCAGGTGCAGCTTTGATGGAAGAAAACCACATGTACCTTATCTTCTGCTGTCCTTATATCTTTGCTTGCATCCAGGTTACCATCAGTTCTGCCTGCTTTGCATTCATGCTGTGCTTGTCGTAGAAGTCCCGGACCCCTATTTTTGAGCCTTCTACATTCAGCATCAGAATAATGCTGAATTCTTTGCTAGGACCAGAGGATTACTGCAGAACTTTGTTTTATGTTTCCAGATCAAGTATGGACAAAAGGTCTATGTTCTCTGAGAATTGTGGGTCTTTTCAAGTACGTTGTGAGATCTAGGCCTTCCATCTATGTGATGGTGACTCTTCTCTTGAAACCAGACTGCTCCCTGGGGAGTAGATAGGGAGAACACAACAACTGCCTGATTAATGCAGAGTACCTCCCTGTGGTGCAGGTAACGCTGCTTTATTTCCTTATTTTGTTTTCAACCTTTCTGTAGTAAGCGTCTTAAGAATATAGATGAATAAATACACTAAAACTGCTGGCTAAGAAGACTGCCTGAAATAAAACGGTTGGCTGGTGTTTTCACGGAGGGAGATTACTGTTAACTACCCTGATGTTATAAGTAGCACTTTAAGGAAACACAAGATTTTCCTTGCCTAATGTAGCACATATCAACAGAAATATGCAGCTGTGTATATATCCTGCAAAGCCACTGCAGTGTGGTCAGAGATCTACCTCAACTTGAGTTGAACTGCACATTTTCCTAAGTCTACATTTCCAATAACAATACTTGGAAGGCTACGAAATGCTCCATGTAAGGATGAGGAAGATTAATTTCTCTGTATCATTCAATTATGAAACACACATCTTTATAGGATTTGGTAATGGTGACATAAGAATAATGGCATCTGTAAAGAAAAATAGAGATGTAATATCTGAAAAGCACATCAGAGCTATAACCCTTTCCTTCTTATCATGCCTGCATGCATTTGACAGTGGAAAAAAGATACACTTAGCAGAAGAAGAGGATATCTTTGTCTATGAGGGGGACTGTTTTTCAATAATTACAATTTATTTTAAGTAACTCTTAGGGAATAACATCTCTGAAATAAGATTGCAGAGTTGTTTTAGCCAGGGCATATACCTGGCAGTGCCTTTGGCTGCTGTTTAAAATGTCATTTCATGAAGACTGCAGTTGTACTTTGCTGACAATGACAAGCTGTAAAATGCTGGAAATACTGCAGCACGTTAAGAAAAAGTTTTCTCTTACACCTGCCAGGACATTTGGGGCCCTGTTCCCTTTCTCCAGGATGTCTGTAACTTCCATACATAATCGATAGGAATTGCTCATATCCTGTGCTAGGAAAATAAGTCCAGTAAGCCACTCTCATAAAGCATGTTGTCTAAAAGGCAATGTATAAATAAAAATAGCCAGCTTTTTTTGAGTAGTGGTATGTTTTTCCTTCTCTTCAGTAGACCTGACATAATTAGCCTTACATACTAAGGCTCTGGCCCTGCGTCATTAAAAACCAGTGGAAGATATAACTTCAATTTTAATGCGGGGAGAACTAGATTTACGGAGAAAAGGTCCATGAATAGTAATACATACCTTCCCTACTTGCTCATAAAGTGGGAAAATAAGGTTTATAAGGCCTTTGCTTTTCATATATTACGAGTGTGTTTTTTGAGATATTCATATTGCTGCCATAGCAAGGTGTATGTTATAAAGAGTTTTAAAAGAAGCTGTGTGTCCAAGCTCCACGTGAATTTGATAAGCATAAGGTTCCAAAGCATAATTGTTTCTCTGTGTTGCATTAGAAAGGATTCTTGCAACTTCTTCCACATGAGATCAAGAGAGAAACATTCTGCCTCTATAGAAGCATAAATGTTTTTTTCCAAGACATTCAGACTTTTACATGCTGTTAAGGGTTGGTTGGTTTTTTGGTTGGTTTTTTTTTCTGCTATGAAAAGACCTACATATTCCAAACGTTTTCAGGCTTGATGTGTAGTTTTAGCTAAAGGTGGATGTATCTTGCAGAGCTTGCGGTTTAGTTACCACTGCCAACTATTCCTCAGTTCACATAGTTCATTTGTCTAGTTCAGGCCTGAAAAAACACTTCTGCTGTATTTCAGTTCTGGAGTTTTTCCTCTTTTCAGCTTGTTTTTGTTTGTTTTGATTCTTGCTTTGACTCAGGATTTCTGCTCTGTGCTGGGGTTGGAACATCTCCATATGAAAGATAGTACATGTTCTGTAGCATGCTGCTTGTAGTGCCTCTTTGGTCACGCTCTGGGAGCCAAGGAAGCCCAGCTCTGTGAAGGAATTCTGTAGTGAGACTGCTGCATGTGAATGGCAATGTCTGGTGATCTTTAACTTCCCATCTAACAGTGTCATTTCAGTACTCGGGTTACTTTAAGCCCCAAAGGTTACAGTTCTAATGGCAGATATTGGCAACTGAACCAAAGGCAAGTCCTTGCTGAAGAGTTAATTGGACATTTGTCCACGTGGAAAGAAACTCAGTAATGTTCATATTTTGTCAGACTTTGTTCTTATGATAGCTGGACGTATTTGAAATTAGACCTGATAAGTTTACCACCCTGAGGTTTCCAGGCTTCTGAGAAGCGGTGGCCCTGCTTGTGGCAGGGGGGTTGGAACTTGATGATCCTTGGGGTCCCTACCAACCCAAGCCATTCTATGATTCTATGAAGCTGAAGTGCACATTTTAAAAACCACAAAGGAATGTTTAGGTTTTTCTAATCTTATCTGTTTCTGCCAATTTCTCCTGTACTAGCTGCATATGTACTTCATCCCAAAGGACCTGCTCAGTAAATAAAGAAATCCTTTTCCCCCTGTTTAATAACGCTCACAGTTGAATTTTTTTTTTTATTTACAATTTGAAAAGTTTACCATAAGATTCCAGCTGTTGATTCTAGCTATACCTTTCTTCCAGATAGACAGAGGCTCTATTACTAACCATTACTTTCTGAGGACATGTGCATATATAGAGATACGTTCATGCATAAATACAATCAAGTCACCTTCTGATCCTGTTTTCAATAAACCGAGCTCTGCATATGTTTTGTGCCTCCCTGAGACACTTTCCCTGCATCTGTGAACAGTTGCGTTATTCTGATTTTACTCTCAGTGCCTCTGCTTCTGCTCACTATTTCCTGTTTATAAATCCCCGGCTCATACTTTTTTGCCATAAGATTACCCTTGAACTCTGTCCCAGTGTGGTGCTTTTTTGTTTGGTTGGCTGTCCAGTCAGACTAACTGCTTTCCAGATTTCAGTCTCTTTTTTTTTTTTTTCTTTTTTTTCCCCTCTCGTGTTGGTTTGCATCGCCTGGCTCCTGGTTCCTCAAAGCACCACCTTGCTCGTAGGCAAGTACAGGCTCTGTGTATCACTTCAGGGGCCCAGGCCTAGTTCAGCTATGACAGCTTTCCCCTGCAGCCGATCTGCTTTCTTATGTTGTCTTGTATGAGAAACAGGCTGTGTCGTGGCTCGTGGTTGGGCTAGGTTATCCTCCAGTGCATTACTAGGTATGTTTGGGGAGTTACACTAAGTAAGTGCAAGATCTAATGAATCAGAAACTGTTCCTTATTTTGCATGCAAGTCATTGGTATTTTGGGTTGCTCATCCCTATGCTTTAGTGAAGCCAGAAGGGGAGCTTGCAGACCTGAATGGGTGAGCTGGGAAAACAGAGCTGCAGTTTCAGCTCTGCTGTTGAGTTTCTCTGTGACTTAGACACCTTGCCCCTCTCTAAGCTGATGATATTTACCTACCTCATTACAGCTGCCGTAGAGGACCTCAGTGTTACTGCTCCAGGGAGTATCTTCCAACCTTTTTGTGGAATCAGAAAATCATTTCTAGACAGAGTCAAATACAGAAAAGCAAATCTCTGGCACTAGGCAGCTCAGCTGAACTCACCAGTGTATAGCTAAAGACTGGCATAGAGAGAGCTTTGCAGAGGCAACGGTACATGGAGAATTCAGCAGCTGCCACATGTTCTGCTGTGAGAGGCAGGGCTCAGGCTGGTTGTTGACTTAGGCCGAACAGAAGCAGACATCAGACATGGTTAAATCAGCCCTAGGCCAAACTACAGAGCTGGCAGTTGAATCAGTCAGGAGAATATTAACAATACCAATATAGCTTAGTAGGGTAGGAAAAAAATCAACCAAACAAACAACAACAAAAAAGTTAAAAAAAAAAATATCTAGGAATTCATTGAAGCAAACATCTCCCTCACCATCAGTGTTTTTAGGTGACTTGTTCTGAATTTTGTTTCAGTTGTTCTCAATTACATCTCTATTTATGTTATTCTTTTTTTATCATATGAACCCAACCTCTTACTTGAATTATGTCTTTAGAAACCCTAATATTATAGTTAAAAATCGAAGTTTTTGCCTGCCAGACCTTCTCCCTGATGTGTGAAGCATCCCTGGAAGTTTTATTGTACTCTTGCATTCTTAGAAGTTGATGTGCTTAAAAATGGTTTTAAACTGGTTCGCCTCAGCGTTGAGAATTTAACCTTATTGATTCAAAATTCAATCTTGTTTGAGCTTATGCTTGCTATAATACAGGAAAGACCTAAGACCTAACATTTATCTTATTTTTTTTTCCTTTTTACATTAGACATTTTAAGTGTTGTTTACCTAAGGGATTGTATGGACAGCTGGAGAAATGCAAAGCTAATGGTATTAGAGAGACTAATGTTATAAAAATTAATTTTGTGAGAAAGGATGTGAGTTTTATTCAGGCTAGATAATACATTTTCCCATGATTTTTGTCTTATTTTCCCTAGATTTGCCTTTCTGATTTCAGCATATGGAACATGTCCCTTGTTGTAAGTAGCCTTTACCATAGCACCTGAAAAGGATGGCCCAAAGATTCTGCAGTCCTGCCGCTTCCTCAGGATGGAAGGTTTCCTTCACAAAGTTCTTGAGCAAACAAGACCTCTTCAGCAAAAACAAGGCAGACTTTATTATCCTTGTTTATATCTGATGTAAAACAAAATAAGACACACCCCTCTCTATTTTGAAGTGTTTGCTTAATTCCAAAATTTGCAGGCATTTGGTAGGTTGTTTTTTTTTTTTACAGCTCACAAACAGCCAGAGGCTACAAATGTTCCCTCCTAATTGGTTTATGGCCTTAACTGGGGTGGGTTCAGTGGTTTGGTTGAATGACATGTTGAAGGAGGCAGCTGACACAGCCTTGCATGTTTCTCTTCCTTTCCTTCCTCGGCTCGGGGTCATTCAGTACACCCAGGATGACTTCTTTCCCATTGTCTACAGACCTGGAAGACATATGGTGCTGGTATCTGCTGACACGGGAACTTGCAGCTGGCACTTCTGAAGTCCTTTTTCACTTGGTCTCCTTCGAGGTACTAAGCACGTTGGGTTCCTCTCTCCAATCAGTTTTATTCTCCTTTAACCCAGCCAGTCTCTAGTGATGATGCCACTCATGGCATCAGTACAGGATCTTCCCACGTGGTAACATTGAAATAACTCTCTGAGGGGTTTTTCAACTTCTGTCTGGTCTTCAGGAGATCTGATGGGAAATTTAAAAAATACACCAGTTGCCATTTCAGCAGTACAATGTACCGAGAGAGCTGGAAAATGTCTAAGGCCATGATAGCACAGTGAGCTGCTAAGATTCAATGCAGCATAGCATATGTAGAGAAGTCTGCCTTTATTTAGTGTGCAGTGTATGGCTCCTGGCACCCTGCCTGTCCTGCTTCCCTTGACTTGCTCTCAGAAAAGGACTCTTTGCAGGTCAGATGTGCGGCTCTTACTGGGCCCCCAGGAGTGTATGCTTTTCCAAGGGTTGGGAAGCAGTGCAGGGAAAGGTTACATGAACTGAGGAAACTTCAGCATTTCTTTGTAGTTTTCTGAATGATTTGTTATCACTGATTAAGAACGAATGAAATCTAATTCTACATGAAAGCTAGACTGCCGCCTTTGTGGAAGGTACAAAGACTTGTGGCATCGATCATCTCTGTGATGCTAACATGAGGTGACAAAGATGAAGGCTCAAGCTTGTGGCTGCGACTTAGCTGAGCATAATGACTGAAGACCTTTTCTTCAGTCTTGTTCTTTAAGATGGCAGCAACTAGAAAAAGTGTTGGCAAACATGCCACTGTTAATCAAACCTCTCCATCCCCTACATGGAAAAGTATGTTCGAAGGTATGAGGAATGATTGAGCAAGACAGGACTCAAAGGGATGACTAAGGGCTCCTATCATGGAGGTCTGCAAAACTCCCATAAAAATCCAGTGACGCTGAGGGATGTACAGCAATTTCTGGAGGCTTTGACAGCGTGTCAGCAATACTTCCCCTCAGATTTAGCTTATTTCTCGTTTCATTTTGCCCAAGTGTTCTTGACCCTTTGCCTGAGATGAGGTTTATTTGTCCCTTTGTTTCACATTTGCCATTCATTTCCACCACTTTCTTTCACTACATTTTCTTTCACTGTTCTTGTCAGTCATTTCTACTCCCATCCACCCTGCGCAGAGCAATGCAGGTATCTGGTGCTTTCCCACTTGTGGCCAAGTTTCATCTGAGATATGAAAGAGGAAATCCCCTGTAGCAATTCCACAGAGTTTCAGGATTGCTGCTCTGAACCTGTTTCTCGCCCAGCTGATCAGGACTCACTTACACTGGAACACGCCCAACAGCATTGCTCAAAAGCACACTTAATCTTTTGGTTTGGGGATTTTCTGTGTTGGATTAATAGGCAAAGGAGTCTGAGGGCCTCTTTTGGGAAGTTATCTCTTCTCTGGAGAAAATCAGGTGTCCTGTAAAGCTACTTCAAGTGGCAGGTTGATGGCACAAGTGGAGGAGGTACATAGTTGCCCCTCTCCCAGCAGCAGTGTTTCCATATCACCTTTCCTCCAGCTTGCAATGCCTGGTCCTTGGTTCAGTGTGAAAATGAGGCTGAGAAGGTCATGGGAAAGCTATGGCACTCTTGAGCTGTCCCTGCTTGCTAATTCAGTTGCCAAGGTGGACGACCTTAAGCCAGAGCTCTGCTGACCCGTGGGTTAATCTGCTACACCCAGGTACTGCAGGCAGAGGTGGAGAGGGTATGAGGGGGCTACAAGACTCTGAAGATGCCTAGACTTCTGCTGGGAATTGATGCTGTCCCAGTCATAGGACCAGTGATGAGAACCAATGATTTTTTCTGGTCCCCATCTATTTTCTGTAATTAACAGTTTTCAGCTAGAGTTGTAGATGAAACCTCATGGGCTTGAGAGGTATTTCCAGCTGTGCTAGAAGTGCTTGAAATGTGGTTTTAGAACTTGGGTGTTTCAGCTGAAATGAGATTTTTTACACATTTCTCTCTGTTCCTCTCTCTCTCTCTTTCTCTTTTCCTCTTTTTAATTCTTCAGAAAGTTCCTAATTATATTTTCCTCTCCATGTTCAACTGTTGTTTATTTTGCATATGGCACTAGTATTTTTTTTTTTTTTAGCATCTTCTCTGACTTCATGAGTAAACAAGCAGGATTTGTTATAACACCAAAAAATCACTGCTTCTGTAGATGAAAAGCTGTTGATTAATCTGCATGGTAATGACTACATTTTTTTTTCTGTGTATAGTCTCATGGTTATTTCCTAATTTCCTGTGTGTTTTCAATATTCCTTGCTCATGAACTTTGCAAAACAAGCAGAACATAACTCTATTAGCAGGGCGTAATTCCATATAGCTTAATCAATTACACAAACAGCAGCTCTAGTTACTTCCAGCACCGTTTATTTGCTTCTCCTGTTTTTATCTCTGAGTACTCCACAGCTCTTTGTGTACCTGCGTGTTTCATATGTGTTCAGGTCTTGTCAAGGCATGGGGTTAAAGTTTGCAAGGAAGAATTCCAGGTGTGTGCTGCAGCTGGCTGTGGGATAACTGAGTGTTTGCAGTGGGAAGCCATGCTTTGTGTTAACTTTCACTGCTCCTGGCTGCTGGCATGTCTCTGGGTAGCGTGCTGTGGGAGCCACTGCAGACCTCCCCAAGTTTCAGTATTACCTACTGACCTCAATTTTCTCTTCCATTCGGTGCAAACGTCCTAATTACCCAAAGTACAGACATACCTGAGAAGGGATCTGTAGTTTGAAGGGAGGAGGGCTTAACATAAGCTGCTGTGACAAGCTGCGTGCATGTCCCCATGCAGGACGATCTGCTAGGAGGAGAGGGCAGCTGAGGTAGGCACAGGGCTGTGCTGAGCCCTGGGAGGATGTGAGCAGCACAAGCCATTCTGCTGATTCATCTTTCCTTCACAGAGGCTGGGATTTAGATGCTCTGCACTTGTCTTCAGTGATCCTTTGTCAAGTCGTTCAACATGTTTGCTTGAGCTTCCCCATTTGTAAATGAAAATGTATTTATACTGCTCTAACAGTGCCAGGCACAGGAACTGGCTTGTGTTTGGACTGCACTCTATCCCAGCTACTTCAGATGCTATTCAAGACATATTTTCTTTTGGCATAATTCCACTGAAGTTAGCAAGGCGGCTTCTGCTTAGGCTTCTTCCTTGTCACAGCCCTGACAAGGTTATCGCTGTGGCATGTTTTGCTACGAGCTGGAGCCTAAGTCTATCCTAGCTGTAAGACCTGCCTGAAGGATTCTCTCTGATCATCTTGTACATGAAGAAAATGCAAAGCATTGCAAGGCAAGTTCTAGAACGGAAGACTTAGAGCAAGTGGCACGTGTCATCAAATATTGTTTAGAAAACAAAGGGGATTTCCAGAGATACCTTCAGAACAAATGATTAGGGGTTATCATTAAGTACTTTCTTGGCTATGATAAGAAAGCCTTGAAGCTTGTGCCTTGGTTTCGGCCTGGGCTTGGGGAAACCTCCCAGAGAACCGTCCTTTTTCTTCTGTAATTAAGGTGAATAAATAACAACACGCTGATTCATTAGTGTTGGTTAGTTCTGGTGAGCTGACACTATGGGAAACAAGCCCAGGATGAATGCAGCTATCATGCTGAGCTGGATTTTGTAAGTTTTATAGCTGTTTACTTCTTTCTCCTTTGCTGCAGTTTCTGCATAAAATTAGAGGAAGTCAATGTATTCTGAGCTCTTACAGCCTTGATAAGATCAGCACTGATTACAAAAACATGAACAGAAATTTCTTTCTCCCTCAACAGTAATAAAAAGTGCCCGAGACTGCTTTTTGCTGAGAAGATCACAGCCAGAAGCATCTTGCCTCTCCTAGTTTCAGCATCAAAAGAAATGAACCGAGAATATCTCAGCTGGAGGTTATTGTTGTTCACCTCAGGACCAAAGAGAAAACTTCAGTATCAGTTATTTAAATACAGTGGTTTTTTTTTCTTTAACTGTCCCATTAGATATTTGTACTTCTGCAGAGAGAAATGATTTGTGACAATAAGATTGTCTAAGGGAAAAAAAAAAAGAAGAGTTTGCGTGGAAGAGTTTCCTTCTTTTATAACAGGGAAAAGGAATCGCTGGAGGGAAAAGGTGTCACTCCTCTTTCCAGCAGACGCTGTGCTTGCCTTATAAGGAGGCCTGATTTACAGCTGAGTGTTTTGGAAGATGGGCAAGGGACCAAGGAGGGCACTAGCAGTGCCAAGAAGAAGCGAGAAATGAGGCAGAGGATAAGTTGAAGAAAATCTCTTTCTGCTTATAAACAGAGATATAGGAAAGCAAAGTGGGAACGGGGATGAGAGGAGATAAAAGAACCCACGTCACTGCAAAGCAAGGGCTCTGGAGTAATTAGGAGAAAAGAGCATACAGTGAAAACTTGCGTTCTCATGCCTATCTACCCTGCCACTCATCAAAATGGAGTTACGTGCTGCTCCGCTGTCCCTGTTTCTGGCCTTCCCCTGTGTGTTTTTCTCCTCTGGCTGTGCTCCCTAGGAGGTGCTTGGCTCTGCATTGTAGCAGCAGCAAGGGCTGAGGGCTATGCTCTTGCCCTCCTTTCCTGGCTGGGCACCCAGGCGCAGGCAGCAAGCAATGGACAAAGTCTCGTGCATCCCACCCTGCTCTGCAGCCTGCCCTCACCTCAAGATGAGAGCCTCTGCACCTAGAGCATACCCTTTCCCCTGGGGAAAGGCTTTGGGAAGCAAGAGGCACCAGCTGTCTCAGCCCTATCCCTTCTCGTGTTTATTATAGGCTGCAGAAACAGGTGTGCCTTCCCCACTGCAGTGCAGAGGGGCCTCTTGGCTTCATCAGACCTTTGACTTTGGCCCTGTAGTTTTGCTGTCAAGACCTGACTTAATCTTGCTTCTGTCCTGGGCAGATGCAAATTTTAATGCCTACTTAACATTTTTATGTTAAGTCTACCGTTTAAGCCCAAAGGTCTGTCTGGCCTGTGGCCCACTGTCTGGTAAAATAAAAAACAACACAACAAAAACAGTACCTAACTGGGGAATAATATAAGCATGGTGAATGTTGAGTCCTGCCTTCTCATCCTCCAGCGATTTGTGGTTCCTGGGTATCTCTGCTATTTGGTAGCTTTCTGATTTGCAGCACAAAGGTCCTGCTTTTAACCTCTTATTTTTTCATGCGAGGCCCTTCCCATTTTGTTCAGAGATGGCTAGATGACATTTTTTTCTTTAAGAGTCTTTCGTGAGGAACCTTACTGAATAACTTGCAAGTACCTGTATTTGCCTATAATGAAACCTCATTAGAAATTGGTGTCTTTTCTAGTCCTCTGGCGCCAAGCTAGTTTTATGCAAGAGGTTGTAGATTACAATCTGTAGCCATTTCACCTAAGATATACGATATATCAACTGTGTATTACTGTTATTTACTATATATTGTTCTTCTCTATGGCAATCTTTTCCTCTTGTCTCAGTTACTAATGCTTCAATTTGAGACCAGTGCTGCAAATACAGCATAAAGGAGATTTCCTGCAGGGTACTATCCTTTTACTCAGATAGTTCTTCACAGTTGGCCTATGTAAAATTCCAAGACTTTAAGTGTTATTTACAGTGCTACTTCTCTGAAACAGTTGAGACTCAGAAATGAGTTCTCCTAAAATATTGCTTTGATTTCCAAAAGTAATTTTTGAGCTCACAAAAATGTAATTTAAGCTTATGCTTATTTCTAAAGGGAAAAGAAAACAGATCAGCTGATATTCTGGTCATTTTATAATTGTGCCATAAAGAAGAACTAAGATCTGGCTCTCATCAGATGGTCTTTAAGACGTTACTCTTGCTGCAACTGTGAAATTACTGGAACAATTTATACAGCATTAACATTCAATTGAAATGCCATCTGATTAACATATGTACTATTTCCCATGTCATTTCATTGTAAAGAAACCAAACAGTATTATAAGCAGTAGTATTTTCAAAGAGAACAAAGCCTGTAGCAAAAGGTCCTGTCTTCTTAATAGTCCAACACACCAGTCTTGATTAGACAGTCTTAGGCAATCACAAGTATGGCACCATCAGCATGAATTCCTTTTCTTCCTCTTTGATGCTTATTTCCCAGCTAAGCTACTGTTCTGCAGAAAAAAAAAATACTATCCTAAAGTCCATGCTTTGCTCCAAATTTGCGTTAAAATGTTACACATAATCCGGGTTGTATTGTAATTCGCGCAGACTCAGGCAGCAGCAGGGCTGTAGCAGGAGAGCAACCACATGGGTGGCAGCACAGCCAGTGCTTGTGCAGAGCCTAGGCTGCTGAGCTGTCTGGAAGCACAACTGCTGAATTGGCTCATGCTGCGTGGGGCTTCCAGAACACTACAGTCTGAGCTGGGCACTGGCAGGCTGTCAGATTGTTTAGATTTGCATTTGTCTCACCGCTTCACCATAGGTGGTAGTTAATGAAATTGATTCCTACAAATGAAATTGTTTCTTTAAAGTGTCAAGGAAGAATTGCTTAGGTTCTTGCACCATCCTGTGAGGCGTCTGTTCCTGGCCTCCAGCGCAAACCAGGTTATGAGCAATATTGCATTAAGGCAGTTTCTGAACTCTAAAATGATGTCTGAGTTTTCTGTTACAGAGTCTGTGAAAGGAAATACTTTAGTAGCTGATTTTGATGTACAGCTTAAGAGAAATCCGCATTGACATCTTGAAAGGACATCTTGGAGAAGAGCTATATACCTCCGAAATTAGAATTCTATTCAAGTAATTCAATTAATTATTTCTCTGACTTCTGGCAGTTGCCAAGCATGAAGAATTAAATTTTCCAAGATGTATCAGAAACATACCATTTGTTAGAGCCTCAATCAAAAGCTGACAAAGCATTAAAGAAGCAGCCCCCCACTGCTGGACCTGTTTGCTAATGGAGAGACCAGAGGACCATTTTCAATGTCACTCCACAGCTCCCAAAGCAGACTCAAGAAACGTGATAGGATTGTTGCCAAAGCCTGTTTACAAGGTGGAAAATTTTACAAACATCTTCTGCCCGTAAAATCTCTTTATTTCTTGAGATGTAAGGGCTATAAAAGCCACCGGTTACAGAGCCAAAGTCTTTGTTTTCCCGTGTCACCAGTGAATAGATTGTTACACTTTAAAAAGTTTGCAACTCGGCGTAAAAAGCCTCCCAGCTGAAATGCATTTCACAACCAAGTGCTGTGGCAGGGGGAGGACAGTTTAGAGAGGTTCTCCCAGGTATTTTTCTTAAGTGCGCATCTCACCATTGAAAATACTCTCTGATGTTATTGCCGCTTTGCTGAGCACCACCTCATGCAGGAGGCAGAGGAGAGCTGGAGCTCGCTGCAGACTCTTTGCATCCACCTCCCTCCCTCCCTTCAACGGTTACTCCTGTCCTTGGATGGCGGCAAAATGTTACTCCTTTTCCTGCAGGCTGGGGTAAGGGAGAGTTCAGGATGACCCACGCTGGATGGAATAGTGCCTGGGCAATTCAGAATTATTTCCAGAACAACTCTTTTTAAGTGAACAAAGCAGCCACAGCTTGGTAGGACTGTTCTGCCACTGATGGATTAGCCACAGGGTTACCCTGTGACTGGGAGCCAAGCTGAGCCTGTACAGAGCGCTGCAGTGTTGCCCCTCTGGAGCCAGCAAAGCCTGCCCCCCCTTGGCAGTGCTACATAATAGCAGGGAATGCAGAGTGCAGAAGCTGAATTGCTGCCTGCAGATCAGCAGCGTGTATTCTCCACCCAGAAATGTTTGGTGAGGTGAATGTGCTTCAACAATCTGAAGGGAGTTTAAACATCCCGAATGCCTGCAAGTTCTACCTTACTTGTTTTGTTATTGGCACATGAGGAGAGAACATTGATATGTTAAGTGTTTCCTAAGCTGAAGAAGAAGAAAATCCATTCACTGCAGCCTGAATACCTCTGATTTATGAATCTCTGATTCATCCTGACAGCTATTTAAAAAATCATGTCAAAGTCTGCATTAATCTTGGCCAGAAAAAGAAAAGAAATGTGTTAGGTAACAAGAGCGCCACAAAGTGCAGTTGCCATTGTGGATGTAATGAAAGGCATTGTTAGCATCTAGCTCACAAGAGAAGCGTCAGTACATATTACCAGATAGTTCTTCTGAAGTCTGTTGAACAAATGTGTACTTGAGCATAGAAATCATCTGTAGCCTTGATGGCTCCTTACATGATTTCTCTTCTGGAGTATGTATAGTTTTCCTGTATATACAAGCTTCCCATGTGCCATCAGATACTGAAACACTGATAATATAAAAATATTGTGATGTGAGGGAGGAAAGGAAGATAAATACTTGGTAATCGTTGTTTCTTCCCAATATTTGTTGTATTTGAGATTAAAAACTGAATAGCTTCATTGATCAAATGGCATGCTCTATAATGCCTTGGAGAAATTATCATAAACTTAATAAAGCGCTAAAAAAAAATCTTCCTGATGATTGTTTGTTGCTGATACATTTTGTTGTTTTTTGTTCCAAGAATGCCATGTTACAAACTGTAATGTTTTCCAAGAAAGTAACCAGATAGCTTACAATTTGAGTACATTAAGTGTTTGAATAAATAAAAGCAGCTGCCTGCTTCTTGCAAATAGCTGCCTTCTGACTTTGCATTTCTAAACACGGTTTTGCTTAGCATACATCCATGGCAATATACTTAGTATCTCATTTTGTGTATCGTGAAAGGCCCTAGACCAGAGATGGCAGTAGGTCGTCCTAGCAGTGAGATGGAAGGACGAGAGAGAAGGTATGTGTGGTTCGTATTAGTGGAGCATCACTCCATGATGCTTCCATAGTGAATCCAAGACTGAAAGCTGCACTGTAGTTTGATCAGAAAGGGCAGGTGCTGAAGAACAGGAATGAGGTCAAACTTATCCAGGAGATCATAATTTTTGTCTCTCTCTTTGATATTAAAGAAAGAAGGTAGGACATTACTGTGAAATCCTTGTTTTGTTATTATAGGTGCATTAATGCCATAATTAATTGAGTGTGATTCTTCAACTGCAGTGTGTTATATATGGCCATTGTCCATCAAATATATTTCTCCAGAAATATACTGAGCTCTGTTCAGATGAATTAGACATAGTAAAGATGCTAAAAGCATGTTTTAAAGACATTTTAGGTTAAGGATAATCAAACAGTTAAGACGCTACCTGTATTTTCTACTGAAAATATTTGCATCTGTCCCTCCCATTAGCATGGACTTTCAGGTAATATCTTCCATACCACATCGTACATCACAGTGAAGATGTTAGATGGCCGTTCTGTGGAAGGGGATCAGAGTGGTGGCTTTTGAGAGAAGCTGATGAAATTATTTTCATTGTTTTTGGCTGTGGAATTTTTTGCTGTGGGTACTTTGTGGCTGTTTGTGAGGTTGTTGCTTTGGTTTGCATATGGAGTGATTTGAAGTTGTTATTCTTCTTTAAAAAAGGGAATTAAGTAAGGCATATGAGCAGCTGTGAAAAAGACTAGCAGTGCTCCAGACAGTTTGTCTTACTGACCGTAGGAAAATTAGTGACATGGCACATCATCGGTGCCTTTCTTGGCCATTATGAAACACGGCAAATTTTCCATAGCCCATTAGGGTAATGTCTGCATTAGTCTTTGATAATAAACAGGTATCGGATATGTTGCGAAGGTAAATTTATCTTGACTGCTGAAGGCGGAGCCTCACTAGACAAGAAAAGGAAGTACCTGAAAATCATTACACTTTATGGAAGAATATCAGCAGAAAGGTTAAATTGTCTGTCATGGATATTTAAAATTCTTTTGATCCAGGTAAACCAGTGATGTCACCCAATTCATTGACTGGCCTGTTCATAATCAGGGATGTAGCCCTTTCGTGAGGCTTTCCATCGTAGAAGTGGTGCAATTTTCACCTCTGCTCCAAGACTTGAGAAAGGAGGGTTCTGTTCCCAGCTTTGCAGCATATCTTGTCTGTGAGTAGCTAACAGTCTGTCATGGCTATTTCAGTACCTCCAAGCCACCCAGGCATCCAGCAGAATTTGAAACAATTTCCACCACAGTTAGCATTTTCCATAGAACGCTACCCACTTGTCCTCTTTAGTATGTCTGAAATTTTGTGAAACTCCTCTTGAAATCTTTAGGTATCTAAATGCCTTTGAAAACCTGGTTTATACTTCCCAAGGGTTTTTGGTGGTGTAATATCTGAGCTGGACCACGGGGACAGGGTCATGGTGCTGCCTGGGTTGGGAAGGGGATGCTGTCAGAAACGCAGTCTGAAGGTAGGCAATCCTTTCCCACGTCTATGAATGTCCCACAGTAGGTGGATTTTTGTCCTCCTTCCATAGTCAAAATACAGGTGGCAATGGAGTTTACAACATGCGAACTGATCTTCTGGGATTTCAGCTGAAATGTCAAAGCTCTCACCTCTGCTTCACCTCTCTGACTTCAACCCTCCTCCCCCCCTTCAAGTTTGTACCTTCCTTTCTGAATTCCAGTTCATGATCACTGTAGATGCTATTGTATCTGGCATGTTTCTGTGTTAAAGTACATATTGTTTGTACTTAGCTATTTAGTATAGTTCTGGATTTGACCATTGCCAAATATAGTTTAGCCGTAAAAATTGTATACGCTTGTTTTGTGTAGGGAAAGAACACTATTCTTAATATTAACCATAGAGGAGTTCTTTTTATCCATAAAGCTAGAAGAGGCATCTAACAAGCCACCTCATCCCAGACAATTTCAGACTTTTATTCGTTGTGTACACAGGGCATATAAAAGAAAGGAAAATAGTTTCAGCAGCGTGTAACATAGATAAAACAAAACCACCACTACACATAAAGGAAAAATGATGCAGAGTCATGGAAGGGTCTAGTTTTGCAGGGCTATGGCTTCAGAAGGGCTGAGGATAGTAGAAAGAGCCTACCCCATCCTAGTAATGGACACCCCTTTACCACCTTGGCTGGGCTGACACATGTCCTTGTGGGGCTGTGCTGTAAACTATGTCAGGGGCTGAACTGGGCAGCAGTAACATTTTTTATGAAATAAAATGGTGCTGCTGACTCTCAGCATGGCTCGTAAACACCGGGGTAGGCTCAGGCTGTGGAGTGCCTTGGTGGCACAGGGCAAGCTGTGAGCTCCACGTGGAACGTGTGGAGATCCTGTTGTCCCCGCAGCCCTCTCCCATCCCTGGCCTTGGGCAAAAACAGCAGCGCTTTGGTGCATTCACCCTCCAGCCCTGTGGGAATCGGTGACTGGAAGCACTTCTGGTCTGAGTGGGAATTTGGAGGGGCTTCGTGGCTGTGCAAAATGGGCTATGATAAGTGTATGGGGTGTTGGAGGGAATTACGCTAGCTCCAGCACGTCTCTCTTTCTGTGGTGATTACAGCACTATTCCGCTAGATAAGCCTCAGCAGAACTGGATGTCTGTGTTTGTCAAACCATGAAACGTGTTTTATGTATCTCACAGAGATCAGCTTTATAGGAGTGAACTGTGTAACTTATTCCGGTTGAAAACTTCACCACATCCATCCAGCTTACTTCTTGATGAAAATCAGGAGAAAGAGGAGCTTTTTGTTACTGTTTTTGCTTTACTGCCTTACCTCAGCGTCTTGTCATTTTCTTACATTGCGTTCAGCTGTTCTAATTAAAGTTCCTTTTCTCTCTCCTCTATGACAGGCCTAGATGATGTTGTAGCAATAATGATTCCTGAACCCAAAGGAAAAGAGATAGTGAGCCTCCTGGAGAGGAACATCACTGTGATGATGTATATAACAATAGGGACACGAAACCTGCAGAAGTACGTTAGCCGGACGTCCGTGGTGTTTGTCTCCATCTCCTTCATCGTGCTGATGATAATCTCGCTGGCGTGGCTGGTCTTCTACTACATCCAGCGGTTTCGCTACGCAAATGCCAGGGACAGGAATCAGGTGAGTTAGCGCTGCCATGGGTCTTGGTTTCCAATAAAATAATCACCGTGGGATTCAATTTTAAATAGCATTAAAGTAAAATTTGAGGGAAATAAATGTGTGGTTTAAAAAGAAATAATGATGAGTGGTGGAAAGAATGAGGATATAAAAATACCCGTGTGTGGAAGAAGCCAAGAATTCAAGTATAGATGGGATTAAGGAAAAAAAAATGAATATAGAGTGTGTGTATTATGTGGGGTTTTTTTCACACATAAAACAGACAGAAAGAATGACTATGTGTATTATTGAGAAGATTAGTTTGTTATACATAGCGACGTGATGTAGAAATGAATAAAAATAAAAACGCTTACGATCAAAATGATAACTAAAATGTGGTGAGGCATGTGAAAGTATATGTGGGAAATAAGGTTTTGCAAAATGTGGGAAGATTAAAAAGAACAGGAAGTGTTTTCATGCTTCTTCAGAAGGGCCTTTAAAGGAAAAGATGTTTCTGTTCATTTGGCAGGGATCACTGAACATGTAAGTGGTGCAGTGGTAGCCACCCATATTATTAAACCTTTGGTTTTGGTTATGGCATTTTGTCCAGCCTCTCCCTGGAAGAGACACAAAACCTGTGGAGCTGGAGAGAAGCCAGCAGCATCGTGTGATGGGTGGTAGGTCCTGAGGCCCTCTGGGTTTATAAAGCTCACTGAATCTTTATAGTAGTTCAGCAATGAATATTAGTAGCGATGTTGATAATAAATTTCATCTTTTCTTGACCGGATCCAACTAATCTTGGCATCAGCAGAACTGCAAAACTGAGTCTTCTACATTTCATTCTAATGGTGCAGTAGGAACTGTTATCAGTGTATGAAATCTGAGGAGATGACCGTTTTACTGTGGGAAAAATAATGCCCTGTGACTCAGAGATGTTTCTGGACCCTTAATAAACTCCTGTTCCAGCAGAAGGAGGGCTGCTTTGCTTGCTCTGCTGAAAAACTCAAACTGGGATTGTTAATAATTCTCTTGCAGAAGAAAGTACTGCTGTACTCAGACATAAACTTAATGTATAGGGATCCCTCACCACTCCCATTGAAGCTCTGGCATCCTCAGAGATAGAGAGCAGCTGCTCTGTATTTACAGACAGAAAGAGTATATTTTACTTTTAAATATAGACCATGAAATTTTGAATAGTAAAAATGAGACCATCCCAGCTGGAATTTGAGCATCACTGGCAGCAGAATCACTGTGACTCTAGTGGCTGTGGTAATTTTCAGATGCTTTGGCTGCTAAAGCACATGTGTGCCTAATTTATGTATGTGAGTACCCTGAGTGTGCTTTCAATCAAGTAATTATACAGATTAGTAGTGTAAGTAGACATACATAAACATGAAACCCAGTAAAATAAGAAGCACCCTTCAGGTTATACATCATAGTTTGCAATTACAAGTTTATGTGTTCAAGCAGTTTTTCTTTCCAATCTTTTCTTTCCAAAGTTTAAACAAGACTAACATGTGCATGAACAATTATCCTGTGCAGAGGTTTTGATAACTTTGTTATTAATACTAATTCTGTTTTTGAAAAGAATAAGAAAACAGGCCTCCGAAGCAGTTATTCCTTTTTTTTTTTTCCAAAGCCATATTAATTATACAGGACAAACTACAATTTCTTTATATACTTTCTTCACTCAGTTTTGCCTATCTTCTAATTCCCTTACTGCATTTTCCTTATAAAAAATGGAACATGGTGACACACATGGATAAAATCCAACCATTTCTGTTAGTGACCTTTTTAGTCCTGGCTGTGGAGTATAGAAATGTAGGTAGCTGTCAGAAGAGCTCAATTTGCTCTTGCCTTTTTCATGAGGGTTCCTTCTTCAAATGTTCTGCTTTTTTTTTTTTTTTTTTACTTGAGCATCGTTTTTTTGTAATGTGAAGATGGAAGAACAAATTCTTGGATATTCTGATATATTCAAGAGAAATGTGTTTTGTTGCTTGTGGGGATAGAGTTTAGAACATGATTCTTTTGTCATTTATCTCAAAAGCTTTTGCCATTCTAGCTTGCATTTGTCCATCTGTATGAGGTATTGTGCTTATTTCTTGTAAGCACCTTCATTGCTGGCCAGCGTAAAGAAAGGTGCTTTCTTCTGTTTGTTAGTTAAAGTTTATTCAAAGGGTAAGGTTGAGATGTTTGTACAAATAGAGCTTCAGGTGAAGAGGGAGCCAGCTGGCCTATTGAGAGAAGTTGTGCCATCAGTTCCTACCCAGGGTGCTTGAAGATCTAACTGCACGCTGACTGCTTGTCTCTGTAAGTGTGAAAAGCTGTGACTCGTAAATTAGGTTTCAGTTTTAAAAATAATAAAAAAAAAAGGAGGTTACATTTGTTTTGACATCTGAATGATTTTAAATCCCACATTTTTAAAACAAGAGCTTGTGAGGGCCAGTATTTTCTTAGTTGAAGAAGAACTCGCGCTTACCTCTTTGCTAACTTCCATCACGCATACCCTTCCTAGCTCTGGCTGATAGCAAGGCTGCTACCAGGAGCAATTCAGCCTCGGGATTGGTAGCCTGGGCTCTGTGCTAAGGGAGTGGGACAGGGTAGCCAACTGCAAAATTCAGATCAGCAGAAAAAGTCAAATTATAGAAAACCAAGATTTCTGAACATCTTTCATTGATTACTTCAAGTATCCCTAAGTCATTTTTCATTTTACTTCTTCCCAGCTGACTCAGTGTAACTGTGTCTTGGTTTCCTGCAAAACATGGAGCATCTTTTTGTCAAGCCTCATAACCACCTCTACCTCCTTGTTCTTCCATATACAATCACTGTTCTTCAATATACAATGACTCTGCTTCCCAGGTCTGCTTCCCATCTTGTGCACAGATGAGATTGCTGATCAGACAGTAATTCCAAGAAGAATTCTGGCTAATATTACAGGCAGCTAGGAAGACCGAAGAATCTCCTGGATTACTCCTGTTACTCCTTAGAGAGATGAAACTTGGGCATATACCACATACATATATATTCAGCTATCACTCTCCTTCAACACCTATGCAAAATCCAGGCTCATGTGCCAGAAGGGAGAATCAGATAGGTGCCTGGTTTAGCTGAGTGGAGAACCAGGACTGCAAGGCTTCCCACTGCATGCCAAGGCCCACTCATGAAGATGTAAACTTAGTTGGGAATTTCTGCAGTGGAGCCTAAAATTGTCTTTCATTTATGGGGTTGTGCTTCTGCAGCTAGGGTGTCATCTACAGATACAATCATGCTTCTGCAGTCATAGAAAATATGGTTATGTTTCAATTTTTATTTTAATGTTTTGAGCTTTTAAGAGTGTCTTTAGCACAGATGACTGTATGATATGAGTGAAAGTAGAAGGTAGGTAGTAATATTCGTGTGCATGAAAATCCCAAGTTTTTCTTCTCTTTTCCCACCTAAAAAAATGTCCAGGAAGTGGATATTCTCAGCGATATTCTCTTTTGATATTAAGCAAATGATTTTGAGAAAGAAAAGCATAGTCAACCTGTTTCCTCAGCAGCTTTTTCCTGAAGCCCTCCTGAAAGTGAGAATTCTGACTGTGTCCATGAAAGACTATGGGACTTGTTTGTATCAAGCAACATCAGGTTGCAGAGCTAATTGAAAGCAGTTTGAAATTACATGACAAGTGAAGTCCTGGAGGTAATTCAGCAAACTGTGACTTGCCATCTTAGCCTTGTAGCAGCCAGGACACAGGCTTTAAAAAATAAAATAACACATGAGTGTGTCAGAGTTCATATTTCACCAGTAGTATCTCTTTCTGAGATCAGAGATCTCTTTCTGTTGTCTGTGAGCCTGGGATAGGAAGACAGCAAGCAGGAGATATTTGAGTTCCACATCTGTTGGCAAGATTTCTTCCATGTTGTTTCTTCCCATTTGCTTCTTGTTAAGAAGAAATTTTATGTAAAATCATTTTGAAGCTAGGTGGGCTCCGGTCTGGCAGGATGGCAACAGCCAAAGCAGGCAGTTATTCCACTAGGACTGCATGTCCTGGGTTAATATCCAGGGAAGGATCTAGTTTAGTGTGTAACTGACAGCGTATGGAGGGTCAGGCAATTCTCTGAGAAAGAAAACAAATGGTCATGACTTTTTGTGAGAGTTTTGGGCTGTTGGAGAGAGCAATCATATTTGAAGCAGTCTTAGGAATATGCTTCCCATGATGAAAGTCTGCAAATCAGATCTGTGGCGATGTGGCTGGTACTTCATCCTGATGGCGTACCTCATTCTGCTCAAGGCACAACGTGATCTCCTTCCCCAAAAGGTGACAGTTCAGTAAGGCTATTAAGAGAGGGGCACTCTTTATTTCTCTTGCAGAGCATCTACTGTCATTTACTTCCACAGGAGCAGACGGGTGATGCTTTCCATGCTACCGTCCTTTCTTTTTTAAATAGTAGCATCATCTAACTCCTTCCAGTCCAATATTGAATGTTGCAGTCTTGCTAATGAGATTATAGGATTTATGATTATAAATCTCTAAGCTTCATTTTAAACCCTTAAACTATTGTAATGCCTCTTATCTTCTAGGGACAATGATTGGTCAGTGATAGCATGCCTTTTGTTCAAATAGAAGAATTCTTTGGAACTACAACTTTACTCCAAGATAATCCCGTTCTTTCAAAAATTAAATAATTCTTATTTGCATTTAAGTCATGAACTTGACTACTTAAGATAGACGAGAGAATGCAAACATGAAAACAAGCAGATCAAAGATGTACATGAGTCTTTAATCTTGTCCTATCCCCTTGAAGAATGTACAAAAAAAAAAAAAGCTGAGACATTTCATTAGTTTAAGTAATAATAATGATAAAAAGGAATCACAAGCAATTCCTGAAGCAGGGTGCAATGGCTCTTGTCTCGCTCTGTGTTATCAGTCTGTCTTTGATTTACATTGAAGAAACAAATAGCTGGCAAGAAATGCTTCCAGCTCTTGTCAGATCTGTTTATTGAAGGGAGACTGTGAGAAAAATGTACCAAAGGAAAGATACGTAACTACAAGGAACTCCCTCACATGTAATAATTAGTTGTGCTGGAAAGCACATACGTAAATCTTATATGATAGCCAAGATCATTTTCATCTCTTTAGCCAGGCCTGAAATTGCTGGCTGCTTTCAGGATTACACACATTCTATGTCTTTCCAATCCAATAAACTCACCCTCTAAATTAAATGCAGTGGTTTTAATTGAATCCAAAGAACAAAGCGGCGATTTATCAATCATATCTGTGTGATGATGAGGTCCCAATTTACAGTCAGCGTTCAGCTTCCTCTCATTTTTGGCTTCGTGCTCTCACCCTTCCAGCTGGAAACGCTTCCAATTGACATGCCCTCAGAATTCCAGCACAGGCGGTGTTCCCGGCTCTGAAAGTTGAATGTCTTCTGAGTCACCAGAGCTCCTAAATCTCCTGCCTAAGTAACAGCACATGGTTGGAAACTGGATGGGAAAAGTGGGCGAGAAGAAGAGTTTAAGTCATTTATTGGTAGCAACTCTGAATGCACTGTATCATAAACTGTTATAAAACGAACAGGATGTCATGGGAGTAGTGTGCTGTGTGATCCTGTGCAAGACAGACAAGAAAAAACTGGAGAGATCCCAGAGGAGGGTCGCCAGTGTGTTCTGGGGACAGAAGCGTACAATGAGTGAGGAGAGGTGGAGGGAACCTCATTTAGTAAGCTGGGAGAGGAGGAGGCTGAGGGCTCTGCCTGCAGCCTCCAGTGGCACAGTGCATGCTTGGAGGGAAGGCAGTGTCAGGCTCTTCTCAGAGATGCACAGAGAAAGGACAAGGATAATAGTCACAAATTGCAGCTAGGGAAATTCCCCTCATTTGGTAATGATAAAGACTGCGAGAGCAGTGAAACGCTGGAACAAATTATCCACAGTGGTTGTGAAATCTCCCTTCCTGGAGATAGTCAAAACTTGACTGGACATAGCTCTGACTTTGATGTTGACCCAGCCTTGAAGAGGGGGTGGGAGCCCATGACCTCCCCAAGACCTTTCCAGCCTGTGAGTCTGTCTCCCAGTCTCCTTGTTGCGTTAGCACAGTGAGCAGCCAAGTCCTAGGAGTGCTGATGCAGGCACAAGATCAGAAGCCTGCAGAGGTAGCTCCACAGAGCTGCAATTGTGGGAACTGCCCCATATTGTTCTCAGCCTCGTCTCCATCTTCAACTTTTGAGAACAGTGTTTTGCATCAGGCTGTTATTACTTACTTTAATCCCGAGTGACACCCAGCACAGCAACAGTGTTCTGGAAAAATGGGAGAACAGTCAGAATTGTCACATGGTAAGCAATTTACAGTCCGCTGGAGTGAAAAGAAAAAGCAAACTATTAGGTATGAACAGGATGTTACTGCAGGACTATATATTGTTTTACCTGTAAGAAACTGCAGATGCTTTTGCCTCATTTTTATATCTTACATTACTTCTATGCAGTAGAAAAGAAGAGCAAAAGAGTTGAGAAGATAACTTGAGTTTGTCATCATTAACAAATTATTGCCTCAATTGCAACACTTAAATTTTGCTGGGTATCATGAATTGATACTGGAATAAAGTAAGAATAAAGACCTCCTGAATCTTAAGTCCATCGTTCATTACGCTTAGCAGCCCAGGCTTCATTTAAAAATGTATTTTTTACAAATGTCATTAAAAAAAGGAGAGGAAAGAAGTGGGATACCAAAACAGCTGACTTGTTATGTACATTGCTACTCACTGAAATAGTATAGTTGCCATAGTGTAATATCACAGGAGGCTCATGTGCAGCCCTCTCTGGAACTGAATTAGCATAACTTTGCCTCATCAGCCATGGGTTACCAACAAGCCTAAAATACCTACTGTGCACTTATTCTGAATAACAGCATGACTGACCTCATCTGTTCGCATTTATACAGAACTGTCTGGTTTCATGTACAGCTACTTGAGATTATTAAGAAATCTAAGGAGGAAAAATGATGAATTCTGCATGAAGAGCTACTCTTTGCTTAAGAACAAATTTTGTATTACAGCGCCGGCTTGGAGATGCTGCAAAGAAAGCAATCAGCAAGCTGCAAGTCAGAACAATCAGGAAAGGTGATAAGGTAATTTTTCAAATTGCTCATTACCAAATGAATCACTGCACTGAATATTCCTTCAGACCATCAGGACAAAGAGGAAGAACAGAAATGGCAATTGCTTATGAAGCTCATATGTGTCCGCCAGGTGGTGGAGGAATACTGGTAATTTATGGGAGGAATGGAGTAGGGAGAGGAGGTGAAATTATGTGAAGATGCAGAAAATCCTGGAAGTTCAAATGTGCTACCTAAATCTGCATGATTCCCAGGGAAAGTTTCCAACCAGATATTTGTTGAAAATCTAACTTGCTTTTCTTGAAATGCATTACTGAATATGCAGCATGCATCAGGGACTGTTTTATTTTGTCACATAGACTCTCCTTTGAAGAGATTAGCTGACAAAAATGAAAATGATGTTCTCTTTCCTGTAGGAAACTGAACCAGACTTTGATAACTGTGCTGTTTGTATTGAAGGTTACAAACCCAATGATGTTGTCAGAATTTTACCTTGCAGGTAAGTTGAAGGGTGAAGGAGCTTCTAACTCTGATTGTCTGTCTGTTTCAAAAGTTAGGCTCTCTTCTCAGAGTATCACTCTGAGGTTGCCTGAGAGCTTGGGGGAGATGGGAAAGTTAATTGTTTTGATTTGTTCCTAATCTATTCTGTAAAGATATCTGAAATGGCTCTTTTTTTTTTCTACTTGAAGTGAAATTAACGTTAGTAATGGTAAAAACCTGAATTTAGCATGATAGTCAGAAATGTGTGTGATCTGGATATATTACAAAGTTTTCGGTAGAATTTTAATTTAAAGGTTATGTTTCCTCTATTTTTTTCACTGGTTTTATGTTAGTCCAGAGTAACTCCCTTAGAAGAACCCGTCTCTGACTTCAAGGTGAGTCCTAGGCACAGCAAGCAGGGATAGAGCAGGCAAACTGCTCCCCACGGAAAGAAGTTAGAAGCTCTTGTGCTCTCCTGTGCCGGGACCAGGTGCGGAGAGAGCAATGTTGTCTATTGCTGCCATGGAAATATTCCCCAACATATGAGATATGGAGATGACAAGAAGAGCTTTTGGGGTTTTCTTTTCTCTTTTCTTCCCTTCGTGTGAACGTGCCCAGCAAAGCATGCATGCTCACAATTATGTGATGCAGGAGTGTGGCCTCTTGCCAGCAGTAAGAGCTGCATTCACCTCTCTGTACCATTGTATTGTCTTCCATGGCATGTTAGCTAACAAAAGATTTCTCAAAGGAAATCAATTTCTTAAGAAATTTCCTATAAACAGTGGTTTCCTTAAGAGAAGAGGATCAAATGTTTGATTTCCCTAGAAACAGTGATCTCAAATGTGGTGCATACAGAGCATAGATTTTTAGAGTTTCTTCTGCTGGAGACATGTTTACTGGCTTGAAAAACTGAAATATTTGTTTCTTTTCCTACTGTGTTTTTCCCTAGTAGATATTTGAGTGTAACAAGCTGTCCATTTGTATTCATTCATGTGACTCATTAATCTGTTTACTGCCATCACTAAATGGCAAACAAAAAGCAACAGATTAATCATAAATTTGACCTACTCTAAATCCCCCACAATGACAAATTGAATATGAACTTTTTTTTTCTGCAAATAATTCATGAAGCAGAAATACAAAAGAAAAAAGAGAAATCGAAAAAAAATGTGGACCTTGGCTTGACGTCAAGCTTGTTTTCATAAAGCATAATAAAGTTTGGACATTTAACATGATAGGGACAGGCAGTTTTCAGAGGTAGTTATACAAGAGCAAAAAAATGTCTCAGCTCTAGCTTTCACTTGTGTCTTGCCTCATAATTCAATGAGGCTCCAGTCAGACTTTGTCATGCACAGTGTTGAGTCAAGCAGAGTGAATAGGAAACACATAGTTAACAGGTGATGTTCAGTTATTGGCTGACTTAAAAGGTCGCCTAGAAAATGACTCATGCTAAAAGGTTAGCAGCAGCAGATCTGTCTTGTAAAATGCTCACAGTTGGAGCCTGAGCAATTCTGAATTATAAAAACTAAAAGATCTTTCTCAAGCAGCTACTTAACAGACCCTGCTAAGTGAGTAGGAGAGCACTTTTTTTGTATCTTGATAAAGACCTACAGACACTGTAGATTTCTTCCTTCAGCATCCTCAGTTATGCAGTTCAGTTTCAGTACAGTATCTGCGTTAGTCTGGTATTTAATAAGAGGCTGGCATTTCACCAAGTCTGACAGAAGCTTACACCATGACACCAGCGCCGGCTGACCTTTGTGTTTCTGCGCAGGAGCTGCACAAGATGCACAACTTTCTACTTGCATAGCCAAATGCACCCTGAGATCAGCTGCTTTGTCCTGCAGGCTGTACTGGGAAAACTGCGGCTAGCAGACACACTCAGTATAAAGCCCTGTATATCTTCAGATTTCTTTTTAGGCTTCTGGGTCCTGAATCTGCTCAGAAATTGGTACCAAAAATCCACTGGATGCTATTTCAGTGGATGAGGTCTGAAATTATATTTTGTGTTACTTGAGGCTGATTTCCCAAATGTCCTCTTTCTGCTGGAGAGCTGGGAGGAGAATTCTTGTTAATTTGTGCTTCTTCCTCTCTTTCCTCTTCAGAAGCCAACTCCCACAACTGACTGTATAAATAAACTTCACTCTACAGTGTGTTAAATAAACATATACTGACACTTGATAGTGAAGAAAGTCTTGGCTGGCAGCTGGTTTTATGTTAAAATGGGAGCATGCATCGCTGTGAGGGCATTGACACAAAATCAAACATAGGCAAGTTCATTGTTCCCAGAGTCACTTCTTTTGTCACAGCCCTACTTCCTTCTGCATCTTCCTTATTCCATATCCAGCATCAAAACTCCATCTTTTCTGCACTTTCTTTGGAGAAATCACTGATGCTGTCGTTCCCCTTTGTCTGCCTCTCACTAAACTTCCCCTAACTTTCCTAACAGAGAGAGAGGACAACTCTTTCAGCCGTGTCTCTACTGAGAACTTTCTATTTCTTTGTAACCTCTTTTTCGGATTGTTCCATTTCTGTCACCAACAGACACTGTTAGAGCTCGCACGCCTCCTCTGAACCTCTAGTGAACAACTGTGATTTCACAGACTGTTCCACTCCTTCCCTCTCTTTTCATTAGTCTCCTGTGAAAATCATTTCATCACAGCACTTCTTCCTTTTTTATTCCATTTTCTCAGTTATGCTCATCATCATGTCTCTTTGTCCTTCCTTCTTCTGCCTTAAAAAAAAGCAAACAGTAGCTCATATCCATTCCCAGAAGCTCAAACCTTCTTGTCAGTTACTCAGTGCTGCTCAGTCTCTCATCAAAACCATTCTCAGTCCTCTGCTGCAGCCTGACATCTGACGTAGGGATGAGCAGCTGATGATCTTAGCCCCGGTCTCTAGAAATGTACCTTTCTTTCTGCTTTTGGCTCCTTTTGTGCTTTTATTCTGGAAAAAAAAACAATCAACCCATGTGACTGCT